>NC_062296.1:93068891-93371012 GCF_902655055.1 Lutra lutra | reverse complement strand
AACCCGCCACGTGATTGAAGACTGTAGACGTGAGCCGAAAGCCAGTGAAAAATGGAATTGGGCACATGTAAAGGGAAGACACTGGAAAAGAGGTGTTTCAAGTCTTGATGAGAAACTGGGTGCCGTGGCAGGTGGGACTAGACCTGGAGATGGGGGTGACGCTTGGCTTCCAAAGAAAGGGGACGTCTTCAGAGGTGAGGACAAAGGGAGGTGGTGGTTTATGGCAATTGTGCTTGGCATAACTCCAGTGAACTCCAGAATCTCGCAGTCGGCTAAGCGTTCTCAGTGGGGGCATTTTGCCTACTACCTTCAAGGAAACCTCTAGAAACGTTTTCAGTGGTCACAGCATGGGGGAGGGGAATGGTGGTGCTCCTGGCATCCTGGGGGTCTGTGCATGCTGCCAGATAGCCTGCATTGCAGAGGACAGTCCCCACCGCAAAGAATGATCTGGAGCCAAGTGCCAGGGCTACCGGCACGGGGAAACCAACCCTGAATTCAACACTATATATATGACCGTGTGTGGGACAGAGGCTGGGGGGAGGTGGGTGCCAAGTCAAAGCTCTTTGTCAAGTTCTGTGTTCTCCTGGCACACCCGTGCTTTTCGGGAATCTGTTAGGAAGTAAGTCACATCACATCGCAGGTTGAGAAAGGACGTTTCTGATCTCGCAGCAAGAGCGGAAAAGAGAAAGCAGGAGTGAAGGGGCTTGGGGGAAGGAATAGAAACAAGGACAACAGGTGTTGGGGGGGACGGCTGTTAGTTGCCTAACCTCCCCCTCAACCCAAGTAGTTCAGAGTCCCCAGATGCCAGTGCACCTGGAAAGCGCGTTTCTCGACTTTCCCCTCTTCGTTGTATTCACGTGTCACACGCTTGCTCGGTCTTACTTTCGGTCATGTGAGGGGGTCCTTCTTGGGCTCCTGGTGGCCCCGGGGCAGATGACGCGGCTGTGGGGAAAATTTGTTTTGTGGGCAGCTCGCCCTGCCCTGATGCATCTTTGGGCAGATCAGTGTCTTTCTCTGTCATTCCTTTTCGTATTGAAAGAGAGAGAAACTAGAATTTCTTTCTCAGCCTTGAAAGGAGGTAGGGCTGTTATGCTCAGAGCCCTGTATGCTGGTGCCTTCTTCCACGCTGAGGTTGGGAATTGGGTGTGCAAGTGCGGTTGCGATGGTTGTGGCGGTCTCTGGAACTTGCCGCCTTCCCTTCCTTATCTCCCCACTCCCCACCGCCCTTAAGTTCAGTTTCAGGGCTGGGCCGTATACATGCATGCGTGTGTATCATTTCCCAAATTAGTGTATGAGAAGGTGGACTATCCTCTCTCTCAGTGTACAGTTTTGTGAGTGTGCGCACGCATAGGTTTGTGTAACCAGCACCAAAATGGGGATATAGAGCGAGTCCATCACCCCAAAGGCATCCTCCATTGGACCCCCTCCCTCTCCCCCATCAGCTCTGCTTTCCAGGTTCTCATAATTGCATGTCAGCTCAGCCTCGGATGCCTTTACGGGAACCCCTCCACCCTCCCGGGACCCTCCTCTGTGTTTCTCTCTGATGACACGTGAACTTTACACTTGCACACTTGAGCTTGTGGGTTTGCCTCCGAACAGCAGGGTTTGCTTTGCAGTGTGGGTGTTGTCAAAAAGGAAGGAGGAGAAAACCTTACTCTTCTTAATAGACTTTGTAAGGAGCCGTGGAGAAAGGAGGTCAGGTGTCTTGTTGGGGCTGCCAGAGATGTGTTTTTGATGCCAGGTAGTTCTCGCGACCCAGTGAGTCGAAATGGGATGTTTTCTGATGCACTTTCAGAGAAACGTTTCCCGAATCTTTCCGCCGTACTCCCTGAGAGACATTTACCATGTGATATGTACCAGGTTAGGAAGTCCTGTCTTTGGTTTCAAAAACAGGACCCACACGTGCAGGTGTCGCAGTCTTGCCAGTAGGGCGAAACCACCAGCGCAAGGTATGAACTTGTGTTTGCGTTACTGTGTTGGAGGGAAAAGTGAATTCCTGGGTCTGTTTCCATCTCCTTGTTGGGCTGCGTTTTACTTTGCACCATCATTTGACTTTTTGTGATGTCCTAGGAAATGGCATCTTTTCTACAAGAATCGACTTGGTGTCTTGGCTTTTTGCTACCGTGGTGCCGCCCTGGGTGGCCCCCAGCTTGTGTGATGGTCGTCGAAAATCTGGGTGCATCTGCCCGAGTCAGAGGGTAGGTGAGCTCATCTTGAGGCTTTTCCTCTGTCTTGCGTGAGGATTTTCATTTCCAGAGGCGATGCTGCTGAATTGTTGGTTCAGCTTTTTTTTTTTTTTAAAGATTTTATTTATTTATTTGACAGAAATCACAAGTAGGCAGAGAGGCAGGCAGAGAGAGAGGAGGAAGCAGGCTCCCTGCTGAGCAGAAAGCCCGACGTGGGGCTCGAACCCAGGACCTGGGATCATGACCTGAGCCGAAGGCAGCGGCTTAACCCACTGAGCCACCCAGGCGCCCCTCAGCTTTTTTTACTAGTGAAAAATTTAGGGAAACTGGTGATTATTTTTACCACATGCGCGGACCACCACTTTACCCACCGTTAGAATAGGGCGATACGCGGTATGTGACTTGATACGTTGATTCGTTGCATGTTGTGCTTAAACGCCAACACAAAACACACACAGTCGAGCAATTCCAAAGATGTTTTGGGGTGTTCGGGGCCTCATGACCATTTCTGTGAGTACCGGAGTTTCCGGGTCTCATGAGAGCCTGAGAGGGAGGCTAACGCGTCCCAGTGTTTACTCTTGGGACAGCGTCTTCTGAATTCCTCTGACATTCTGGTTTTTGTTTTTTTCCTTCCCCTACCTGGGTAGATGTTGCCTGGAGGCTTAAAAGAAAAGGAGAGTTTTCTTCACTTGCTTCCCCAGAACCTAGAACCTGTGACCCTAACTAGCCAGCACAGAGCCCGTGCACTTTCTGGACCGCTTGGCACCAGCCCCCAGGGAGAGTGCAGACCTTCCCACTTTCTAGAGACCGAAAACTTTGCTGAAGTCCACTGAGAACGAGGTCCGTCACCCATGTTGGAGTGAGCTTGGGAGAGCACTGTTCCCTTCTCAGAGCCTGATTCGTTCCTGGGATCAGCCTGCTAGCCCGCCGTCATCGGGCCTCAGGGCCCTGGCATGTGAGCCGTTGTTGAGCTCTGCACACGTCTCTGCTTGTTCGGAGATCCCAACAGGTGGAGAGGACGACCCAAGGAAGCTTCTGTTCGAGGTGCCGTTTTCGTTCTTAGGTTAGAAATAACAAATGCTTTAATACAGTGAGACTGTTTAAGTCATCCTAAGTGGGAGAACGATTCAGCATACCGGAGCGGCGATTTCTGTTCCGAGGGCAGGGGCTGCTTAGTTATGACAAGGTCAGCTTCTGTCTTCTAGTTATCCTTGTGGTTCTGACATCTGTTTGAAGATGAGAAATGGGAGAACGGAGCAGCAGTCTTGTCACCAACGGCGTGTCCTGTAGAAGTCGGTTGCACCAGCAGACACACCTAATGCCTACCATCTATAAAGTTCTGTGTGGCTGCAAAATAATGATGATAATAATAATAAAAGTTCCAGGTGGTTGTGGAGTTGTAGGTTGTGTTTGATAAAAACAGCTGAGCTGAAATTTGAGGTCTCTACCATTTGGTTCATTTGGGGAACGGATTAAACTTAGGTCCCTGTCGGAGGTTCTCTTTCCAGCACAGTCCTCCTCAGGCACGTAGCGTCCCACACCGCTGCAGTCCCAGCTCGGGGTTGGTAAAGACTCGAGTATTCACAATTACCGACTTGCGAGCAGTGATTGCCACTTCCTGGCACTGGCAGATCAGTCTGGGAGACACGGTTTGGTTTAACTTTTAACTCGGTTATGAAAAAGATATCTCATTAGATTTGTACTTCTAAGATGCACGGGTGACCCTTTGCCAGTTTCAACCGTTTCCAGGGATGCTGAAATGCTTTAAAAAGCTTCACCAGAAGAAGCCAACGTTCTAGGTGTACCCAGCTCAGAAGTGGGTGAAAATAAGAATTAGTGGTCTCAGTGTGTCCAGGGCATGGCAGAAATTATTGTAGACCAGATGAGAACAAGGCAAGAGGCCCTTGGAAATTAGAGTTGCCTTATAAATTTCATGGGACTCTCGGATAAATTTCATGGGCTTCTCAGTACATTTCCTTTAAACCGATAGACTCCGCATTTTGGGCGGTGGGGCAGGGGGAACCAAAGTGCCCGGTGTCAGGTTTTAATTCCCACACTGGTCTACCAGGGCCATACTGTGTTCTCTTGCAGGAGCACAGCGAGATTTGTTACAGCGAGGGAAGAAAGGTAAACTGTCCGCTTACTCTGTGTCTCATTCTTAGGTCTATTTTTGTGGTTTGTGAAAAATGCCTGTAATGTTCGTGGAGGGTTGTGTTTAGTTAGTAAATAAATTACCTGGGTTGGGGGCACGGGCTGGAAACTTCTTCACTGATGAGAATATGCAACGAAAAGACGTTCAGACATCACCTAATGGGTCCCCAGAGGTAGCAGGTGGAGGGGGCAGTTTTGAAGTACGTGAATGCAAGTGGGACAGGGATGTGCTCCCCTTTCCCCTGGCTTCAGTTGCCAATGCCTGTGTGTGTCTGTGCATGCTGATCTACTGGGTTTTGTGAGTTTGAAAAGCGGAAAAAGTACTGGCGGTGCAGAAGCAGAGGCCAGTAGCTGTGTTGCAGGTGCGTGATGAGGTTTTGGAATGGTGCTGTGCTTGTCACGCCTTTCGTGACATGGCAGTGTTTTCATAATCACTTAATTCTGTTTCTAAATCAGCCGCTTTCATTGATGGTTGCCCTCAGGGCTCCTGAGAAACAGACTGATGGAAGCGATTCAGAGTTCAGAAGACAAGCAGCGGGAGAGGGTGCGCCAATGGGACGGTCGTGGGAGTCTTTGCCTTACTTCAGTCTGGCTGTTTATTTGTTGGGTCTTTTTCTGTAGACCTATTTCAGTGGTCATGGATGTTTTTAAATACATTAAAAAAATACACAAAACGATTTCACAGTAGAGTTTTTGTGTTTTGTTTTAAGAGAGGACTACTCAGGGGACGGCTAGGGGGCTCGGTCAGTTAAGTGTCCCACTGTTGGTCTCAGTCTCCGGGTGGTGGGCTTAAAGCCCCTCACTGGGTTCCACCTGGACAGGGAACCCACTTAGAGCTAAATAAATAGAATAAAGAGAAAACTCAGTCAATGCTCTATTTGTTATTGGTATTCCAGAGAGCAAATAAATAGAAAAATGAAATCCATGATTCAGACCACATTGTGGTCTGCGGAGGTGAGGATGGGAACTGACCTCCATAAATGTGAGGTCTTTTGTCTGAGCTCATCTGCTGAGAGTGGCTCAGGGTTTGGTTTTCGTGAGACTCGGAGTCTTTCCAGGATTTCCACGGCAGTCTGTTTGTTTGTTTAACTTGAAATGATTGATCCGTTAGCTTCGGTTTTTCTGTCATTTTTTCGGTGTAGACATCAAATTTCCCCCTTGTGAGTGTTGAATTTGCAGTGGAACTTTGTACGTAAAACAAAGCCCAGAGATTTGCAAGTGAATTCAGAGGCCCGCTGGTGAACAATTCTCGTCCCCTTCCGCGTGCCCACAGGACACCTAGTGCCAAACGTCATTAACTTGTCAGGATGTAAACAGACATTCATTTGTCTCTTGGTGAATGGAAATGTTTATCTCCTACTTGAAAAGAAAAATTGGTTTCCTTTATGGCAATACAAGACAGCTACTGTAAAGAGGAGAAACAGGAAGAATTTTTTTTTTTTTTTTTTTACTGTCGTGTCATGAACCTTCGTCTCTCCTTTCCAGAGATCAATACGTGTGGGTTTCAGTAGTGGATGAGTTAGAATTTGCATCTCTGGGAATGCACTTGATCTGCCCCTCCCCTGCCCCTTGAAGAAGAAAAAGTTACAGCAGGTCATGTCCTTTTAGCCAAATGCCTCTGGCTGGGTCCGGATCATGACCTCATATTGCAACTAGGCCGGGCAGACACACCTGTGAATCACTTCAGTCCTGAACCGGGATCCTCTTCTATTTTTGCTTTTGGGTGAAACATGAATAATTTTTCATTTGATTATTTGCCTGCCAAAATTACCCAGCGATGTGTCTCGGGGAATAGCCCTAAAAGGAGACACTTCTTAGAAGCCCGCACAAAAGTCGATTCCATTTCCTAAATGCGTCCCTTAGGGAGTAGTCAACGTGCAGATGTCTGTGTATAATTTCTGAGAATGTGAGGCGTACGCAGGTGTTTAAAGCAGGAGTGCCGCGAAACAAGGCCAGTGCTGGAAGCTATCGGAACGTGAAATTTTTGAGTATGCTAATCTTTGAGAGAGAATCTAGAAACAAATTAGCTTATAGCTTTGTTGAAGTACCGTCTACATAATTTGTATCAGAGAAGCCAGTTCCTTTTCCTTAGGAAGATTGGGCTATTAAAATTAACTATCTTCATTTTTCCACAGAAATAAAAAAAATCAATTGTGGTTCAAATAATTGTATGTGAAGCTTTGTAATTGGAAATTTGATGTTAGCCAAATTCTATAACCTTGGTTAATTACATTCGTATACTCAAACTAAATATAGAATAAGATTAGCTCATGGAAATATTTCATTTTTATCTCTGGCAGTACAGTGAGCATTCATGTAATAGTTCCTAGTTTCGTTTTGTGATTTTTATTTATTTATTTTTAATTATCCTGGACATGTTTTCCGTAAAGTTACTTGAAATGAGGCTGTGTGTTTTTATTTCCCGGCTCTTGTTTGACTATAACATGGCACACAGAATAAGCTGTCCTTTGTGAATTTTGATTTTCTTCGTGGCCTCTGTGTTCCGTGCCTGGCACAAGGCAGGGACAAGCCAGGGGTCCCATTTTTTTGGCCTGACGTTTGCCTTCGGGGACGTCTAGGGGAGACTGGCTGTCACAGAGCCCATGTTCAGCCTCGTCTGTTTGCTGTCTTGCTAGCTTTTCCAGCGAACGTTGTGTCTTCGGACAACAAGTGTGTTTTTCGGTGTGGGTTTCTGACGGCCCTGACGTCTGGTGGCGTGGAATTTCTCCGTTCACACCACTGGCTTGGGCAGTGGGCGGGGTTCCCCCGTACTTAGCTCACGGGGTTGAGTTGGACACATTGTAGACCCAGGTGGGTTGCCGCCAGCTATGTTACTCTGTTTCGCTTGGGTTTGCCTTAGCTGTTTGCTTTGCCTTTGAATTTGCTGCAGATCCCGCTTGCGGTGGTGTTTAATTTAATACGGAACTCTAAATCTGGCTTTTCAAGTTGATTTTCTGAAACCACTTTATTGCGGTATAAATTACATACCATAAAAAGCACCCATTTTAAGCGTACGACTCAATGATTTTTAGTAAATTTACGGAGTCGTGCAGCTATCGTCATAATCGATTTTCATTCCTCAATACGGTCATTCGTGTCCATTTGCCATCAATCCTGGCTCCTGCCTCCCAGCCCCCCGCAGCCTTTGAATCTCCTTTCTGTCTCTGCAGATTTCCCTTTTCTCAGAACAAGTACTTCTGTGCGAGGTTGAGCTCACCGGGTGGTGGGTGCTGAGGCCGGATTTAGTGGGCTTCCCTGCCCTTCCCCGGAGGAGGGAGAAGCGGAAGGAAGCGAGATCATAGGCGTCCTGCCTCCGTTCCCCCCTCCGCATGGTCAGGGTGCTGATGGAATTTTTGCAGCTTCTCAGGTACTGCCGTTTGGGACGTAGTTGGTTCAGAAAGGGCCCATGGGACGGGGGACCTCTCTGGTGATGGGCTCGGTCCCCGGAGAACCCAGCCCACGACCACGGGGCAGAACCTCATCTTCCTTCCCGCATGACCCTCCTGTTGCTTTCATGGCCTTGACTGTGAGGCTCTGAGGGAAGTGCGAGCTTGGCCCCGGACGTCCCTTAGCTCCGTCTTCCTCTACCAGGGACAGTTTAGCTTCTCGGGGACGCTGGGCGGTGTCTGGAGACCCTTCTGCTGGTTACAGGTGGGGACGAGGTGCCCCGGTGGGGAGAGGCCGGACGTGCTCTCATACGTCCTACGAGCCAGAGGTTGTCCCCCTGAACCGGTAAGAGTTCCCCAGCCCAAGAGCTGAGAGTGTGGAGGCCAAGAAAGCCTCTGTGGCTTTAACTCTGGGGGGGTTTCACACGTGGTCCTCACTAAAGTCTTGGGGACGTTGAAGGAGTAAAGGTACCCGAGGCTTATGGAAGGGGCAGAGGTGTCTTTCAGTCTCCGTGCGCTCCAGGGAAATGGGGATTTTTTTTTTTTTTTTTAAGATTTTATTTATTTATTTGACAGAGATCACAAGTAGGCAGAGGCAGACAGAGGTAGAGAGGGGGGGAAGCAGGCTTTCCGCGGAGCAGAGAGCCCAATGTGGGGCTTGATCCCAGGACTCTGGGATCATGACCTGAGCTGAAGGCAGAGGCTTTAACCCTCTGAGCCACCCAGGTGCCCCGAAATGGGGATTTTTTTGAGGGAAAGGGTAAATGAGAGTCTTGGAGTTAAGTTTCGAGGGAAATGACGTTCAGTCCCTTCAGAAGGGTTCACAAAGATGGACATCGCAGTGTGGACTGAGGAATCTGGAGCCACCCTCTGGCTTGGATCTGGGACTCACACTCCACCTTTGTGTTTCCCTAAGAACCGAGACAAGATCGAGACCCTGCCCAAGGGCTCTGAAAATTCTCCCTGCGCAAAGGGGAGGGGCTGCTTCCGGCAGTCACCCTGTCGTGGAAAGCATTTCTGGACTGGCTGTGGGCCCTTGCCTGTGGGCCTCCTGGTTCCTGTTGGTTTCTCGAGGATTTTCCGTCGCTCCCCTGACACGGACACGGCTCTCGTCCCTCGCCCTGCGCCAGCGCCCTCCCCTTCTCGTTTACTTGGGCCCACGTGCCCCGGAGTCCCTTGCCTGGGCGTCTATCCTGTTCACCTGTGTCCTCTGTCTCGCACCTGGCTGCCACAGCTTCCCTTTCCCTCTGGTCTGTGCCCGGTGGGGCCTCTTCCTCCCCACTGCCCGCAGCCCGCAGTCCTTGGCGCCTTCCAGGGTGCAGGATCTCCTCCTGACATCCCCTTTCTGGGTGTTTTGTTGTTTTGCCTGTTCTGAGCTCAGGGTCCCGCCCCCCCCCCCCCCCCCCCCCCCCCCGCCCCAAACATGGTGCTATGCTGATTTCCAGGAATTCCGGCACCGCAGACTCCAGCTTCTTCCTCCTCTTCTCCCAGAATGATCAGGAGGCACTGGTGAGCGTGGCAGGGTAGACCCGCCTGGAGCAGGGTAGAGCTGCCCCCGAGCATGTGTGGCCGTCCAGTCGCGAACGTGTAGTCTTGCGTTTCCATGCAGGTGGTGACCTGTTGTCCTTCGCCGCGTCTGCCCCCTTTCTTCTTACGGATGGATTCACGGCAGCCGCAGTGCAGTAAATGAGGTCTACCTACACGGCGCCTTTAATCCGGTTTTTCGTTATCTCGCTCGAGGTGCTGGTTTCACGGACCCACTGCTGGGTCATCTACCCTGTCTGTCTCCTTACAGGTGTCGGAACAAATATTTCTGTGGCTTTCCCCATTTCTTAGTGTCTTGCTGGGATCTCTGCCTCCCAGGTCGTGCGTGGGTTGGCTTTCTATGACTACATCTGGTGGTTTGCGTTTTCTAGAATTTCATGTCCGTGAAACCACACGATATGAGCCCGTGACTTTGCCTGACGTGTTCCACTCGGCCTAATGACTTGGGGGTTCCCCAGTGTTGTGGCCCGTATCACGAATTCATGCCTTCGGGTACTCGGGTGGGAATCTTTGGGGGGTGTGGACGCACCACGGTTCTGCTTATCCATTCGCCAGCTGCTGGGCATGTGGGGGGCTGATGTTTCTTTGGCCCGTGAGAATGAAGCCGCCGTAAATGTTTTTGTCGCCCTACGAGGGGTTCTCAGACTTCGCTGGGTGGTGGAACCCCATGGAGAGCTTGTGAAAACACGGGTTGCCGGGCCCCATCTGCACACCTTGTGACGGGGTCGGTGGGGATGGAGCCCGAGACCACTGCCTTTCTAGCAAGTTCCCAGCCGCCGGAGTTCGACCACGCACGTGCTACCAGCCGCTGCCTCAGGGGTCGTCTTCAGAAACTTTGGTTCTTCCTGGATTGTTCTTTGTTCCAGATATCGGACTGTTCCTGTCCTGTAATGGCGCTTGTGGTTTTAATCACCAGGCTTTCCGTTTCTGTGTGGTTGTTGGTATCCGTGTTTCCCTCTTGGCTCCTGGCTTTTACCTCCTTCTGTCCAAGGTAACTAATACGAAGAAAAACTCAGGGTTGCTGGGCTGGGGTGCTCATGTCTCCTCAATGACAGCCATGAGAGCCTTGTCTGTCTGCAGGGTCTGCCCTTACTGCACTACTTGGGGACGTGACTGATGCCTTCTTATCTCCTGAGGACACGGCGCGGTGTTGTGGTCAGCACCCAGCCACGTGAGGCTGGCGTGGACCCAGGCACTGTGCCCGGGCCCCCCTGGTACTGCTGTCCCCTGGGACCTTGGGGCGAAGCAAGCCTCACCTGCCTTTCCTCTCCCAGGGCAACCAGATCTGGCCCTTCTGCATCCCACCCCTTCTCACTGAAAGCCACCAGCCCCACACCAGTAACCCTGTTTTATTTTCGGTGTGTATTGTATTTTTAATTTCCCATTCCGGAGTCTGATCTGAAGTCACTAGTTCGGAGTAGCTAGATGTTATCAGTAGGTGTTCACTACCACAGCCGGTGCTCGTGTTATAGTAAAACAATTTTTGTGGTGGTGGCGGGGGGGAGATTTTTGCTTTGTTTTGGAAAGCAGCTTCAGATGACTGCAGAGTCTTTCTGTGGAGGCATCTTTCTGTCCTTGCTGCCGGAGCCCGGGTCTTTCTCTGCTCCTGAATCCGTCCATCCCGTGTCGTCTCGGGTCCCTGGCTTCACGCCTTTGGCGGCTGACCTTAGCCCACCGTCTGAGAATCTTGACCCAGGACCTGTCGTGGACTGGATTCCAGACTGCTTAAGTAGGCTCATCTCACTGGGATGCTCACAGCTTTTAAGCAGTTTTCTGTGACTCGGCATCATGAGCTCATGTCTTAGTTTCTTCTTTTTCTTTTTTTTTTCTTCTTCTTCTTCTTTCCCTTCCTCCTCCGCTTTTTCTTCTTCCACTTCACATGCTAGCTTTACGGAGCTGTAATTCACATCCTGTGGCGCTGACTCCCTTCGGGGGTGTATGTCAGGGCTTTCCTGGCATAGACAAGGTTGGGCACCCAGCGCCGCTGCCTGATTCCACAACATCTTCATCTCCTCAAAAGAAACCACCTGCCCGCTCCGCCGTCACTCCCTGTATCCGCACACTCTCAGCCCCAGCCTCTGGCTGCCTCTCATCTCTGTCTCTGGGCTTACGTGTTCCGGACACTTCCTTTAAGTGGAATCCTGCGATCCGCGGTCTTTGATGTCCAGCACCTTTCCCTTCGGGATTTTGAGGTCCCTCTAGGCTGTGGCACCTCCCGTGCACTCTCTCAGTACACGTTTTGTGGACACTCTGGGTAGCCCGGGATGGGGGTGTGGGCCTGAGCTGGAAGAACGTGAGAGCTGAGTGAACCAGCCCCCATCTCTGACTGCGCGCGAAGTGGAGAACGGTTCACCGTCTCTTTCCACTCCAGCTTCCAGCCTGGCATAAACCGTAATCGTCTTCCTTCTCTTTGTCTTGCGTTCTTCCCTCTTGCCCCGTAAAGACGTAAAGACGAGCGTAGCAGACAGTTGTGGTTGACGAACCTGGCTCCCGCTGACCTCTCCTTCGGGCTGCCTAGCTGGGTGGGGTTTTCGCAAGAACTTTCTTGGGATAAAGCGTAGGAAGCTTAAATTTTCCAAGGGTGTGGTGTGCGGTTCCTTCCAGCTCTGAACTCATGGGATTCCATCCAGCCGGACTTTGGCTTCTTTCTAGAGCCTCCCCGAAGCCACAACCCTGACTTAGACCCTCATGGAATTGTCGACTTGTTGGCTTTCCTGAGCTCGCAGACTCTCTGTGCAGGACGATCATTACCATGCTGGCGTCGAGCGGGGGACTGTGGAGGCTGGTTTTTCTCAACCATCCACGGGCCACCGCGTTCCAGGTTACACGTCCCTCCAGCAGAGAGCCTCCGGGGAAGGCCACGTGTGTTTTCTGGTGGGTCTGCTTTTAACCGACTGTCGTAGTTTCTTGCTGCCGCGGCGACAGACAAGCACCGGCTTGGTGGCTCGAAGGACACAAACGTACCATCTTAACAGTTGGAGAGGTGTGAGAAGCCTGACCGGACTCTCGCTGTGTGAGGATGAAGATGTTGACAGGCCCGCGTGCTTTTCCAAAAGCCCTCGAGAAGGTCCATTTCCTTGGCCCTCCAGCTTCTGGAGGCCACCTGTGCTCCCTGGCTGTGGCGTCTTCATTGTCCAGGCCACGGAGCAGAGCGGCGTCTCGGTGTTCTTCCATAGTTACATCCCCCTCTCGCCACGGCGTGGGCAGGTTCTCCATGTCAGCGACCCTGGGCCACCTGGGTCATCCAGGCTCGCCTCCCCGTGTGTCCCAAGGTCCTCCGCTTGACCACATCTGCAAGGCTCTTTTTCCCTGCCAGACGCGTCACGGGGTAGGGTGTGGTCCTCCGTCTCCCCGCTTCGCAGATGCCGATGGTTTCTGTCTCAGTTTTTTCCTCTGAAGCCCACAAGGGTCACGTGCTTGTTCTGTACTTGCAGTTTGTCTCTCGACAAACGGGGTAGCATGAAACTGTTTGCTTGCCTGCAGCCCACTCGCTCAGCCTTGGTTTCCCTTAGAGCACGAGGAGGGATTGTTTGCCATCTTGGAAGAGAACCCGGATTGTGGGAGCAGCTTGGGGACAAGCTCGTAGGTTGGCCGTTGGATCCCTAGGGCATGTTGTCGTGGTGATTCTTTAGGTCCGTGTTAGAGCTACCTGGACGGGGGTGGGGGGGCATTCTTAGGCCCCCAGGGAACATCTGGCAGTGTCTGCAGGCATGCTGGGCTATGGAGAGTGACTAGGGGAGAGGGTGCTCCTGGCACCCAGTGGGTGGAGGCCAGCGATGGGGCCACACCACGTGGTAATGAACAAGACCGCTCCCTGCTAGGCATCGTGTTCCCTGGGCCCGGATGGTCCACGTTCAGAGCACAGACGGGTGCCTTCTAGGTGATTCTCCTGCACTGGGGAGGTTGCGGACCTTGTCTTGCAGGACTGTCCCCACCAGGAAGGGGAGTTGGCGATCCTTCTCCTAGAAAGACCTCCCCAGGAGCAGAAGTGCCGTGTTTGAGGTCCCACCGATGGCTGTGCAGAAGCAGATGAAGGCTCACGGGTCTCCGCTGGGTCTCTGTGATATCCGTGACGTTGGACCATTTGCTTCGTACCGTATTAATGCTTTAGGTTGTATTAATTCTTTACTGTTGCGCAGCTCATAAAACGGACCGTTTATTTGGTGTTGAAAAATCTGTTTTTTATTAGGAGATTTCCATTGTGAGCTTAGTGGTTTTTTTTTTTGTTTGTTTGTTTTTGTTTTTTTTTGTCCTGGTGGCCCTTTGTCAACTCTTTCTGTTGCGTATTTTCTTCTTCCTCATCAGCAAGACTGCCAAGTTCTTGACAGCAAAGATGGTGCCTTCAGTGTCTTTTTTGTTCTGCACAGTAGTGACGTATGATAATTACTGGTCAGTTGCCAGTGGTATCCATTGCGATGCAAGTTACACTCTGCGGTTCTGGGCCATTTATCAAGTTTCCACGGACTAGCCTTTTATACCTTGCTATAAATCCTGTCTCCAGTGCCTAGGGGCCCACCGTTGGCATGTGGGTCTTTGCTCACTGTGTGGCAGAAAGAAAACTTGGACCTCATTAACAGGAGGTGGCGTGTCATTGAGAAGCTGACTGCCTCATTCTTTCTCCTACACTCACGTTGCTTTTATTTTGGTGACGGAAATGTTGAAGGTGTGAAAAGAAATCGGGAATTGCTGGCAGGATAACCGAAGCGTAAGGCCGTGAGTTGAAGCTTCTCGGCTTCTCACCTCCATTGTGCACAGCGAGCACAAATACATATTTTCTTTGGAAAAGCCAGTTGGGAAAGGATTTGGTGTGCAGGGTGCTGGGATCATGTAGAATTTGCCATGACCTGATCAACTAGGTATCGCCCCTTGGGGTACCAGCAAGTTACGGGCGTGATCAGAGTGGTTCTGTTGGTGTGTATCAGCGGCGCGGTGGTCGGGAAGGTGGGTCTTTTGTTCTTCCTGATTCTCTGCGTGGGAAGAGGCCTTTCCTAGCTCGTGGGGGGGGCACAGAGAGGGTCAGGGCCCATTACGGCTGGTCCGTCCTCTAGTTGATGTTTTTTATTTTTATTTTTAAAATTTATTTTTTAAAGATTTCTTTGAGAGAGAGCAGGAGGGCCAGAGGGAGACGGATATCCAGCAGACTCCCAGCTGAGCCTAGAGCTGGACGCGGGGCTCGACCTCACGCCGCCACGATCAGGACCTGAGCTGAAACCAGCAGTTGGAATCTCAACCCACTGAGCCACCCAGCGCCCCTTCTTTTTAAAGACTGAAATAGAATTGACGGCGTTGTGTGTGTTTCTGGCGTAGGATGTCATGATTTATGTCTGTACTGTGAAATGCTCACCATGATAAAGGATTGTCATGCATCACCCCACAGTTACAAGTTTCTTTTTTCTGGTGTTGAGAGCGTCTGGGATGAATTGTATCCAGATACAGCACACGATGCTGCTGTCTGTTGTGGCCGTGCTTGCGTCCTGTCCCTGGACCTACGTGTCGTACGGCTGGGAGTTTGCGCCTTCCGACGCCCTTCACCGTTTTCCTGCCCTCCCTCCCACCCCCCATCCTGTGAGTGTCCGATGCTTCCGTGTTTGACCTCTTCTTGTTGCCTTGCCTCTCCTCTCCTGGACCGCTGGGGCACCGGGTCGCTGTGTCTGACAAGCAGATGACCTAGACCTGCACGGGCAGTCGGAGAGGAGGTGAAAGCAGAAGTACGTGAACGGCCTCGGGAGGGGGCTTGGCTTCGTTAAAAAGTGTGAAAGACCCTTAACGGCCACATTCTGAGTCACATGTTGTTATGCCTCTGATCTTGGTCATTTCCACCTGTGCTTTTGCCTAAATTGAAATTTCCAGGGGCGCCTGGGAGGCTCAGTGGGTTAAGCGTCTGCCTTCGGCTCGGGTCATGATCCCGGGGTCCTGGGATCGAGTCCTGCCCTGGGCTCCTTGCTCGGTGAGAGTCTGCTTCTCCCTCTGTCCTCTGCTCATGTGTCTCTGTCTCCCTGTCTCTCTGTCAATAAATAAATAAAATCTTTAAAACAAAACAAAATTTCCATTAAAATGAGCCGACCTCTTGAGAGTTGAAATTTAGCCGTTGGAAAAGCTGTGTCGGTTTTGGGGAAAGGCACCCCCCCAACTGCGAGAGGCCCGACCCTCTTCGAGACACCGGAACCTCACTTGTGCTGAAAGAGTGTGGCTGGCGGGCGTGTTGGGGGGAAACGGACCTTCTCTTTCCGGTCTTCGTGCCCGCATCAAGACATCTTGGGTGTCGATTCCTGTTGTGCACCCAGCAAAAGAGGCTTCTCGCTGTGGGACAGGGAGAGTGGAGTGTTGCTGAGGTTGGGAGACTGGGGTTGTGTGTGTGTACCTGTGTGCGTGCGCACGCTTGCACGTGGGTATGACAGGGAGAAAGGAACACAGTGACAAAGCTGTTGGGAGTGCAGGGAATACGTTAGAAGACACACTTTCGAGGATAAACAGTGAAATTCTGGCAGTAGTCTGGGTTCCTGACCCGCGATTCAGACTGCGTGTGATCGAGGGAGGTTCCCCTGGTCATTGACCCCCTTCCTGCTGCTTATCGGGGCCATAGGGCAGTGTCTGGGTTTCTCTTTCCACAGTGCTCTGTGGAGATGGTATTTTCCCCTTGCTTCCTGTGTTTTGAAGGAACCAGGAACCGATAGGATCCGATAAGCTACCTCCAGGTCCCTTTGATGGCCCTGTCCTTTCCCCCTGGTGAGATGTCCACGGTTCTGGTTCCGGCTGTGAGTTCTCGCAACGTTCCCGTCCTCGCAGCCTACCTGCGCAGTGTGTACGCTGGGAAGTGGCTTCTGCGGCCAGGTTGAACTCTCCTGTGTGGAGACGGGGGTGATGGGAGCTGTGAGAGTCAGTCCCCGACTTTGTCCATGGTTTATTGCATCGAATCCAAGAAGAAACTCATAGTTGTGGATTCTAGAAGTTTTCTTATGCAGTATGCCGAGTAATGTTTCCCTGGGAAGAGCCCCCACGTGGGAACAGAGTTACTGCATTTTAGGCCTGCTGTGGTCATTCAGCACCGGCATGATGCTATTACCCACAAGAAGGCAAAGCAACCGTCACTTTGTCCCTGCCGGCGGAGGGCTCGGGCCACGTGCCCGAGTGTTCACGGGTCGTCGCTGGGATTAGTGAAATTGTAGGTCATTGCTCTGCCGCTCATGGTCAAAATTGCATATGGAGGAACCCAGTGGTTGGAAAGCCATCTTCAGGATCTTCTGGTCCCCTGATCAGGAGTGCTCCGTAGTAATGACCCTTTCTGGAACTTGTGCAGGCAGGACTGCCTTGAGCAGGAGCCGGGACAGGCTTGCCTTCCAGCAAGTTGCGTCTTGGTCGGGCTAACACTGGGGTCTGACAGTACTTCTTGATGATCTGGCTCAGCAGAGGTGACAGAATTAAACACTGCTTTGGACTGTCCGAGGAAATAAAAAATCAGGCACGTTGTAGAAGTAAGGAAGAGACGGTTACCTTTTCCCATCATCTGCTGTTTGGAACACACAGAAGCTTGTCCCGTGGTGGCAGACATGACACAGGAGGGACTTTCTTCCTTTTGTCAACGACATGGTTTTTCTGGGTGCGAGTGCCGTAGATCACGGGCGACATCAGCAGCTGACGGATGCCGGCTCCCAAAAAGTCCTTGGAGAGTCCGCTCAGGGACCCTTCAACTTTAAGAGGAGGAAGAAGTGCGAAACAAACAAACAAAAAATAGTGAATTTTTTTGTATTTAAACGTTTAGCTCGAGAGTCTTTATTGAATGTTGGTAATCTTTGGCCAACGTACGTGGGCTTTGGTACGTTTTAGGAGGATCCTTTCCTGCTTGATGTGCTTCGTTCTTTCAGAATTGAGGTCACGATGGTTCTCCGGGCAAGGGCGGGTGTTCAGGGCTGGGCACCTGCTGTGACAGATGGGCTCCAGAGACATCAGCCAGCTGAGGGACATCACTGTGCTCGAGCTCTGTCGTCTCATTCTCTTTGGCTCTGGCTTTTTCCTTCCATAGCTGCCTTTGGTGTTCCCGTGAACCGTGTCTCACCTCCGCGGGGGGCTACGGCCGGGTTCGCTTCGCCAGCTCTTGTGTGTGGAGAGGCCAGAGGAGGGAGGAGTGGGGACCAGGGGAAAAGGTGAGCAGGGGACATCCCATGTGTCACAGAGTGAGGTCTGTGCAGTGGGAAAATACGGTCAGATAGTGTGAGGTTGCTTTTAGGTGGAACGGAGAGGACGCCGGCAGCTGTATCTTGATGCCACGTGTGGATCTGGGAGATGCTCCTTAGTCACAGTAGTTCTCCGAAGCTACTGGAACTCTCTAGAAGCTTTTTCTTCGCCTTAAACATTTTCTTTGTTTGACAGAGATACAGTGAGAGACGGAACACAGGCAGAGGGAGTGGGGGAACTATGCACAGAAAGGTAAAAAACTTGGGCACTAACTACGCCCTTGTTGACCGTTGGGGTTGAAAGGAGGTCGAACTTTGCCTTGTTTGCCCTCAGATGGACACACGTGTCCCTGGGGGGACCTTCTCCCCAGCTCGTGAGTGTCCTCGCGCGACCGTGAAGTACCGTGGGTATTGATTTCGGGGCTACAGATAAATCGTACAGATAAGTCGTGTGAAGATACACATCGTATATATCCTTGTGCCTTTCAGGCACACAGAAACGTATTCATACTCGGAGTGAGATTTTCACAGCCCGAAAGCCATCAGCATGTCACACCGTGTCTCTTCTGTCCTCTGGAGATGGACTTGGAGCTGCCGGTGTTGTAACAGACGTTCCAGAAGGCACGGGAAAGGCCTATGGCGGGGAGGGGGCAGGCGGAAGGATGGAGTAGAAAGGGTCCGGAGCGCAAAGCCTGTGTGATGCAGTTTGGACCAGCCCCGCGGCTCCAGAACACAGACGCCCCTTAGTTGGAGAGAAACAGCCTCGCTCAGTCGGGGGTGGGGTGGAGAGGGGGGCAGCGCCCGAGAAGAGCAAAGCCCCGGTGGACTGGCGGAGTCTTTCGTGAAAGGAGATACGAGGTTTGCGTCTCTGTAGTTTCAACAATCCCATTTCCACGATTATTCCCACAGTTACTCTGAAACCAAACTTTTGTTGTCAGTTTTGTGTGTAAGCAATTATTTTGCGCCCATGTGAGGTGGAGCCGAACAATATTGCTGTTTTTGAGCAAAAGTTGTCCAGGATTGGCATGCCTATTGGGATAGCTCAGTAGAGTCTTTGTAAGGTGTGACGACGCTGTTCAAAAGAATGGGACACGGATGTCGTACAGGAGTGGGAGACGCCCGCGTGCCTCGTCTGAACCATGATTCCATCCCCAGGGAACCCCAGTCACTGGCTTCTGGGCTTCCTGATGACTCTTGGTGGGTTTCATCAGAACGACCCCTTCCTCCACCTCACGAGGGAAGTGAGGCATTACAAAACCCATGGGGTCCGTGAGAAGTGCTATTCGTGTGTATTTAAGGTGGTCGTAGTGTGGGACCATGAGGTCCTTTCTGGACAGCCCCCTCCTTTTCCTTCAGGTTTTGTGGGTGTTGAACTGTGACGTCCCATATTAAAATGTCGTTACTGAACAGATGTTCTAAGGACGGACAACGAGTGCTTACAACAGCCCCTTTGGAATTGATGGGAATATTAGATACCGTGTGGTCGAACATGTCACTTAGCAGGGTATGAAGTAAAAAGCTTCTCGAGTTGGTCTTAAAACCAAGTAGATACGGTTCATCTCATCAGAAATACCCAACTGATCAAGGATGAGTGGTTTCCAATGGTGATGAAGTCTATTTTAAAAAATTGGAAGGGAAGGGCTTTGTTATCTGCTGTTGGTAGAGAGAAGTTCTGGAAGCACGGGGATCGTTTTCTGTTTCAGGGGACACACATTGCAAGGCCCATTCCTGGAAAGGCATTAGGTCCAGGCCTTCTGGCAGTGACCAGCAGGAGCGCACACGCCTGTGGTTGGACAAGGTGTGGGTTGCTGACCTCCCGCAGCGAGGGGGCCGTGGGGCATCTTGGTGAGAGCGTGTTAGAAAGAACTTAAAAGATCTGGTCTTGTGTGCAGTGATTCTGGGTGGGGTTTACGGAGTCAGACCCTTGTCTAATGTTGGTCGTCTCTGAAATGGTTAATGTTCCCGCGGGAGGATGCCACAACCTAGCCGCTCTTCTCGTTGAGTTCATACATATGGGATTTGATAGCATGGGTGGGGGATGGAATGGAGGTGTGCTTAACCATGAGACACGCACAAAGAACTATCCCGAAAGGACTTCTTAATGATCACTCATTTCTAAAACCGTGCTTGGTAGCCGCTGGGTGTGGTCCCGCCTTCTTCTGTACGTCCCAGTGCTGCAGGACGACCGCGTTACTTCCTACAGGACCCTGTTGGCCAGCGAGCTGGAGTGGGATTCAGGATTATCGGAACCTCATGGATGGCGGTGGGGCATGATGGCCCTGCTCTGCGGTCCAGGTTTCAGAGCGTGAGATGTATTCTTTTTGGGTGGTCTCGTGAGTGCTGTTTTCCTAATTTCATTCCCACATTGTTCGTTTCTCGTATTTGCAGAATATTACATTTTAATGCAGTACAAGACCCTTTTTCTTCAGAGTTACAGGAAGAGGTTTTTCTGGTTCACTGCCTTTGTTCGTTGCAATTAGTTTTTATCGACTAGGAGGACCTTTACAGGGCTCATTTATGTCCTCTGGGTGGTTATTTTTTCTTCGGAGCACCAGGAGGGTGCCACAGTAGCAGAGACGATGTGAGGCTTTCAACAATCAGTTTTTTTTATTATAAGTGGTTTATTTTGGTTAATCATAGACTCACAAGATGTTGGAAAAACAGGGAGGCGTTGTGTGTGTCATCACCCTGCTTCCCCCAATGGTGGCATCTTCTGTGACCGTAGGACACTCTCAGAAGCAGGATATCAACCTGGCACAACCCACTACCCTCGTCCTCAGTCCTTACGGGGGTTCACCAGGGTTCGCGCGGAGGCACCGGAGAGTTAACCTTTGAAAGATAAGTGATAGCGGACGGGGATGGAATCATGACTCGGGGCTCTAAGTACCCATTAAAGGTCACGTTGACTCTGATGATGGCCCATGTGGATGGGACCGGTGACAGCACTCCGGGAAGGCAGGAGAGGCTTCTGGTGGTGAAACGCCAGGTGGTGGGCTGCCCGCACTGGGCATAGGGCACCCTCCCTTTCGCTTTTGGGGCTGTAATTAGACCAGCCATTTCCCCTTTACGCTCCAGGGAGACGGATGTGGAATATTAAATTTTAATGCCGTAGAAGACCCTCTCTCTTGCTAGCTCCAGCAGGAGGTTGTTATTGTGGGGAAGGAGACAACACAGCGTGTCACACGTGTCACAGCGCGGACTCCCTGGCCCTGGATTCACTGCTGAGTTCACAGAGTCCTTACTTTGTAAAGGGATGGCATGGCGTCCCGTCCCCACTTCGTGACGGCAGTGCGGTGTTGGATTATCCGCTGCTTTGGGACCTCACTTCGGAATGCCTGTTTCCCTGTACTCGCGCGGCTGGTCTTGCTGGGAGAGTGGAGCCGCCCACTGACCGCACAGTGGACCGCGGTCTCCGTGATGTGGAACGTGGCGGGCTGGCTTCCCTTCCTGCCCCTCGTGCTGTGAAGGGAGCGCGATTAGAGGTGGGCACTGACAGGGGGTCGAGCGTCCCTGAGTTGAGTAGCTGTCCATGAAGTGGGGGCAGGTGCACTTTATCTCCAAGAGTCCCAGGACGGCAAGTCCCCCTTCCAGGGTTTGGACGCAGGCTGGTCAAGAATTCGGCCCAGTAGCCTTCGGTGTGAGGCTGCAGTGGCTCTCCTGAGTGCGGCACGCCAGAGGGCTCGCGGAAGAGCCTTTGTGGTGGGCGGACCCCTGAGCCAGGCTGGTTTACCGGCTCGCACCAGTGAGAGGGGGGTCCCCGTCTCTCTGCCTCTGCTCCCTGCTGGTGCGCTCATTCTCTCAAATCAGTTTAAAAAAAAAAAAAAAAAAAGACCAATCTGTTGAAAAAAGGTGGATTAGTGGTTGCCTAGGACTGGGGGTTGGGGTGGCGCCTGGTGTGGTCGCTCCCAGAGGGCGTGTAGGGCTCCTTCTGGGGACAGCGAGCGTGTTCTAGGAAGACGTCCCGGAGGTGGTTGCTCGAAGCCCGGGATCTCCTCGAAGCAGCTGAATCGTGCGCTTCCTGTGAGGGGATTGCAAGGAGCATGAGTCCTGCCTCAACAAAACGGGGAAGGAGGTTTTTGTCCTCTGCTTTTGAACTTGTGACCGTACCCTTCAAACACCCGCTGTGGTCTGCTATGGCCGGAGCTCGTTCTCGTGCACGGACGCAGTGTAGCTTTCAGCGTGCAGAGAACGTGCTGTTCAGTGACCGGTTCCCGGAGGTGTGTCCCTGTGTCTCGTGTCCGCACCGGCACGCTCTGGAGCCAGCTGTCCACGGGGAGCGGTGAAGACGCGGCCGGTCGCAGAGAACGCGGGGCCGTCTTCTCTGTGTTGGTTCAATCCACTTTCCTGCTCTCCGCCCGGCCGCCTCCCACAAACCAACAAAGTGGCAAGAAACAGAACGCAGGACACCCGTGGAGCGCGGCTGAGGGTGCCCCCGCTTCTGAGAGGAGCAGAGCGGGTATGGAAGGGAAGGTGGACCCGCGCTCAGCCCCCACCCTTTCCTGACAGCCAGCGTTTGGGTGGACCTGGCCGCAGGCAGACCCAGTGAGGCCTCGATGGGATGGACCAGAGTGCGGAAAAAACTCGAAAAATCTAGTACCTCGGATCACCCTGAGGATCTTTGGTGACACAGTCGCAGGTGGTTTAGGAAGAATGCCGAGGACCTCCGCCGCAGACGTGCTTCCCGAGCGATAACCTCTGTGTTGCTGTCCGTGAGTCTGGTTGGAAACGGTCAGAGGCCCCTGGTCACGAGCACGGCAAACCGCTTCTCCGTGCGTACCCGGAGCTAAACACGCAGCACGCTTCTGCTGGAAAGTCTGTTCCTAAAACAAGCTTCCATACCCCGGTGGTCACTTAATGGTTTCCTCCCGGTCCGCGCCAGTGCCGAGAGCTCTGTCGCATGGGCTCTGCTTCTGCTGAGAAGGCAGTGACGGCCGTTGCCGATCTGGTTAAATGACCGCTTTCGGGGGTTGAGTCTCCTGGAGAAAGGTGGCATCACAGCAGTCTTCGGTGTTGGCGTGACCTGCGTGGGAACACAGTTTGGCCGTGAGCCGGAAACACTACGGACCGTGGCAAGGGCGGGCGGAAGCAGAGGGGCCGGGGATGGAGGTGCCGGCTGCGGAGCGTGGGGAGGAAGGGTCCGCTGCCCTTGGCGGTGTCCGAGTCCAGTTTGTGGGGGGCGATTTCTTGGTGACTTCCTGCGCTGAAACCCACGTGGCCTCTCCTGCCTCTCCTGTCTCAGCTGTGGCTTGGTCCCCGTGTGCTGCTGCTTTCCCAGTGCCGGGGGCCATCCACGGGTGGACACCTGGGTCTGAACTTCAGGGCGGGAGGAGGAATGTCTGGGAGCCCTGAGGGGAGCCCAGGGGAGCCCCTGGCCCGTCCGTGTTTTGGGGTCTGCCCTCCACGGGGCCGTGACCTCGACACTGTACACACTTCCTGCAGGAGGGATGCAGAGGGTTGGAAAGACTCTCTGTGGTCCATTCGGGGAAGCTGAGCCCAGGGCGCTGCGGTCCTGGTCTGCAGCTCTGAGCGGTGGAGCGCGGCGGCGGGCGGCGGCAGGCCCGGTGGGGCGCGGTGGTTTCGGAGCCCGTGTTCTCTGCGGGGCGTCCCTGCATTTCCACACCCTGGAGGGTTTCCCCTGATTCCTGGCACTTACCTGTCTTAGGATCTGCAGGACCCCCCCTCCCCACCGAGGCTGGGGCTGGGTGCCCAGGAACGCGGATGACTGTGTCGGATTCCAGAAGCTTCTCTGAGCGCAAGCTTGGGACAGGCTTGCTCAGGCCCGGGCTGCATTTGGCCGACCACCTCCTTTTGGACAGCCTGTGAGCTAAGAATGGTTTCACATTTTATTATTTATTTATTTATTTATTTAAAGATTTTATTTATTTATTTGACAGAGACATCACAAGTAGGCAGAGGCAGGCAGAGAGAGAGGATGAAGCAGGCTCCCTGCTGAGCAGAGAGCCCGATGTGGGGCTCGATCCCAGGACCCTGAGATCATGACCTGAGCCGAAAGCAGAGGCTTAACCCACGGAGCCACCCAGGCGTCCCTCTTTTTACATTTTTAAATGGCCACAAAAAATAATATTTTGTGACACATGAGTAGGATGTAAAATGCGGATGTCGGTCCCCAGAGTTTCTTGGAACACAGCCACGTGCGTTCATGGATGGTTCCCTCCGAGCCTACCAACAGCGCCTGGCCCCGGCAGGCCTGGAGCATTTGCTGTCTGGCCCTTGGCGGAGCGTGTGTGTAGCCCTGCTTGTCCCCTCTCTCTAGACCCCTTCCTCGTGTGCGCCTGTTTCCATCTCACCTGCTTGCCGGAGCCCGGTTCTCCATAGTTAGAGACTTGCTTGTTGGGTGTGAACTGGGAGAAGGTCCTAGTCCTGGGAGACGGCATACCTACCTCACACCACTGACTGATGCTTCGGCGTTGGAAAGGGCTGGTGCCGGCTTTCTCAGAATGGAGCAGGGCTGATGGAGGAGACGAGGGGGCAGGGGGTGCCCCTGTGTATGGCGGGAGAGAGGAGTGGGTTCAGAACTGACCTCGTCTGTTGCCTGTGTTTTCTGCGTTTTCGCTCCGCGCCCCAGAAGTGGGGAGCGTTGGTGGGCCAAGTCCTCCTCCAGCCGCTCTCTGGGAACAGCCAGCTTCCAGAACCCACCTCACCTGAAGGTGTGTTTGCTCCTCCCCTCGCCCCTCCGGGAGCAGGGTGATGGGTGGGTGCCGTGCTGGGCCCAGTGCCGTTGTTAGGCGGGTCCGCGGCTGGGAAGGGGCAGAGTTTGAGTTTGGCAGAGACAGTCTTCGAGCCCCTGGGTGCGTGACCGCGTTCCGGTACGTTCTCTGGTGCCGGCTTCCGCACAAGGGTGACAGTCACTCCTTGCCTTTCCCTCCGCGGTTCTGCACGGTTGCTTCTCCTAAGGCTTCAGCGTGGGTGACAGCTAGCAAGGGACGTGGCACTCCAAGTGTGTCTCGCCTGAAGCAGCTGGTCTCGCACCCTCGGGGGAAACGGCACGTTGCCCCGCAAACGCCCCCACGGACACTGGAGACGCACAGCCCCGCGCTCTGCACTTGTCCCAGCGAGCTGTCCCACTCGCCTGTTTTTCGTGGCCTCTTTGCGTCTCCCGTTCACAGGCTTGACGAGACCATTGTAGACTAGCTGGCGGCTTGACCGTGGTTTTCCAGCTTTGTTTCTGGGAGAAAAATGTTCCTGAGTGAGAACCCACGAAGGTTTGGACTCTGTCCCGTTCGTGATCGGGAGGCTGCTTGAATTTCCAGCTTTCGTCGTTGAACTTGCTTGTGATGCCCGTCGCAGGGAGGCAGAGGCTGTGTCAGCTCCGGTACCTTCCGCGAGTGGCTGGCCTGCTGGGCGTGATCTTGGAGGCTCTTGCTTGGCCTCTCAGAGTCCGGTCGGCCTGTGTTCCAGGCGTCTGGCTGCCCTGGCTGGAGAGCGGCCGGCAGGGGTGGCGGGAGAAGGGAAGAAACGTTAGCTAGAACTGAAAAGCAGCGGGACAGCTCAGATAATTTTTCATACTAACCTACTTTTGGTGCTGCCAGACCGCGGCAGAATGGAAAATCTCTGGTCTCTCCTGCCCTTCTCTGGTGAGGTCTAAAAATAAGTCAGTGGGGAGATGGGCACGGGGCCCTTGGATCTCCTTGGCCTGGGAGATGTCTTGGTCGGAGCAGAGGCTGGAAGGGACTTAGTGTTCTTCCGCGAGCCTTCGGGCTGGTGGACTTGTGGATGGGGCCGATGACTGGAACTGTCCCTCGCCATGAAGCCACCTGATCTGTCCCCAGTTTCCATTGCTTCAGCTTCTCCCAGCGCTCTGTCCCCACACCCTCCTTCCCGCACGTCCAGGCTGGGATGTGTGCGCGGACGGTCCCGGCAGGACGCGTGGCACTCTGAGGCCGTGGGCCTCCCCGCTCGACTGGAGCCATTCGTGCAGGGCCTCCTGCTGCAGAGTAGGGAGCACACGCTCCGATCCCCGGAGGGTCTGCGGTGTAGACGGACAGCACGCCCGCAGGCCGCGAGGTCGTTTCCAGCGCAGCGTCCCCCGTGCCCAGGCCCTCTGGAGTGGTGGCTGAGCACTGAGGAGAGGGCCTGGCGCAGGAGGCCAGGCCGGGGACCGAGGCCCGGAAGGGGCGCGTCCTCTTGAGGGAGGAGAGAGCCGAGAGACTGATTCCTCTGCAAAGTCGGGGGGGGGGGTGGTCCTGAGTCAAAGCAGATGCCCGACACCAGCTCGGCTCTCCAACTGCACTTGGGAACAGACGGGCTGCGCCGGGGCACGTGGTGGCCGTGGCCCTTTCTCCTCCCCTTGCCGACCCTGACCTGATCACCACCGCGGCTTCGAGTCCGAGTGGCCTGCGGTTAACCCCCTTCGGATGAGGCGGTGTCCGAAGGAGATTGTTTGCTCTGTACCTGGGCTACTTCTTCAACACCAGGGGACCGGGCGGACGCAGAGGCAGAGCAGGACTGCGTGAGGCTGGGTAACCGTCCGCCGCTGTCCGGTACAGCCCTCTTCCCCGATGGAGATGGCGCATCTCTGTACCTTGTGGACGGCCTGCTCACCTGGAGGACGGTCTCCCGTGGGAGCCACGCGTGGCTACGGACTGTGTGGGCTTCTTGTGGCTTACACAGCGTGAGAGGAGCATAGTCTGTCCGTAGACTCTGGGTGCGGTCTGGGTGGTGAGGCTGGAGGGACCACGACCACGTGGGGACAGAGAACCGGCGTGGGGCAGAGACGGTCCAGTGCCCGTGGCCCTGCGAACCAGAGTGGGGCTGCCCGTGTTGCCCCGGCTTCCTGCTGCTGGCTGGTTCTGCTGTGAAGCCCGGGCGGTCTGGGATGGCGGTTTCTCCTGGCGCTCCGGCGGGGAGGCCAGGCTGCACCTCGGGCATCGTGGGGAGTTGTGCGGAGGCTGCATCTGCCCCACAGCAGTGCGCAGGCCAGGGTGGCCTCCTCGGGTTCTGGGAGCGGCGGGTGGTCCACGCGGAGACACGGTCTCCCCCATGTCCCCACGGCCCGCCCCGACTCTGATCGGCGACTCTCATCACGGCTGGCGTCATTCTGTTGACGTCCAGCGTCGAGGAGGGCAGAGGTCATCTCGGAGTGTCTGCTGGGAGCGAGCTTGCCCGAGCGTGCTGGGAACGTGGCTTTCATTGTGGGAGCTCAGCAGGGTGCCCGCGGTGCGGGACCTATTAAATACCGCAGGTTCCTCGAGGAAAGACCCCTGTCCCCTCCGAGTGCCGCCCACGCGTCACTCGCCCGTAGCACTGGAAACACGCAGCTTGGCGGCGGAATCGACAAAGCCCTTTGCTCCGTCTGCTGGCTTCGTGCCCTGTTTCCGTTTCCCTGCGCGTCGCCCGTCTTCGACAGAGTCACGTGCTCGCTGTCTGGACGCTCTCAGCCCTGCACGCCTGGACCCCTTGCAGTCTGGCCTGGCCCCCGTGGAAGAACAGCCCTCCTGCTTGGAAGAAGCCGTCCTTCCCAGATGCCTATGGATGTGGGATCGTGCGACCCGCACCTCTTCCAGCCCCTGTGCCCCACCCGGCCCCGCCCGGCCTCCCCCACTCCCCTTTCTCTCCATCTGGCTGCTGAGGGGACCTCCCCACACCCCCCTAAGTGCCAGCGGCTGAGCACCCGGCATACGGACAGACACTGAAGACTTCCCACAAGGAGACGCCTCGTTCGGACTCCTCGTGCCCCAAGGTGCGAACGGTCTGGCTTCCGTATTTGCCCCGTTTGCATAGACCAGGATCCTGAACCTTATCTTTCACGCTTGGACCTGCCTGAGCTGTCTGTTGGTGCCGCGGAGCCTTGTCAGAATCACACTTTTTTTTTTTTTTTAAAGATTGTATTTATTTATTAGAGATTGCAAGCAGGCAGACATGCAGGCACAGAGAGAGACAGGAGGAAGCAGGCTCCCTGTTGAGCAGAGAGTCCGATGTGCGGCTTGATCCCAGGACCCTGGGATCACGACTTGAGCCCAAGGCAGAGGCTCAACCCACAGAGCCCCCGAAGTGCCCCAGAATCACATTTTCAAATGCATTTCAAAAACTCGGCTTGCAGAGGAAGTGATTAAAAGTACAGTCATCACAATATTAAAACCAAAATTTGTTCGTTCAATAGGAACATGTGCCCTCCCCCCCATTTCTTTTCTTATCATGGTAAGTGGTAAAGCAAGTAAAGTGGACCGTCTTCACCGTTTTCAAGGGTCTGGTTCAGCAGCAGCAAGTCCATTCTCATTGTTGTCAGCCTCCGCACGGCCCACGTCCAGAACTTTGTGTCCCACCGTCCTGGGCTCGTGACCGCAGCCGGATTCGAGACGCTCCACGGACGGAAGCCCCCGCGCGCCACAAGTCAAGTGCTTGAACGGGCCGTGATGCTCTCTGTGTCTTTACTTGTTTTTGTGCGGAGAAAATAATTTTTCCCAGAAAGGTTTTGGGTTTAAACAAGGCTAACACCGAATAAAGGACACGGTGTCTTAGATTTATTTTTCCTCGTTCGGCTGAGAGGATCGAACGCTTCAGCATTTGGTGATGCGCACGGAGACACTCCTGCCTGCCTTTTCCTCCTGGTCATGTTCCCTGCGTCAGGACAAGACCAGCGTGTGCAGCCTCTGGCCGTACTTCACAAGGGCAGTGGCGTGTGTGTGTGTGTGTGTGTGTGTATGACAGCGCACGCGGGCGAACACAGTCTCTTTGTCAGACCTGGTGACCCCTGGCCAGAAGTCTGGTTCCGTGCCCTGGAGTGAACTTCTCTCCACTCATTTTGGGGCAGGAGGCGGACGGGAGCTCCAAACAAGCAAACAGAAAGAGCAGAGTCGGTGGCGTTTCTTCTCACGGACATGGAGTCTGCATTTTCCCTCGTGTTTTTGAACCCACCCACGCTGGAGGCCGACCTCAGAAGGGATCAGAGTGTGAGGCTGGGGGATTTGCTGCGGATGGTCGGGTCAGGTGTTTGCCTTTCGTTGATGTGCAAACTGCAGGAGGGAGCGGGGCGGGGGTGGGGGGTCGTCGCTGGACGCAGAGCACAGCCACGATGGCGCTCCAGGGTTCGGAGCCCGGGGCTGGCTCGTCTACACCGGTGGGCAGCCCTTGCGTGTGGAGGGCCGGATGGTAGCCGCCGTAGCCTGTACTGGTGGGGCCGTGTTCGGGGCCTCCCTTGAACCTTGCCTTGTGCTAAGGCAGCCCTAGGTGCTCCGTCAACAGACGAACGTGTGGCACAGTCCCAGGAAAATTCCACTTCCGGCCCCTGGAATTTGAATTTCCTATAATTTTCTTGTGTCCTGAAAGGTTAGTTCTCTGGATTTGTTCCCTCACCAACCATTTAAAAAACTGTAACAACAGAACAACAACAAAAAGCCACTTTAGCCTGTGGGCTCTGTGGATTGGGCGGTGGGCTGGATCTGCCCCACGGGCCGTAGTCTCCTGCCCTCTGGTCTGCAGCGTGTGGACTGTACAGATCTGAGTTCATGAGAGGGCACGTGGCAGAGGCGTCTGGGGACTCGGACGGTTAAGCGTCTGCCTTCGGCTCAGGTCATGATCCCAGAGTCCTGAGGTCGAGCCCCACATCCGGCTCCCTGCTCAGCTGCGAGCCTGCTTCCCCTCTCCCACTCTCTCATGTTCCCTGTCTCGCTGCGTCTCTCTGTCAAGTAGATAAAATCTTTAAAAATAATAACAATAATAAAAATAGTGCACGTGGATCCTGGTTCTTTCTCACAGCGTTTTCTCTCTCTGTTTTCCAGACGTGCGTTGCATTCCCTGGCCTTGTCCAGAGATGGTGGGTTTGCTTTCACTCGTGTTGTGGGAGCGCTCTGGCATTTCTGCAGGGTTTTGTGTCTGTCTTGGTCCTTGTATTAATTTGTTCAGTGACCACTGCTTTGTAGCTAAATCCGTGCACATCCCCAGCTGGGTGGTGGTCAGTATCGGGGCCAACGAGAGTTGCTTCCTGTCCTCCTGCAGTTGGTCGACCAGTGGGCGGTAGGTACTGAAGGATGTTTGCAGATCTGTGATGTTTGCAGATCCGTAACGTTTGCAGACCCAGCTGGTTTCCTGGCGTTGGGGAAGTCTCCCTGCTCTGGAGGTTACAAGGGCCCTTCTAGGGGATGGAACCAGAGAGAGCCGAGACCTGGAGATTGGGGGTTGCTTATCATGGGCCAGGAGCCGGCGAGCCATCCCAGGCAGTCCCTGATTGAGAAGGGTGGGGCAGGGGGGCACGCTTCCCCATGCAATCATGGTTCGGGTGGAATCTTAGCCAAAGTTCAGGGTTTTTTTTTTTTTTTTTTTTTTTTTTTTTAAGATTTTATTTATTTATTTGTCAGGGACAGTTCACAAGTAGGCAGAGAGGCAGGTAGAGAGAGAGAGAGAGAGGGAATCAGGCTTCTCGCTGAGTAGAGAGCCCGATGCGGGACTTGATCCCAGGACCCTGAGATCATGACCTGAGCCGAAGGCAGCGGCTTAACCCACTGAGCCACCCAGGCGCCCCCAAAGTTCAGGTTTTTGAAGGATGACCAGTTCAGAGCCTCCTCTGAAGAAGCGATCCCTTTTCTGAGATACCATTGTTTATTTTTCTTCTGGGAGAGGAATTAGTTATCAAAAAGGAGCAGAGACACGTTAGCTCATATTTAGTTGCTGATCCTAACTCTGCATTAAAAATTTTTTTTGGATATGTTGGTTCATCTTTTTCCGGGTCAGCAAACTTTTGTATAAAGGGCCAGATGGTCCATAGTTTGGTCTTCCAGGACTGTATGGGATGTGGACACCATATGGCAAACCAGTCATTGATTACTTGTAAATATATTCATTGATTTCGTGTAAATATATTCATGGTCGTGCCTCCGATCACCCAGCCCTTCCGGTCTTGCCCAGTGAGGCTGTGTATGCCTCGAATGACATCTTCCCCGTCCCTCCCTGCAGCCCCTGGCAGACCCCACTCTGCTCTCCGTGACTTTGATGATTCCAGGGCCTTGCAGGGAGGGGAACCACAGTGTTCGGCCTTCACGACTGGCCTCTTTCCGTCTTCCTCATGTGGGCAAGGTTCCTGCGCGTTGGAGTGGGTTTCGGGACTTCCTTGCTCCTGGACGGCTGAACCCTGCTCCGCGGCATGTAGAGATCCGTGGGGAAGTATTTGGAAAGTAAATTTTCTTGGGTTACTTGGAGTCCTCTCACGTAGTTGGCCAGGAGTTTTCCTCGTTGAAGGCAGTCGTGGGTGGGGGGGCACGCAGGGTTTCCCTTAATGGGTTGTCCTGAGCCCTGGACCTCATGAGATCATGAAATACAAATAGAAGGACGTCCACATCTTGGACCAAGGTGTGTGTCTGTCCGGGGCAAGAAGAGGGAGGTGAGAACGCAGTGCAAGCCACCCCTCCAGAATTCGGCAGTCTAGCTCTAGCCTAGCCCTGGCCGGTGGGAAGCGACCCCCGTCCTGAGTTGGTCCCTCAGAGCAGACCCTTGGGAATGAGAAGTTTGAAGGAAGCGGGGGCAGGCGGCTCTTGGGGTCAGCACCTGCTGGGGCTGGGATGGGCCAGACTGGGTGGTAGAAGCTGGGCTGCCCTGAAGGAACAGGGCCCATGGGGTGGCCCAGCGGAGCTGTCCTGACTCAAGTCTCGGGGCCTTTCTCTGGCCCACCCCCACTGGGGCCAGGCTTCAGGGGGACAGAGCTCCTGGCACTTGGGGGGTGGGAGAACGCGTGGAAGGGGGGGCGGTCTTGGCAGGGCAGGACAGCACCGCCCGGATGAAGCGGGTTGCTGACCGCTCCGGAAACTGGCGCGGCAGAGTGGAGTCAGTTTCCTGATCGTTTCACGGTTTTTGTCCAGGTACGAGTGGTTAGAACTAGTCAACAGGGCGGCGCCGGAACAAGATTGGGTCCCCCTCCGGGTCTGGGCAAAGCTCTCCCGTGCCCCGTTTTTGAAAGTCCGGTGTTGGGAGGCAGCCACACCCCGTTTTCTCCGGGGGCGCCGGCCGCGCCCCACCGGGCAGTTGGAGACGGTGCGCCCCACGGAGTCGGAGCTATTTATTCTCCGACCCGTCAGGCCCTCCGCTCTCTGGGGGCCGCAGTCTTCACGGGTCCGGACGTCGGAGGCCTTGGATGGTGACGGCCACGCTCTGCGTTTGCCTGCAGTGCTGGAGCTCGGGCTCCTGGAAGGAAGCGCCCGGATGGTGCGTGCGATGCTCGCGGGACGCGTGCAGGTAGAGCGTGGAGCCCGGGATGCTGCGCGGGATGCTTGTGGGACGCGCGCAGGTGGAGCAGGGACACTGCGTGTGACCTCTGCAGGTAGCGCACGCGGATGGCGTCGCTGCGTGTGACGTTTGCAGGTGGCACATGTGGAGTTGCGTCACCGCGTCTGACGTTCTCAGGTGCCGCCCGCGGAATGGGGTCGCTGTGAGTGACGTCTGCAGATGGCCCACGTGGAGTGGCGTCACTGCATGTGATGTTCACAGGTGGCACCTGCAGAGTGGGGACACTGATGTCCGCAGGTGATGCACGCAGAGTGGCGTCACTCCGTATGACGTCCTCAGGTGGTGCCTGTGGAGTGGGGACACTGAGTATTAACGTTAGTAGGTGGCACGTGGAGTAGGTCGCTGCAGGTAATGTCTGCAGGTGGGGCACAGGGAGTGGCGTCACTGTGTCTGATGTTCTCAGATGGCGCCTGTGGAGTGGCGTCACTGCATGTGACGTCCTTAGGTGGCGCCCGTGGAGTGGGGTCGCTGCGTGTGATGTCAGCACGTGATATGTGGAGTGGTTCGCTGCGTGTGACTTCTGCAGGTGGCACATGCGGAGTGGGGGCGCTGCGTCTGATGTCCGCAGGTGGCGCCTGTTTGGTGGGGTCACTGTGTGTGACGTCTGCAGGTGGGCCCACGGAGTGGGGACGCTGTGTCTAACGTACACAGGTAGTGCATGCGGAGTGGCGTCACTGCGTGTGAAGTCTGCAGGTGGTGCATGTGGAGTGGGGCCACTGTGTGAGATATTCGCAGGTGGTGCGCGGGGAGTGCTGCCTGTGATATGTACAGGTGGCGCCATTGTGTGTGACGTCCTCAGGTGGCGTCTTCGTAGTGGGTACACTGTGAGTGACGTTCTCAGGTGGCGCACGTGGAGTGGCGTCACTGCGTGTGACGTCTGCAGGTGACGCATGCGGAGTGGGGACGCTGCATGTGACGTCACCGCGTGGTACGTGGAGTGCTTCGCTGCGTGTGACGTCTACAGGTGGCGCATGTGGAGTGGGGATGCGAGTGACGTCTGCAGGGGGCGCACCCAGAGTTGCGTCACTGCGTTTGACGTTCTCAGGTGGAGACTCTGCGTGTGACGTCAGCGCGTGGTACGTGGAGTGCTTCGCTGCGTGTGACGTGTGCAGGTGGCGCATGCGGAGTGGGGATGTGAGTGACGTCTGCAGGGGGCGCACCCAGAATGGCGTCACTGCGTGTGACGTTCTCAGGTGGCGCCCGCAGAGTGGGGACGCTGCGTCTAACGTACACAGGTAGCGCATGCGGAGTGTCGTCACTGCGTGTGACGTCTGCAGGTGGCGCATGCGGAGTGGGTACACTGTGATGTGCGTGGGGAATGAGGTTGCTCCCTGTGATGTGTACAGGTGGCTCACCCGTAGTGGGGACGCTGCAAGTGACGTCTCCATGGGGCGCACACAGAGTGGCGTCACTGCGTGTGACGTTCTCAGGTGGCGTCCGCAGAGTGGGGACGCTGTGTCTGACGTCCTCAGGTGGTGCCCGTGTGGTGGGGTCGCTGTGTGTGACGTCAGCAGGTGGTGCATGCGGAGTGGGGATGCTGCGTGTAACGTCCTCAGGTGGTGCCCACTGAGTGGGGACGCTGCGTGTAACATTCTCAGGTGCGGCTCGTAGAATGGGGACATTGCGTCTGACGTCAGCAGGTCATACGCGGATTGGGTCGCTGCGTGTGACGTCTGTTGGTGGCGCATGCACAGTGGGGTCGCTGTGTGTGATGTCAGCAGGTGGCGCCCGCAGAGTTGGACTACTGCGTGTGACGTCTGCAGGTGGTACGCTGAGTGGGGACGCTGCATGTGACGTCCTCTGGTGGCGCTCGCGCAGATGGGGGTCGCTGCAGGCGCTGTCCACAGGTCCTTCGCGTGGAGTGGGGTCGTTGCTTTTGACGTGTACAGGTGGTGCACGGCGGGTGGGGATGCTGTGTGATGTCCGCAGGTGGCGGGCGGGGATTGGGGTCACTGCATGTGACACTACGTGGGACGCTGGCGGGACGCCCACAGGGGAGTGGGCGGCGTAGCGACCCTGTAGGGGAGGCTGGCAGGAGGCCTGCAGGTCAGGGGCGGGGTGCTGCCCCGCGGTGCCAGCCGGGTCTCCGTGTGCCCCGGCTAGAGCCCCCCTGGTTCGCCGGGCGGCCCGCTGCCACCTGCTGTGCCCTCTGTGGCAGTTCGCGGAGAGCGGGAAGCGGGTAGGGAAGCGTCAGAGAATCTGCTGCCAGGTAAGGCCCCTTGTCCGAACACAGGAGACCCATTCGGGTCTCCCGACGCACCGCGTGAGGAGCGAGCACAACCTGCGACAGAGGAGAAAACCCCGTGGGTGTGGGGGCTGCGGTTATGAATCCGTCCTCTCGCAGCGAGACAGGCCGCGTAAAGAACCGCTGGCGCAAGTGTCGGGTTTGTGGTGATGTGTTTCTCAGCGATCGTGTGTTCGTGCGCCAGGCGCAATTTTCCCGGAGCGCAGGCTCTGCTCTCATTTCCTTCTCCCCCTTGTCGAGGGAAGCGGCCCCTGGGTGTGCGTGGCATCGTGCGGGACACCAATGCCCGGAAAACTTGCTGTCATGATGGTTTTTCTTTTCTGTTTGAGTTTGCCTGCTTCTCAGATATTGGCAGGAATTGGGAGTTTCCTTAAATTTTTGCCAGCACAATTTAAAAGCAATTAAAGCAGATTCCGTTATTGCATTCGAGATTATTGTCTGGGTAAATTGTAGCTTAAAATTTAATTTATACTGAATCCTGCACTTTAGTGAACAGACCACATCACACATTCTTATGTTCTTAAATTATCCACAGCTTGAACGCGTGAAAACTGGGTTGCTTTTTTGAAAGTAATGCGTGTTTCTTTTTAAGTTTTTTTTCTTGCCTCTTCAAAAACATTTACATTTTTTCTTCAAAATAAGGTGAGAAAATTCTTTTGACCTGTCAACTTGAAGGAATTGTATTTGTCTTTCCATTGTAAATTGTCACTTGTCTGGATTGACTTGAACCTGTGGAATCTTAAAATGTAGCAGGAGGAAGACATTTCTAGTTTTTTTTTCCCCCCAAAGTACCTATGTTTGAATGACACAGTGTACCCTTTGCTGTAACTCCACTCTTTCGTTACACCTCTGGACGTGTTCGGTTAGAACGGGCTCTTCTTCTGGAGCGGAGGAGCCCACGTAAGGGTCTGAACGTCCCTTGAGGGGAAAGCGTTTCCCCGGGGTTGTTTGTCAGGTGGTACCAGGTCAGCGGCAGGTAATCCTGAAGCAGCGATGTCTGTGTTTGTGCAGGGATGGGTCACCGTGTCGGGGCAGAGGACGTGAGGTACAGGAGGGCCATGAGGGGGGTCCGGATCCCGCTGACGCAGCCAGACATCCCTTTTCCCAGTCTTCCCCTACTTCCCGTCTCCAGGTCCGTGGATACGCACGCCTGAGCTGGTGCCGTGTCCTGAGTGCAGATGTCATGTGTCCTCTTAGAATCTTCCACTCCCTGCAGGGCGTGGGGCCGTGTTCCCTGCTGTCCCCAAACATCTGTGGGGCATTCTGTAGGCCCAGTGCACCTGAGGGTTTCTGTTACCTTCCCTTCTGTCCCCTGCTAGAACGGCGAGGCCTGTAGCCTCTGCCACTGGTGTGGGAGTAGTAATAGCTTGGATTTCGCAAGGGTGCGTCCGGATGGTCAGGATGCGAGGCTCTGGGCCTCAGTGGGGTTCCGGATCTTGACCGTGCTGTTCTGCCCCTGTAGGCATCTCCATCAGCACGCCCACCTGTTGCCCGCTGGCAGTTAAAGGGCAGGACCTGACCAGCCCATAATTCTCCTTTCTGTCTTTGCTTCGGGGAGCACACGGCTCTCTGCGGGTCACTTCTCAACCAGGCTGCCGGCCGGAGTTTCTTAGGAGCTTTACAGAGCTATTGGTTCCTGATTCCTGCTTCGATAGGGACAGGTTAATTGGCCTAGGGGGGGTCCTCTCGCCCCCACTTTGAAAAATGATCACGTTTACTGAACACTTGTGGCGTAGGAGGGTTTCGTGGGGAGCTGCGTGTTCAGTCAGGGCATCCCACGGAGCTCGTGCCGCAGGGTGCTCTCATGCACCTGGAAACAGACCCGCAGAGAGAAGAGGCGCCGTGTCCGAACACGTTCATTTTTCTCATTTAACAGGGCCCAGCGGCCCTGAGGGGAGGGGGCGGGATCGGTCAGGAGCCTCCTTGCCTTCTGCTTTTCCGGTTCAGGAATGGGAGAGAGGAGGATGCCCACGCTCCGTCCTGGGCCAGGCACAGCACGTGGCAGAGTGTGCGTAGCCGGCTTGGGGTGCCGCGAGAGAGTGCCACAGCCTGCGTGGCCCAAACAGACCTTTATTTCTGGCGGCCTTGGAGGCTGGGAGTTTGGGACCCAGGTGTCAGCGGGGGTGGTGGTGGCGCTTTCTGCTGAGGCCTGTCTCCTTGGTTGTGTGTTGTCTCTCCGTTTGTCTGTCCGAGTCTCCTCTTAACGAAGACACCGGTCCTGCTGGGTTAGGACCTACCCCCGATGACCTCCTTTTAAACACAGTTACCCTCTTGACGGCTCTGTTTCTAAGTACGCTCGCACTCTGAGGTCCTGGGGGTCAGGGCTTCATGTGCGCAGTGGAGGGGACACGGGCGGCTCCTCATAGGGTCAAACGCATCACAGTGGCGTTGAATACGTGACTGGGGGTCTCTGTTCTGCAGCCTTTGGGGTTTTCCTTCTTCACTGCTTTTATTGCCTGCGTTCCTTCCTCTCCCTCCAGCGTTTGGGAAACCTTTCCCTCGGGTCTGCAAGTGCATGTAAGTGGAACCCTAGGGACTGAAATGCTGCAGCTCAGAGGTGCTCGTATATGAGGGAGATGCGTCAGGAGGACAGATTTCGGGACCGTTCGTTTCCTTCTGAGTGAAAATCTTCAGTGAAATAACACACTTCTCCTTTTTCAGAGTTGAGGAAGTGGTGCTTTCACGTGCTGACCGCAAGGAGAAGCCTCCGATTGTCTGGGATCCTCTGCGGACCTTCCAACCAGGGATTTCGGGGAGGGGAGACCTTAAGGTCAGGGTGATTTTTTTTTTTAACTTTTATTTATTTATTTGACAGATCACGAGTATAGAGAGAGGCAGGCAGAGAGAGAGGGGGAAGCAGGCTCCCCGCTGAGCAGAGAGCCCGATGCGGGGCTCGATCCCAAGACCCTGGGATCATGACCTGAGCTGAAGGAAGAGGCTTTAACCCACTGAGCCACCCAGGCACTCCATGGTCAGGGTGATTTTTTTTTTTTTTCTTAAAGAGAGAGCAGGGGAAAGGGAGAGAGAGAATTTTTTTTTTTTAAAGATTTTATTTAGGGCGCCTGGGTGGCTCAGTGGGTTAAGCTGCTGCCTTCGGCTCAGGTCATGATCTCGGGGTCCTGGGATCGAGTCCCACATCGGGCTCTCTGCTCAGCAAGAAGCCTGCTTCCCTCTCTCTCTCTCTCTCTGCCTGCCTCTCCGTCTACTTGTGATCTCTCTCTGTCAAATAAATAAATAAAATCTTAAAAAAAAAAAAAGATTTTATTTATTTATTTGATAGAGATCACAAGCAGGCAGAGAGGGAGGAGGAAGCAGGCTTCCTGCTGAGCAGAGAGCCCGATGCGGGGCTCGATCCGAAGACCCTGGGATCATGACCTGAGCTGAAGGAAGAGGCTTTAACCCACCAAGCCACCCAGGTGCCCCATCAGGGTGATTTTTAAGGCAAACACAGACACTCTCGCACACAGAAGACCCAAAGTAAAGACAAGTGACAGTTCGGTTTTTACATGATAGTTTGGAGCCGTGAAGGTCAGCGATGCGGAGTTACCAGGCCAGAAGGATCGAGGAGGCAGAGGTTCAGATCGGGACGCTGGCTCTGCCTGCGGGCGTCCTACCGGGCCTGCTTTGACAGGAGAAGCACCCAGCAGGTCAGGTCGCGTGTTCTGAGTGCCGATGCATCCGATGCTGGGGATGTGGAGCCAGTGTGTGGCTGAGCCAGGGGACCGCGGTGGGTGCCGGCAGTGAGTCTCGGGGAGGTGAGAGGAGGAGCCGGGCAGGAGCCTGTTGGCCACACCGCGGTTTTCTCGGACTGTCTTCTCTGCTCAGCTGTCTTGCGTAAACACTGGCCTGGGAGACGGCGGGGCCGCCGTGGCGGGTGACAGTTGTTGTTGTTCGTGCGGACGGTGGCTTTTCCGTAGCAGAACCAAAGTGTGTGAAGTCATTGTCCTCGCAAGGTCGTCACACGCGCTTCATGGGGTCGTGCTTCCCTCGTTTAAAATCATGTACGTATTTTGTTAATCAGACCACAGTTATTTACTGGCCGCATGTTATCACACAGTTCCCCTACGTGCTTTGTGCAAAACGCTCTTGGTTTCAGTCCGGGTCCGCTGCTGCGTGAGTCACACACTGTGACACGCACTTACTCTTGGCTCTTCTGGGCTTTGAAAGAAACACGTCTTTGAGATGGGGGCCGTGGACCGTGCGGTCCATCATCTAAAGTGCACGACTCAACGGTTTTTAACGTCCTAATGTTTTTGTTTGTTTTGCCTTTTTTTCTTCTCTCCTTTGTTGCGAACATCGATGCGGCGTCATGATACCCGGAGTCTGTGTCGCGCGTGACTCCCGCGGCCGTCCCTGAGTGGGGTCCCCGGTTCCTGCCTTCACAGCACTTCGTGGAGCATTTTAAGCTGCTTCACGCTCCGTGCTCGGCAGAGGGCCTGGTGCTTGCGTGCATGCTGTCGTCCCCTGTTCCTAGGACTCCCTTTTCCAGAGGCGGGGCACGAGTTGGTGTCTTTTCACACCTCAGATTCGACGCCGACCCGCCTCCAGACAGCGTCGCACTTGAATTCGTAGCCCTGCTCCCTGCTGCGGGGCGTCCGGAACCCTCGTCGTCTCCGGCGCTGTGGGGCCACCACTCACGAACGGGCTTTGCTTGGCGTGCCGTGCCCGTGCGAGCCGCGCTGGCTCTGTCAGTCTCCGGGAGACGGAGGAGCCTCCCAGTCCTCCGCGTGGAAGCGGGGTCGCCCCGCGCTGATGGAGCTCTGCTCCGTTCTGAGAGTGCAGGAGGCCGGCAAAGGGTGTGCACGACCTGCCCTCCCCGGATCGTGCTCAGAAACGAGCACGTGTGCCTCCGGGCGTTTGGGAAGAAGTGTGCGTTCCCCGCGGGCCACGCAGCCTCAGGGCTGCCCCGTGCTCCTGATGGCCGGGAGGTCTTTGGGTATTTAAGCCACCAGGGCCCTCCCACGGGAGTCACACGGACCGGAGAGACGCGGCATACAGCTCTGAGAAATGGTTCCGGTTTTGGGAAAGTAACCGTGCATTGTTCGATTTTGTCCCAGGGGTGTGACTCGGTCTGACGTCTCGTGAAAATTAATAGTGCAGGACAGTGTTCTCTGTGTGCGACGTGCGTGAGGCCGCGTTTTGTGTTTGGTGTCACGCACTTTGTGTATTCTGTTTGGCTGCGAATAGCTCGCCTCTACCGCTCCGTGTCCGGGAGCGCCTCTGTGCCGGTTACCGTGAGGGAACGTGTCCGGAGCGGTGTCACGGGCAGTGGAGGGTCATCGCAATGTAGTCCGAGGCCCACTGGACACAGTGGCGGGAGCGTCTCGGCGACCGAGAACCGGGGAGCGAGGGAGGACGCGTGGGCGTTGAAGGTCACGCCGTGTGTCCCCCTGGCACTCCTCAGAGCGTCGCTCTTGCCGTGCGGTGACTGGAAAAGGATCGGCCTGACGTGGGCAGCGTGGGCACTGCGGGCTCACGCGTCCTGCCGCGAACACACGGTCGCATGTTGCTGTTAGAAACTGGTGACCGGGGCACACAGGTCGTGGGATTCTTCTGTCCTGAGAGGACAGAAGTCCACACTTCTGTGTTTTCCAGGCAGCTTGTCAGCAGGTCTTAAACGGCGCCGATGATGGCGAGGCGGCCCGTGAAGCTGTCGCACCGTGGGCGTAGAGCGCGGTTTGTGTCTGGCCGGGCGTCGGCACGGAGCAGCCGTGTGGGGCGGCAATGCCCCGTGAAGCTAAATACGTTGCACGTGGTACGCGCACGTCGCGATCACGGGGAGCTTCCGCGGGACGCGCCTGTACGCGGCGGCCGGCAGCCTCCTGAGCTCGGCCGTCAAATCGAGCACCGCGGATCCTCGTAGGGTGAGGGCGCGCCCATCCTTCCGACAGCCGTCCCGCCGCTGCGGAGCGTCTAACGTACCCAGGAAGGGACCGGCGCTAACAGTGATGTGACATGACGCGGAGGTCAGCGACTCCGGACTGAGTTCTGGTGACAGAGATGTCATGTTCCCGCTGTTGGCTTAAAGCAGTGACTTTGACTTTCTCTTCCGGTGGCCGGACGAGAGCCATGTACGTCCCGCGACCGGAAACGAATGTGCAGAGGCTGTTCCACAAAGACTTTGTGTTATTTTGAATATTTCTAGAACGGTTTCGGGACTGTAAGTTACTGTTGTTTCTCTTTGGGTCCTGACGCAATTACCAAGAGGTCAGTCCACTAATTGCTTCCAGAGTCACCCGCGACCTTTCCCGTGATCGTTCAGAACCTGATTCCAGTAGCTGACGTTTACCGAGCTCTTAGGTCGAGCAGCGCAGATGTGGGAGTGGGGGGGGGTCCCGAGGGATCTCGTTCGTCCCCCTGGAGGCAGCTGCTGTCCGGACGAGTCTGCGCGTGTCCGCGACAGGAACGTCTTGGCACCGCTGCTCGCGCGTCCGGAAGAGCTCGGCGTTACCGGTGCATTCGGTTCCCCCGGCCGGTTACTCCCTGTGCTGTGTCGGCACAGAGCGGGCACCTCCCAGGACCTAGAGTGCGTGCACGGATGATGTGACCGTGGTCTGTGGCTGCGTCACGAAACGCTGCAGCTCTGTCGAGGATCCTTCATCCCTGACGTTTTGTCAACGGGGACGGCCTGTGAGGAGTCCCCACGTACCGAGGCGTTCGGAGTCTTTTCAGGAGCTATCATCTTCGTGGGGTTTGGGCAGCTGAGACGAAGAACCAGAAACTGGCAGGGGGCGGGGAGGGCTTAGGAGCAAGAGAAGGTACTTTCTCTCATTTTTGGAGTCCAGACACCCAGTGTTGTGGCACAGGCATAATTCGGGGTCCGCTGAGCCGGCTTCCTGGGTCACAGACCACCGTCTTCTGCGTGGGCCCTCATGGGGTGGCAGGGGCACGGGAGCTCTCTGGGGAGCCTTTTGTACGGGTGCTGGTGCGGTTCTGAGGGCGCCGCCTCACGAAGTGACTCCCACTCAGAGGCCCATGCCTCGTACCTTTACACAGAGTGTCAGGTTTCAACATACGAAACTTGAAGGGACAGAAGCATCCAGTCCAGAGAGGTGACTTTGACGGTGACCGGCCAGGCATTCCTGAGACAGCCCTGGCAGGCACGAGAAATGAACCCGGTTCTCGCACTCGCCGGTCCCGCGTGGGCTTGTGCGAACCTGATTTGGTGGTGGTTAACAGGGATCAGGGTGAGGACACCTCTGCAGTGTTGCTCCTGATGCGATCTTAAAAGACACGGGCCAGGGGCACCTGGGTGGCTCAGTGGGTTAATGCCTCTGCCTTCAGCTCAGGTCATGATTTCAGGGTCCTGGGATCGAGCCCCACATCGGGCTTTCCATTGGTGTGGACCCTGCTTCCTCCTCCCTCTCTCTGCCTGCTGCTTTGCCTACTTGTGATCTCTCTCTCTGTTGAATAAATAAATTTAAAAAAAAAGACACGGGCCACTTCCTTAAGAAACGCTTGTCGAGAGTCTGTGGTGTATCAGGAAAAGGTAGCTCCGGGGCGATGCCACGCCGTGCAAGGGAAGCTTGGGTCCGTGGGAGCACAGGACGGCCGCTTGAGCGGGACACGGAGATGTCTGGGAAGCTGGTGGTCAGTGGGGGAGGTCGCGTGTACACTTGCAGCCGGGGTGTGAGGGCCACCAGCTTTCCCAGGTGACTCGTCGGCGTGAATGAGGCACTACAGAGCACACAGCGGGCTGCTACGGGGCAGTGCTGAGAAGCGTTGGAGGCGAACAGGGAGCCGGGCCACGCAGCGTTTGGATTCTGCGGGTGGAATGTCGTGTGCCGTGTGGTGGTTTGTCGGCACCATCCTGGGGGTGCTCCGCTCCGAGTGTCTGCTCAGCCGGCGCCTGGCGCAGGGACGGGTGGTATTGAGGCATATTGCTGAGTGGACGAGCGAGTACTGCATAGCTGCGTCGGCCGGTTCGGCACGGGGACTGTGCCCGTCAGCTGTGCCTCTCGGCCCCGTTCGTTAGCCGCGGGCAACTCCGTGAACGTCTGCCAGGCCAGCGCCGTCCGGTGGGAGTTTCTGGAGGGACCATCTGTGCTCCCCAGCACGGTGGGCCTCAGCTGTGGCCAGTAAACACTTGAGGTTGGAACGGCACGTGGGATGGAAGGACCGAGTTTTAGATTTTCTTCACCTTTTTTTTTCCACTGTGCTAAAATACATACAAGCAACAATTTACCTTTTCAGCCCTTTTAAATTGTTGGAGTTCTGTGGCTTGGGCGCCTTCACAGTGCTGTGCAGCCCTCACCACCATCCGTGTCTACTACTTTCTCCTCTTTCTGCACTGAAACCCGTCCCTGCTCTCCCCTGCGCCAGCCCCGGTCATCTCTCTGTCCGTCTCTGACTGACAACTCGGGGCGGCTCCTGGGAGGGGCGCCGTGCACTCGTGCCGGGCCTGTCTCCCTTGGCGCGACGTCCCGGCAGGCCGTGCTGTGTTGGAGCGGGTGTCGGAATTTCTCTCTCTTTGCGGACGTGTGATACCCCGTTGAGTGTATCCGCCACGTGGTCTCCATTCATCCCTCCATACGCACTTTGCAGCTTTCGGCCGCTGTGAATAACGCTGTGGCGTGAACGCGGGTGTACATATGCTTGGAGTTGACGTTGGTTTGCAGAGGCCGGTGGCGGTTCGTGAGGCCGCTGGGAGACGTGGGTGGCATGCGGGGGCGGTGAGCATTGGAGGTTTGGGAAGGAACGTGATCCTCTGAGACCGTGACCAAGCCCAAAAGATGCCGTTCGGAGGTGGTCAGTGTGTCTGAGTTCAGGGTCACAGGCGTTGGGGCCCATGGAGGGGACAGGATGCAGACTCGAGGGCTGCGTTACGCGTTCCCCGCTGGGGATGTTTGCGCTGTGTGATGTCCGGCGGTCCCGTCAACGGTGGAAACGTAATGATTCCTGGAGACTGGGGCTGAGATTTCATCTGTCTGATTTCTTGTTGTTGGTTTTCCCTCCCTCAAAGGCCGGGCCGGCATTCACGCTGCTCTCTCGGTGGGGATCATCGCGGCCTGGTTGGGTAACTAACTGTTCCTGCAGCAACGCATCGTTGGGAGGGAGGCTCCAGGTCTGCGTGTCGTATCCGTTTCCGGGACGGAATTCGTGTTTGTGTTTTTCTGTTTGCAGGGTGTCGCCTGTGCAGAGCCCAGGGAACTTTATTTTCCGCCAGTGAGCCCGAGGTCTGCGTGACTGGCCTGCGGTAGATAAAGATGGCGGGGAAAGGTCTCGCGGCTCGGGGCGAAGCAGGGTCAGGACACCTGCGCTTGGCCCCAGGCCAGGGCCGGGACAGTGGCGCGGGCAGAGCCCTTCGTTGTCAGCCAGAGTCGCAGGGGAGCACGGTGCTCAGGCACCAGGACGCTCGGGGACCGCTGACAGGTGAGGGTCAAGGGGTTGAGACATTCGGAGAGTGCAGTGACCTTCCTGACTCCTCTCCTGCGGTGTGTCTTCCGGTGGCTGCCAGGAGGAAAGGGGTCAGTTTTGTTTGGTGGTGAAAGGAGCCTGTGGACACGTGTGTGCTCGTCTGACGCACGGACTCGTCCTGGTGACCTTCCCGGCAGAGGTCATGGTACCGTGTCATCCTCTTCACTGTGTCAGAGCAACGCTGGGCACGTGCTCGGTGCCAGGCAGGACGTGGGGTCCACAGGGCCTGGCGTGTGGGGTGGACGAGCACGAGCGAGAATCAGGCCCGGACTGCGCCGTACAGGAAGCGGTGCCCTGGGTGGCCCTGGGGTTACAGGAGCGAGGCGTGCTGGAGCCTGCTCCGTCCCGCCAACCAGGCCTCCTGATGCCCTGGGGCCACGTTGGAATTTGTTCTCTGGGCGGGAGAGACGCAGTCCTCTGGGGGGTGAAGGCGAGCCAGAGGGCAGGGGTGAGCCGGGGAGGCCCAGCTCTGGCGCTGGCCTCTTCTTGCCTCGGAGGTGGGATCTTCCTGCTGTTTTCGTCCTTGTAAAGCAGTGTGAACCTTTCTCAGTGGTCAGACTGCGACACTTTGGGCTCGTTCAGAGACGCTTGGAGCCACGGAGGGAAGTGACACCAAAGGCGATTTCTGTTGCTTTCAAAGGCGTGCTCTTCTAGAAATGGCAGACTGTTTTCTATTAAGCCATCAAAGACCGAGTTAATCCGAGTCTAAGTTAATGGACTAAGCTGTGTTGTTTTTCCCACAATTTTTTATTCAGGACGAAGTTGGGATGGAGATGCTCCTGCGTTCACAAACACTTGGGTGTTCTTTGGAAAATCCCACGGTTTAGTGTCGAGCCCCAGGGAAAGTTGCTGTTCGGCTCCTCCTCTATAGGCCTCTGTCATTCTGAGTTAGAGGACATAACGTGCTTTTTGTACCCGTTGAATTAAGTGTGAGTGGGGCATCAGTCTTTCCCCAGTTTCTAATGGTGCGTGTTCTTCCTAGTCCCACGTAAAGGCAGAATGTACTCTTTGCTATAGGCGCTCGCGGCACACAAAGGGCATTCCCCTCACCCTCGTAAAGAAGGAGCTTGGGAAGCAGGCGACGTAAGAACAAAGCAAAACCAAAGAAAAGCAAAAATGCGTTTGGTGGAATTTAGCTGTAATTAAGTGTATTAGTTCAATATTGTGGAAACAAACGATCAGAAGGCCGGTGTGGTGCAACCCATCCATTCATGAATTCTTCAGTCGTGAGATGTGCAGCACCTTAATGTGGGAAAGTCGGGGCGTCGGGCTCGAGCTCCTGGGGCTGGATTTGTCGATTGAGTTCTTGTTCTCTGGTGAGAGAACCAGATTTCTGCCACTTTGCTCGCTGGAGAGGAGATCGCATGCGGCCCACGGATGGAGATGCGCCCAGGGGTCCATATTGTGCGAGGCCGTTGCCTTAGGAGGAAGGGAAGACAAGTCCAGAAGTAGGTGCGGCACTTCTTCGTGGGTGAGCGCTTGTTCTCTGGGTCTGCGCCTCCCTTCAGCTGTGTGTGCGTTTATTTTCGTTGTGGTACGTGCTGTTTAGGTTGTAGAAAATTCTTAACGAGAGTAGCGAGGGTATGAGAAAGAGTACAGCCCTCCTTCTCTCTCTCGGCTTGCAGAGTAACCGCGGTTGATGGTCTGGTGGGCATTTTTTCCACGTGTTTCACATGCAGTTAGAGGCACGTGTGTGTGCGTGTGCACATGGATGTTCTGTACAGCTAGGTTCTGAAAAGGAAGGCAAGCTGTAGGTACGCTGACGTGCGCGTGCACACGTGCACACATGTCTTGGACACTTTGCTTTACCAGTAGACGCTCCTCCCCGTGTAGATCAGGTGAGAGTCCGTTAGGGTTCTTGGTTTTGTCTTTCTTTTAAATTAACTTACTTATTTGTGATTCTTTTTTCGTGACATCAGAATCTCTTCATTTTTGTAATTTTTACTTGTTTTTGAGAGTGAGCGAGTGCCCGTGCATGCATGCACGCTGGGGGAGGGGCAGAGGGGGAAGCAGGCTCCCCGCCGAGAGGGAGCCCCATGTGGGGCTCCATCCCAGGACCATGACCTGAGCCGAGGGCAGACGCTTCACCCACGGAGCCCCCCGGCGCCCCAGGTTCTTGGTCGTAAACAGAAGCCGTTTCCGGCTGACTTGGGCTGACAGAGCTCGTTGGCACGGATGGAGGCTAGGGAGCAGCAGGAATCAAGGAAGCAGGAAGCAGGTGGCACAGCAGCGTTCACTGTGGCAGGAAGAGCGTGGCCGGGATCCCGTCGCAGCGGTGTGATCCAGACCCCGAAGGAAACGCCAGATACGTCTCTGTCTACGTCTGACATGAGACTCCAAATCCGTTTCTGCCCTCGTGTCACTACCTGCAGATTCAGCGTGGGCGCAGACGTGTGTGTGCGCGTGACAGGTGCGCGTGACCGCTGGGCTGAACCGAACTCACGTGCCCACCTGTGCGCCAGAGCAGGGGCCAACGAGAGAGGACTCTGGTCACTCTGGTGACTGTCTTCCCCGTGGGAACGGCCTCACCGGCTGTGTGTTTGCTTACTGGGTGTCTGTTTCCAGGTTTTGAGGGAGCAGCTAGCTGTAACCTCTGAAGTTAGCGGGTATCAGCCGGGTGCCTGGGCGGCCCTGTCGGTTGTGGGCTTGAGCCCCGTGTCGGGCTCCTTGCTCGGTGGGGAGTCTGCCTGGGGAATCGCTCCCTCTCTCTCCGTCCTTTCCCCAATTGCGTGCTCACAGTCTCTCTCTCTCTCTGACATAAATTAATTTTTTTAAGAAAGTAAGCACATACCGCCGACCTCACCCTCTGGGAGAATAACATTTGTGAAGGAAAGAAGTACCCGGCACGGCCCCATAGTTTTTCCCTTTCCCTTAAGCCGTTCTTCTTCGGTCACCCGTTTCTGTGACCAAGGTTTTGTGAGGTCATTTCCTGTGCAGGAAATGGGTCAGCAGGGGTTCCCCCGTGGCCTGGTGACCGCTTCCTGCCGTAGTTGGTGTGCTCTGCAACCTGTTACGGGGAAGGGCATGTGCACTGCGGGCTTGTTACATTTTGGAGAACCCCTAGTATTTTATTTGACAAATGATAAAAATTGATGAATGCTTTAGGAGCTGATAAAATTTCCGGGGGAGGCTTTTCCACACTCTGGCTTCGGGCTCCGATCATCGCTCACCATCGTTGTCCTCCGCCCTCACGCGGCTCATACCCCGATGTGCCGTCTGGCACCGGCCGTGGCGTCCTAACGTCGCGTGGTTTGTCCTGAAGCCAGAACGGAGTGCGTCGTGACAGCTCTGTTTCCCCTTTGTTTTCCCCTTTGTCCCCTTCCGTGGGGTAGACAGTGGAGGAAGTGGACTAAACTGCGGACTGCTGTCATTTTCTGTTGCTTTTGCAAATTTTTATAGTCGGGAGCTTGTAAACACTTTGTTCCTAACACATCGGAAGAGGCGAGAGCAAGATGGGCTGGGACTTCTTGAGTGCAACACCCATTCCCCTCTGCTCTCAGGAGTGTCTTCCACATGCAGAAGGAAAGGCGCTCCCCCATAAAGAAATGGGGGTACCAGAAGGAAGCTGGACAGACAAGGGGCGGTTAAAAGCTCCTCAGTGTTCGCTGTCCCGGACTGTAGGGGATGTGCTGGAATCGGAATGGGGTTGCACGCGACTCTGTGTCTTCGTGTTTGGAGGAGGCCAGGGTCGCAGGGACGTCGTAAGTGGGATCTCCCCCAAAACTGTGGTGTCCTCAGCAGCTGTCACTCACCCTGTGCCGTGACGGCTGTGCTGTGTAGTCCCAAGAGGAGTGCGGTGCTTGCCCTCGGCCCGTCTCCAAGGCCATGGTTGCCCATCCATGTTTGTGTTTTGCGGTTCTCATGGCTGCATCTCACCTGCTCTGCACGCGGCCTTGTGTGATGGGCGCGACAGGTTTTGTTACCCTGCCATTTGAGGGGCAAGGGGAGTGTGGTTGGGGAGTCATGACGTTAGCAGCCCTGGTGACACGGGGACCCGAGTCCGTACCTGAGGGTTCTGGTCGAATGTGCCTGTGGGTCGCGCCCAGTGCCTCCCTGGGCTTGCCTTGCTGACGCTCTTGGGTGCTCGTGTGAGTGTGTGCGGCTGTCGTGGGGATGGGGGAGGGGCAGGAAGGGAGCAGGCAGGCTGGAAGAGGGTTCTGGGACCCGGCGCGGTGGCCCTCTGCCTTACTGTCTTGGCCGCATGTAAGCCCCCGGAGTGTCTCCCTTCTGAGGGTGGCAGCTGTGCTGGGTGACTGTGACCGCATGTCTCCTGGTTTCTCGGGCTTGGTTCCTCTCTCTTCCCACTCCTCCTGCTTTTCTCTGACCTACCTGTTTGCACCTTGGCTCTGGGTGGGCGAATCAGACCTCTCTGTTGATTGAAAGCAAACCCCTGGAGGCCAGCAGGGAGGAGGGGGGACCCGAGGTGTGCATACATGCCGCCCGCCTCTGGGCCTTGCCTCTGCCATGTTGCCCTGGAGCCCTAGCGACTCTCCCGGGGTGTCCGGGCTTATGAAGGGCAAGTTTCTGTTTTGTTGCTGTTTTTCTTTTTTTTCCCTTAAAGTGAATTCAGTTAGGCAGCACGTGGTACCGTAGCGTCAGACATAGTGCTCAGTGATCTGTCCCTTGTATATAACACGTAGTGCTCATCCCATCACGTGCCCTCCTTAATGCCCGTTGCCCCAGTGACCCCATCCCCTCCCGCAACCTTCAGTTTCTTTCCTACAGTTAAAGGTCTCGTGGTTTGTCTCCCTCTCTGAGGACTTGGCATTCAGTTTTCCCTCCCCTCCCCTGAGGTCCTCGGTGCTGTTATGGTCCCCCAACGAGTGAGACCATGTGTTAAGTTTCTTTCCCAGACTTCTTTCACTGAAGCATAATATTCTCCAGCTCTTTCCACGTTGATGTAAATGGTAAGTATTCATCCTTTCTGATGGCTGAGTGATACTCCGTTCTACATACGTTCTACGTACATCTTCTTTATCCATTCACCTGTTGAAGGGCATCTCGGCTCCTTCCACAGTTTAGCTGTTGTGGACGTTGCTGCTGTGAACACTGGGGTACAGATGGCCCTTCTTTTCCCTACATCTCTATCCTTGGGGTAAATACCCAGTAGTGCAATCGCTGGGTCGTAGGGTAGCTCTGTTTTTAATGTCTTGAGGAACCTCCATGCTCCTCCCAGAGTGGCTGCACCAGCTTGCGTTCCCACCAACAGTGTAGGAGGGTTCCCCTTTCTCCGCATCCTCGCCTACATTTGTTGTTTCCTGACTTGTTAATTTTAGCCACTCTGACTGGTGTGAGGTGGTTTTGATCAAAACTGTAGTTTTGATTTGTATTTCCACGATGCTGAGTGATGTGGAGCACTTTTTCATGTGTCTGTTGGCCATCTGGATGTCTTCTTTGCAGAAATGTCTGTTCATGTCTTCTGCCCATTTCTTCACTGGATTATTTGTGTTTTGGGTGTTGAGTTTGGTAAATTCTTTCTAGGTCCTGGATATCAGCTCTTTGTCTGTACTGTCATTTGCAAATAATTTCTGTCATTCCATGGGTTGCCGTTTAGTTTTGTCGACGGTTTCCTTTGCTGTGCAGAAGCTTTTGATCTTGATGAAGTCTAAGGGGCGAGTATTTCTGAATGACCTATTTGACAGAACATAACCTGAAGTCTTTCAGGTGCCAGGCGTGGTATGTAGCAGTGGGAAGAGAGGAGTCCCACAGAGACGTAACATTCCAGTATTGCTCAGACTGATGGCCACACGGTCTCCTCTGTTACAGCCGAGGCACGGCTTTTGATCCCCTAACATCAAGCTAAAAGGTCCTTGAAATGCTCCCTCATTTAACCAAGTACTTGGGGGGACATCCAGCCCCTTGAAGGTGAAGCCCGAGAAGGGAAATGTAGTCGAGCGAAATGTAGGGTTGCGCGAACAGCACAAGTGCCCCACGAGGGTGAAGACAGCGGGAGGAAAGGCACAGGAGTATACAGCCTCAGAGCGAGCTCTCCGTGCCCCCACGGGAGCTCTCGTGGAAGCTGTGTGGTTCATGCAATGGAAAATGACATTTTCAGTAAGCCCGAGGCTCTCAGGGTGCGGGGGGTTGAGGGGGGAGGCTGGGTCACGTTTAGTACAAAAGTCTTGTCTTCCGTCGGGACTGTGGGTCTCGCACAACTCCGAGGTTTAACTGGGGTTTCCCTTGAGGAAGTGCTGTACCTCAGGAGGGGAATGGCAGGTAGTCACTCTTCACGTGGCCTCCAGGACATCCTAGCGGTGAAGGCTTTGCTAAGGAGCAGGTCACTGACCTTGACTGCAAATAGCTAGAGACAGAAAGTTTTTCTGCAGACTTCACTGGGGTTTAAAAGGTAATTTATTGTTTTTAAAAACAACAATAAAAATCCAAACCGCCATCCTGCCCCGCCCCACCCCCCCATCCCAACCCCTGCATGTAGATCCCGGCCAGAACGGAGACGAATGTTCTCCGTATGACTCACGTGGGTACCACCACCTAGCGTAATGGATGCTCGTGAAGGCTGTTGTGAGTTTTTCTACAATATTCCAAACTCCTGCTCATCGTTAGGAACTCGCTCAGCCGAGAGTCCCCTAAGTATGATGTCACAGACCCCATGCTCCCACCATGGGATCTGTGATGTTCTCTGCGGAGGTGGCGTAGTTGGGCAGCTTGTGAATGGGTTCTGTGCGTGGACGCTCTGGCTCAGTTTTTATTTGGATTCTCTCGAGGTTGACCACACAATGCCTGGCTTTCCTGAGTCTGCGAAGGGGAGCGTGGTCATCCCGTCCAGCCCTGGGCGGGGAAGGTCCCGACGGACTTGTTAGTGTGCGGTGGGCTGTCCACGTCCAGGTCAACGCAGAGGCAAGCTCAGTGGGTTTGTTCCGTTTTGCTAAACCAGAGCATTTGGAAGTATTTCTGTATGAAGACTGAGTGAGGTGTTTTGTTGGAGACAAGTAGTAGCCACGTGGAGCTGGTGGCAGAGAGCAGAGAAGCTTGGGTGCGCCCAAAGTTTATGCATGTTTTTGTGCTCCTGACTTGATAGTTTAAAAATTTTGAGCCCACAGAAAAATTAACAAATGCTTTCGTGGGTTGTTAGCATTCTGCCAAACTGGCTTTGTCTTTATCGCATGCTGATTTTTCCCCTTTCCCTTCTGTTTTTTGTCTTGTGCACACCCTCTCCCCCCACCCAACCTTCAGAAGAGAGTTAAGACTGTTTTGAACGTGAACACACTTCCATGGTGCACAAGCCCAAACTCTGTTAAGAAGTATTCTCCAAGGTCCCATTCCTAATCATCTCCTAAGTGATTTTCTTTCTTTTTTTTTTTTTTTTTTTTTTTTAAGATTTAGTTGAGCCATCGTGGCCGTGCTTACGGTAGCTGGGGGAGGGGCAGACGGAGAGGGAGGGAAGCAGACTCCTGGTGATCGATGACCTCGGACCTCAACGGGTGGCAGGGCTGGATCTCATGACCCTGAGATCGTGACTCAAGGAGCAGAAACCAGCAGTCAGATGCCCAACTGACTGGGCCACCCAGGCTCTCCCCCATCCATTGCCATTACTTTCTGCTGCTGTTCTGTGCTCCTCTGTGCGTTTGTGCAGTTTTTTTTTTTTTTTTAAAAGGTTTTATTTATTTATTTGACAGACAGATGACAAGCAGGCAGAGAGGCAGGCAGAGAGAGAGGAGGAAGCAGGCTCCCCGCCGAGCAGAGAGCTGGAGGTGGGGCTCGATCCCCGGATCCCAAGACCACGACCCGAGCCGAAGGCAGAGGCTCAACCCACTGAGCCACCTAGGCGTCTCTGTGCACTGTTTTTAAAGCACCCCTGCCCCCGGCAAAGCTCTGTTGATAATTATCGTATTTGCACAAAGAAAATCTTAAGTAGCTTTTGTGACAGATGGTATCAAAGCATCCTATTTTAGTATTGAACCGATTACTATTTATTAAGCTTGGTGTGTAGGATTTCTGGTGCTCTTTTGGAAAATTACAAGGGATTCTACAAAGGCATAATGAAAAGACCTCCAGCAGACCACATGTGACCAGTTGGCGTATGCACTCACGTGTGGGTGCAGTATAAGGACCGTCATAAGGGAGCAACACTAATGTTGATTTATATCCATACAAACTAACGAATAAGAAATAAGGCACAAAGCTTACACGCAAGTGGTGTCATTAATATGAAAAATGCCACACCTTCCTCATGCTTGAAGGTATCAGTTGTCCCCTGGCCTATGTTTCTTAGCCGAAACAGCACAAAGACTGCGTTTTGGGCTCAGAAAGACCCTTTTCCTCCCGGATGTCCAAGTGTCTATTTCCCTCATGTCTTCTGTGGCCTTGTGGCTGTCCGGGCAGCCTCCTGTCTTCTCTCTAGGCCCAGACCTGGGCCGGCAGGCTCGGCCGCCAGGAGGCGAGGGCTGCCTCTGCTTCCCCACGTCAGGGGTCTCCAGTCGCCCTCCAGTCAGACCCTGCCTGAGTTTATACACCCTTCACACTGAGGATGGTTTGGGTATTTTTAAATGGTTGGGAGGGAAACATCAAAAGATGAATTTTGCTGACACGGGAAAATGCGAAGTCATGTTCCTAAGTGTCGGATGTTGTCCGTGAAAGCTGGGGAGGGGGTTCTTTCTTGTTACCTAATCTCTGCACACGGAACAGGTGTGATGCCTTTTGGCCTTTTGGCTGAAAGCCTACTGCATTTCCTGTCTAGCTTTTTCCAGAAATAGTCCGCCAGTGCCAGCTCCGTGGAATGAGACCTTCCAAACAGATGTCCGCGATCCTGCGTCCCAAACTCCTATAAAAGACACTCGAATTCTTACGTTCCGTGAGTCAGTATGAGGGGCGTTGTTCGCTCCCTCGTGTACCGCGCAGGCCCCCCTGGACATAGCTCCCTTGTGCCTTGGGCTCGCTGTGCAGAATTCTTGGGGTTCCTTTGGCTGCCTTTAGTTGGTGAGCATGTGTGCGGGGGCCCGGCAGGACTCGGGCACCTCACAGTCTAGACTTTGTAATGGGCAACAGCTAGTTCGCTTTGCGGTTTTGGAGAAAAAGAGCACTGCGTTGGCTCCCGTCTGCTCGAGTCCTAAGAGCACGTGAAGGACGCTTTCATGTTTCTCCGGGCTTTCAGGCGCGGGAGGACGCCCCGGAGGACGGCAGAAACCGATCAGACAGTGCTCCGAGGAGGCAGGGCAAAGGCGACAGACGTGGCGCGTTCCGTCACTGTGCCCGGCCTAGACTCGCGCTCTCAGCAATCACTCAGAGCCCCCTTCGCTTCTGATCGCAGTCGCTTCCAAGCGGCGCTGGGGTCCCAACGTTGGATATCCTCTCGGGTTCGGCCCCGGGGTGCCGTGCCCTCATTGTCGGAGGGAGAAAAGACTCGGTTAGACAAAAGCGTGAAAATCCTTTTTGGAGTCGCAGTGCAAGGGAGAAAATGAGAGCTTTGATGTCGACTCTGTTTCCAGCAATCCGTTTGATTCTTGGTGCACAAGCCGAAGGGAAATAAACAGTAATTTACAGGCAGTATTTATGTAAGCTAGAAAGATGTCGGTCAGCCGGGAAGATGGGATCTGGGTTAATGCAAGACCTCCTCCCGAGCCTTTTCTCCCTCATTGTGGGCTGCCGTGTAAAGCTAAGGAAAGGAAGCAATTTCGGGTTTTGTTAGGCTCTTCAGAATCATCGTGGTAAAACACGGACTTTTTTATTTTTTTGCGCGGAAAAACAGATTTTTTTTCATAAGAGCTTATAGTTGAGTCGTTTTAATGGAATGTAGGTCAGAAAAGTGTACTGCAGAATTTATTGCCTTTTTAAGACCTCTCAAAGGAGATAATTCTGGTTGTAATTCCCAGTAATCCGGGCCAGCAGATTGTTCTCATGTCAGGGACTGTGTATGCCTTAAATAGTGTCAGGCCACACTCCGTCTGGGGACTTGGGGAGCTCAGCGCTGTGGTCCGCAGCTGGGGGCTGTTGTGTTTTCCAGGGGACCTCTGGCCGTGTCTGGAGACACTTTTGGTTGCCGCAGCTGGAGAGTGGGGGGAATGTTCCTGGCATCTCATGGGGAGAGACCCAGGGATGTTGCTGGGGGTCCTGGAGTACACACGACAGCCCCCACCCCAAAGAATGACCTGGCCCCAAACGCAAATAGTGCCAAGGTTTAAACACCCTGGACTGGAGGGTGTCTAAGAGCCTTGTTTCCCAAGTTTGGAAATGTAAAATATGTACGTAGACACGCATAAGCATACACACATGTGCGTGTGCACAATGGTCACTCTGCACACGTGACGTGTGCCATGGGACGACGTGTCCCCTGGTGCCCATCCTTGCCCAGGGTGTTGTAATTTGGGGGCACTGTTGCGTATACCACGTTGATGATGTTGGTGACAGTGATATTGGGACCACAGGGCTTCTGTTCTGCCCAAGGGTCCAAAGTAGAGTGGATTTCCTATTTTCAAAATGTACTTTATAATGTTGTGATTTTTAGTTTTTTTTTTTTTTTTTTTCAAGACTTAGCAGGAGTACGAGTGGGAGGAGGGGCAGAGGGAAAGCAAGGCTCCCTGCTGAGCAGGGAGCCCGACGTGGGGCTGGATCCTGCGGCTCGATCCCAGGACCCCAGGATTATGACCTGAGCTGAAGGCAAATGCTTAACCGACTGAGCCACCCAGCCGCCCCTAGAATGGCGTATTTCAACAAAACTTTCTTCTGTGCATATAAATTGGTTATGTTCTAAGGTTTCCCTTTACAGCTTCCTGCTACAGAAGCAGTGATGGGTAGAGAAATAGGGACTGCTCTGCAAACAGAGCCCCCATAACTGTGGGGGAAGAAATGTATTGGCACATGGCAGTTTTGGGGAGCGCTTGTGTTTCCAGGGTGTGTGTGGAGAGGATCTCCCTATGTTGAGCTTTGGGTAGGGCGGTCAAGAAAAAGAGGATCATGGGTTCCTGGTGCAGCTGCTTCCCAACCCATGACGCCTGGCGCTCAGCGGCTGCTGGAGCGGGAGAGCGTAGTCTCCCTCCCTTGAGAACCTCTGATCTGGTCAGAGGGGCTGGCGCATACCAGTGGCCCCCATTGCGGGGGCAGAGCTGCGAGGCAGGGGTGGTTGTCCCAGCGTGCCCTGTGAGGACCCGCTGGACGTGTGGGTGCCAGGCCCTTAGATGAGGCGGAGGAGGTGAGGCGTGTGACGTCCAGGAGGAGCTGTGGCCCCGCATGGGCAGGACCATGTCCTGCGTTGCATGGCCCCGCTTGCCCACGAGCCCTCCAGCGGGCCTCTGGGGGGCCCTAGATCTTGTGGCTGCGTTTCTTCTGACTTTGAGATCATACGTTTCTAGTTCGGTGTTTCAGGGAGAAGGGGGTGGAGGTGTTTGCGGACTGAGCTGACGCTGTAGGCTTTGGGGCAGACGGCCTTTCTGGGCGGCAGAAGAGAGAGTGGTCTGGAATTCAGGTACCAGCCTCCCGGCCGTGCAGCTCCGTGCTCTTGGGAAAATCATCCGGCCTCAGGCCATTTATCTGTGATTTGGGGCAGTCGTGCATGTGGGGCCTCAGTGACTAAGATGTCAGCGTTTGTGTGCCTTCTGAGGTCAAGCTCGCCTTAGTGGAGCTGGCCAGACTGGCACCCACCTCTGCTTCTTGGTATCAGGCCAACCGAAATTATTAAGTGTGCAAGGCAGAGCTCACATGTGCCCACCCCCTGGACCACAGCTGTCTGGCAAAGAATGGCTATGACCGCTCGTCAGAGTCAAAACCAGCACTTCCGTCTCCAGCCTCTGTTCTCGGTGCTCTTCCCATTTTCCTTCCTTCCTTCCTTCCTTCCTTTTTTCTTTCTTTCTTTCTTTCTTTTTTAAGATTTTATGTATTTATTTGACAGACAGAGATGACAAGTAGGCAGAGAGGCAGGCAGAGAGAGGGGGGGAAGCAGACTCTCCACCGAGCAGGGAGCCCAATGTGGGACTCGATCCCCGGATCCTGAGATGACCTGAGCCAAAGTTAGAGGCTTAACCCACTGAGCCACCCAGGCACCTTGCTCTTCCCATTTCTTAAGATGGTTATGGAGACAGCAATGGTCCTCGAAAGGTAGTCCTCGTCCTAGTCCTGGAACCTGGGAGTATGTGTCTAGGGTCTTGAGATGGGACGACCATCCCATGAGGCCACAGTCCTCCCAGAGGTGCTTCTCCTCAGACGGGAGCAGTGGGAGTGTCAGAGGCAGAGAGGAAGTGTGTCCACCGAAGCCACGGGCTGCGGGATGCTGGCGGCCTCTAGAAGCTGGACACGGTGAGGATATGGATTCTGCTGTGCAGCCTCCAGAAGGGACCCGCTAACCCGCTTCAGGCATCTTGCCTCCAGAACCCGGAGAACAAGTCTGTGTTGCTCCAAACTACTAGGTTTGTGTGGGTTTGTTAACCAGAGCTGCACGAAGGTCGTACCCTGCCGAGTCTGCCGGGGTTACAGGCCGGAGTTGAATGCACTGGGACTGGGACCAAGGACCCAAGAAGGGGTAGTAGGTCGGGGTCCAGGACTCCCACGGGCCCCCCGACGGCCTCTTCTTCCTCTTTCAGTGAGAAGCACAGCCTGGCCGTTAGAGGGCTCGGCCGTGTATCATCCTTCCCATTGATCTGTTGGTGGGACGTGCGCTGCCAGGACTGACCAGGGTGGAACAGGTTCTTTGGAAGAACATGCAGAGACAGTGGCTGTAAACAAGGCTGAGGTTACGGTGCTTGTTCGGCCTGAAGTCGAAGAAACATATGGGGGTGAGTGACAGACGTCTTTGTGGCACCGCTGGACTTCCATTGGCCTGGGAAATTCTACAGCGGTCCCGTGAGCTTTGGGCAGTTGTTAAAATTCTTGAAGTTTTTGTCATGTGTCACAACAGAAAATTGAATTTCTTTTTTTTTTTTTTTATTCATTTGACAGAGAGAGAGAGAGAGAGAGAGAGATCACAAGTAGGCAGAGAGGCAGGCAGAGAGAGAGGGAAGCAGGCTCACTGCTGAGCAGAGAGCCCGATGCGGGGCTCGATCCCAGGACCCTGAGATCATGACCTGAGCCAAAGGCAGAGGCTTAACCCACTGAGCCACCCAGGTGCCCCAGAAAATTGAATTTCTTAATCTGCTTCCATTGAATTTAAGATCCACTTAAACTAGGGCTTCGGGTGTTCGTGTTCCTGACTCCTAATAAGCAGATATTGTAGTGAGTTTCATCTTCTGGATTCTGTTGTGACTATGACGAGAAGCGTTTTCTGTGTTGTGGTTTTCATCGCAAAGCAGCTGAAAATCACATTATGTCTAAAGGTGACTTGATTCAAAAAATTTTATTGTTCAGGTTTAATTTGAATTAGAAAGCCCTTCTGTATGCCTCTTACCCAGGTAAATTATGCCATTATGCTTTTGACATTAGTGGAAATGCACTATTTAAAATTCTCAATATCACAGCAAATGCAGTTTCCATTTTTTTTAAACACTGGAAGCTGTCTCTACTTTTTTGGACATATTGTAGTAATACGTTTTACTTAGTACTCACGTACAGAGGTAATCTTTGCTTCAAGGATCTCAGAGTTCTTTTAAAGAAACAGTTTTACTGAGAAATAATTTACATAACTACAAAGTTCACGCGTTGTGTAGAAATCAGTGATTTTTTGTGAATTCAGAGTTGTGCAGATATTATCTCAATACAGTCTTAGAACATTTGCCAGCCCAAAAAGACACCCTGTGCCCAAGGACAGTGCTCCCCTCCTTGCCAGGCCCTAGAACCACTAATCTTTTTGTCTCTGTGGATTTGCCTATTCTGCACATTTCAAATGAATGGTGCAGTACGTATCCGTGTTGTGTCTGATCTTTCATTTAGTTTAGTGCTTCCAGAGTTCATCCATGTTGTAGCACGAGTCCATATTTCCCTCTTTTATATTGTTGAACAATGCTCTCGTTACAAATAGAGACCATATTTTGCATATCCACTCATCATTTGACGGACATGTGGGTTGCTTCCACTCTTCGGCTGTTATGAGTAAGCTACCATAAATGTTTGTTTCCAGGTTTTTGGATGAACCTTTGTTTTCATTTGAGTGGAATTGCTTGGCCATATGAATTCTGTGTTTAACTTTTTGAGGAACTGCCAGACTGTTTTCCAAAATGAGTGCTACAGTTTCCAATCCCAGCCCTGCTCCACGAGCATTCCAGTTTCTCCATATCCTCACCAAGGCTTGTTATCATTTCTCAAAGAAATTTTTGAGCTGCTGTTAGAACGCCTACAGTGTCACCTGTTGGGTAATTAGGAAATTAGGGATTTTTGTTACCTGGTTCCGGGACCACAAGCTTCTTAAAGGAAGGAACTGGGCTGGTCCTCTGCATCTGTGCCTTGTGGCGAGCCTCTCCTAAAGGTTGGTCTCAGTGGCTGAGACAATAAAGTAATTAACACATGGTTCCCCACAGAGAAAGGAATCGTGGGGCACCACTTGTCCAAAGGCCCTTGGAGCCAGGACTTGGGCCCAGAAGATGAATGTGGACCGTTGAGTGCTGGTTCTGTGCCATTTGTCCCAGGAGATAAATTCCCAGACTGAGTGAAGCACTTTTCGGGGTCATTAACCTTCACTCTGTACTTCTGAAGATGTCACTGGAAGATGTGCTTGCATTTTTCAGGGACGGCTGAAGTTTCAAGCATTTGGAGTGAAGACACGGAAGCTCTAATGGGGGGGTACAATGAGTGACACTGTGGTGGGTTCGACAGCCTCTGGTGGGAGGCGCCACAGAGACCACCCTTGGTTGTCATGTCAACACTCTGAGACCTAGAACTCTGTCTTCTCTCTCTCTCTCTCTCTTTTTTTTTTAAGATTTTGTTGATTTATTTGAGAGCAAGAGAGCATTTTACTGATTTATTTGAGAGCGGGGGGGCAGAGGGAGAGGGAGAAGCAGACTCCTTGCTGAGCCTGGAGCTGGATGAGCTGCTCCATCCCAGGACCCCGAGATCATGACCTGAGCTGAGCCCCCAGGTGTCCCTAGAGCTATCTCTTGCAGTGATTACAAGGTATACAGTTGGTTTTCTTTTTTCTTTTTTTTTTTTTTTAAAGATTTTATTTATTTATTTGAGAGAGAGACAGTGAGAGAGAGCATGAGCGAGGAGAAGGTCAGAGGGAGAAGCAGACTCCCCATGGAGCTGGGAGCCCGATGCGGGACTCGATCCCGGGACTCCGGGATCATGACCTGAGCCGAAGGCAGTCGTCCAACCAACTGAGCCACCCAGGCGTCCCCACAGTTGGTTTTCTAATACAGAGTGCTAAATGCTATAACATGGTGTGAGTATAGCACAGTGGGATCTTGGTGGCAGGAAGAAGGGTGTATGAGTTTCCTGTTGCTCCTGTAACAAGTGACAAACTTTGTGGCTTCAAACAACACGAACGTAGTTTCCTACGGTTCTTGAGGTCGCGAGTCCAAAAGTTTCCTACGGTTCTGGAGGTCGCGAGTCCAAAGTGGGTTTCACTGGACTGAAATGGAAGTGCCTGCAGGGCCACGTGGTTTTCTGGAGCTTCTAGGGGGAAAGTTTTTGTTTTTTTGTTCTTGTTTGTTTTTAATTGCCTGTTCTAGCTTCCAGGGGCTGCCTCCGGTCCTTGGCTCATGACTCCTTTGTTCGTCTTCAGAGCCAACAACAGTTGAGGTTTTGTCACATTCCATCACTCTGCTGGTTGTTTTGCAACCCTCTTCCCCATTTCTTTTTTTTTTTTTTTTTTTTTTTTAAGATTCCTATTTATTTGACAGAGATCACAAGTAGGCAGAGGCAGGTGTGGGGGCAGGCTCCCCGCTGAGCAGAGAGCCCGATGCGGGGCTCATCCTAGGACCGCGAGATCATGACCTGAGCCGAAGGCAGCGGCTTAACCCACTGAGCCACCCACGCGCCCCCTCTTCCCCATTTCAAGGAGTTCCCTGACTGCATTGGGTGTGCTTGTATAAAACAGGGTACAGTTTTTTTTTTGTTTTTTTTTTTTTTAAGGTGAGACTTAAGGTCACATTTAAGGTGAGAATTCCATCAGCAACCTTGATTCCCAGACGTTATGTAATCTGACGTGCTCACGGTTCTGGAGGTGAGGATGTGCACAGCCTGGGTGGCAGGGGCGTTACTCTGCTTACCGTTGGCGGGGTCTGCTTCCAGTGTGGTGATAACTGACTCTCCACGGTGCTATTTGCCCTGGCCCCTGCCTTTCTAGCTGTGGAGAAACCAGCACTTTCGGCAGGCGGTATAAGGAGCTTGGGTTTCTTTTCTGAGTCAGTGTAGTCACCCCAGACATCTTTCTGAGGAACGAGATACATCAGACCTCTGCTTTAGGAAGATTCATGGGGTTTTGTGGATTTGCAGGGGGAGAGGTCAGGAGGAGGGGAGTTGTGTGCGATCATTCAGGCTATCAAGTAGGAGAGCGGTAGTGACTGTGGAGAGATGCAATGTTAGAGACTCCATGGGGTAGGTTAGGTGACTTGGCATCTGATGGATGGGATTTTGGGAGGGGGATGGCAGAGAGAAAGGAGTGAGTCTACTATGGTGGGAGCAGCAGAGTTTTGGGTCTGGGAGTGAAGGGCAACAGAGGGTGCGTTACAGATATAGTAGCGTGAAGCTGGGAAGAAAGTGACCATTGCATTGGAAATAGTGAACTTCCGATGCTAGACCGGGACCCAACAGGAGATAGAACGTAGGCAGAAGAAATACTGCCTTGAAATAGAGTTTTAAAATTATCTGCAAAAAGTCTTTAAAAAAAAAAAATGTTGGGGAGCCTTGGAGGCTCAGTTGGTTAAGTGTCTGCCTTGATCTCAGGTCATGATCTCAGGGTCCTGGGGTCAAGTCCCGCATTGGGCTCCCTGCTCTGCCCCAAGTCTGCTTCTCCGTCTCCCCCTCCCTACCATTTCTACGCGTGCAGTCTCTCTCTCTTAAATAAATAAAACCTTAAGAAAAAAAGTAGGATTTCCTGCAGAGAGGGCTGCCATCTTGGATGGTATCACAAGGGAGCAAAGCTAGAAGAAAAAGATTCAAGAACAGAGAGTCGGAGAAGTGCTTATGTTGAGTGGATGAGATGATGAGGAACCAAAGGAGTAGTCTGAGACAGAGTAGTCATGAAAGAGATAGAGGTGGATTCCGTCCACACCCGTTTATTGGGTGACTACAACTTGAGGGTCCTGAAGATCTAAAGACACGTGCAGTTCCTCCCTCCTAGAGGTCCTGGTCTGTCTTGATTGCCCTGACCCCACCCACCTGGATGTGTGGCCGTTACATCAGCCAGCGAGGGAGGAGGAGCACTGCCCAACGTTCCTGGGGAGTGGGACAGACAGAGTGTGGTCTTTACGTTGTCGACTTGGTTGATGTTGTTATTTCAAGATAGCGGATGGAGGACGCTTCCTTTGGTCATTCATGTGGTTCTAACCAAGGGCCCTTCCTACCCTCTTGGCCACGTTAGAACCTCCAGATTTATTAAGTCTCTGTTTCTTTAGACAACTGGGACTTTGGCATTCCTGCTTTGTCGTTTTGGAGCCTCAGCCATGTCAGTGCTGACTTGTCTCTGATATCTAGGGTCGTCCTATAAGGTCCACATTGGGACGTGTGTGAGAGCGCAAGGCAGCACTGTTGGCAGTTGCCAGTTACCGTCTCGAGCACAAAGACGGGTGGCTAAAGTCACTTTGCTGTCCTAAAGTAACTCCTATTTAATTTCCTGAAATTGTCAACTTAAATTTGTGAAAACATTTTAATGCCCGGTGCTTTGTAATTGTTTCCCGGGTCACGCGGAAGTGTGTTCGTACACGCTCACTCCGGGCGTTGGTTAGGGCTGAGGTCGGTCGTGCCATGCGTGCTGCTGGCCTGCAGGTGCGTGGACCCCATGGTGAGGGATGGAAGCGCAGATCACCGGAAGGGCGTCGTGGAACTTACTGCCCTTACGTGGCCTTGCCGTGCGGTATCTCTTCCTTAAACGTGCGGGAATGAGAATGCAGCTTTCTCTTTCCACGTGGGTGGCCCGCAGTTTCCTGACACTTAAGAAATGGTTTTCCTTATTTATGGAGGCGCTGCTTAAAGTAGCAAGGAGTTGAATGCAGTGGTGACAAACGTTTATTTAGCCCTTAGAGTGAGTTACTAGGCAACTGTTAAAAGTGATATTATGCAAATGGTCTATTTATTGGCACTGAAGTGTGTTTACAAGATACTGCTGCGTGGTGCCGTGACCCCCGGAGACCCGCAGCCCGTCTGGGACTCTGAGCGCATCTGAGAGGTCTCCTTGGAGTCCCGCAGGCTGGGGGGAGACGTGCACGCTGCTGCCGTGTTGTTTATCCGCACAGACTTGGTTTTTTTACCTGTGGTTGTGTGGTCACCTCATGTTAAGAATTACTGTAAAAAGCGGCCCCATGAAATGTGTCCTTGACCCCATTTACTGAGAATGGAGAGTTTCCCCTCTGGGGCCTGTGGGAGAAATGGTGTATGTGTGTCCCCTCCACAAGCTGTGTTGTTAATGAGCTGCTTCACTTTCTGGATGCGAACATCTACCCCAGTTTGCTTCTCTAACTAGATGGCTAGGAAACTCAGCACCCCAAGTTCGGTTCCCTTGCAGCTAAACGTTGTGTCCGCTTCTGGGCTTTGCCTGTGGACCTCATCTCCCAGCTCATCACCTTCCGTTTGCGTCCCCCACTGTGGATCTCGTGTGTGTGTGTGTGTGTGTGTGTGTGTGTGTGTGTGTGTGTGTGTCTGGAATCCTCACCCAAGTCCCTTTTCCTCTCTCCCGGTGGAGGACGGCAGCGTCTCTTAGTGAACGAGCACATTGTGGTTTCTTGCAGGTTGTTGGCTCACAGCAGCTTTGGAATTCTCGTGTGTTAGCGGTATCTTCCTTTAATCTGGCCGCTTCCTGCTGAAGCACATCGGGACAGAGTGTATTTCTAAATTTAGCATGGTGGAGACTCGGGCAAAAGCAGCTGGTGCGCAGCCCCTAGGTGAAGCTCTCTGGGCCTTTCTACTCTGGAAATTAAAGTTCTGTCGTATCAGTTTATGAAAGAAAGATAAAACCGTTAGCAATGCTCTGGACTCATTTGATTTTTCTGGGGAAGATAAAAAGCTCACACCGTTGTACAAAATACCTTCTTTGGCTTGCAGGTCCTTCGAATGGAGCAGAAATTGTTGTTCTGTCTCGGGCAGTGTGGCGGAGCAGTTCCCTGAACGCTCTGTTGGAAGTGGGACCTTGGAGCCCTGCATAGGCTCCCAACTTGTTGAAAAGCAGGAGGTGAAAATGAGGTTACAGAAGTGAATTCCTCAGTGTCTCCCACTAAACAAGTGTAAAGAATTACCGCAGGGGGGCGCCTGCGTGGCTCCGTCGGTGAAGCGCCTGACCCTGATTTCTGCTCAGGTCTTGATCTCAGGGTCATGAGATCGAGTCCCGCCTGGGCATGCTCCCTCTCTCTCACAAAGAAATAAGTCTTAAAAAAAATTAGTGCAGAAAGAAGAGCTGTTTTCCTGATTTACGGGAAGGAGAGATTGGGCAGGACGTCTTGGGATCAGTTCCAAGCCTCAGCTGCTCTCTGTCACTAACCGCGAATACTGACGGCCTCCGGCAGCCCGGTCTAGGCTGGGCATTCCCTGTGAAGGCTCAGAGGTCAAGGTCGGGGAGCGCACATGTCCTTAGTGACAAGGCTGTGAGGTAATCGCCTCACGGACGGACTGCAGGGACAAAAGCAGTTTTGGGCAACATTTGCCTGGTGTCTGCTGTGTGCCAGGGAGCGTTCTCTGCCCACGTATGAATGGTGGCGTGTCCTCCTCGCATCGTTGTGAGGCTTCTGGTAGTTACCCCGCTGCCCGGAGGAGGCCCCGGAGGCCCGAGCATCGCGGGTCCGGGTCACACGCCCAGCTGGCAGGGTGGCCGCCCTTCTCACAGAGCCTTCTGGCCCCAGCATCCGTGCGGTCGGTGCCGTGGCTCCGTGTTCACTGTGGAACCAAGCAGTGTGCTTGATGGAAGCGCTTCTCATGGCCCGGCATGGGATCCACGGGGAGCTTGCGGAGAGGAGGCTGTGGACAGGTGACACAGAGATGCTAACAGCGCAGCTTTTGGACATGTGGGTCCTTTGAAAGGGTGCAAGGCTGGGGAATGCGTACGGTTGTGCGTAACCTGGGCAGAACTTGGGGTGGGGTGTTCTTTTTTTTTTTTTTTTAAAGATTTTATTTATTTATTTGACAGAGATCACAAGTAGGCAGAGAGAGAGAGGGGGAAGCAGGCTCCCTGCTGAGCAGAGAGCCCGATGTGGGGCTCGATCCCAGGACCCTGGGATCATGACCTGAGCCGAAGGCAGAGGCTTAACCCCCTGAGCCACGCAGGCGCCCCTGAGGTGTTCTTTTTGAGCTGCTTGTAGCGGGTGCTGACCTGGACCTTGGAGGATGTGTAGCAGCACCCCTAGTCTCTCCTACTGTGTGCTGGCAACACGGCCTCGGGCTCGTGACTTCAGGCCCCTTGTTAGGGGTAGTAGAGATTACCTTTAAAAAAAAAAAAAAAAAGCAACCTTAAAAAATTCCATTTTTGGAAAAGCCCAGGGTTATATTAGTTGAAAAAGTCATTTTGAAGGCGTCTGTTTCCAGACGGGTATGGATTTAGAAAGCTGGATGTTTGCGGGTTTGCCTTTACAGGAGTTCTTCAACTTCTTTCAATACGGGGGAGACTGCGCTGTGTTTGTGTAAGAGTGTTGGCTATTTTTAGTCTTAGTTTTTCATTTGAGTTTTTATTTAGGACATCTTCCTGATGGCCTGAACGTGGAGGTGACCCTTGGGGTGTTGTGCTTGGTGAATGGGAAGAGGGGGGTGTGTGTGTGTGACTTGTGTGCGCACGCGTGTGTGTCTTAATACTTAGTTCTTCATTGGCTCATCATTGACATCGGTGTCCCAAGTTTTGAGGTTTTTATGTAAGCAAATAATTGAATTTAATTGTTTTACAAAAGGGATTGCTTGCAGCACTGTTAACGGAAACCAAAGGCAGGGTAACTGATCTTTCCAGGTGAGCGAGGGAGGGCGTGTGTTGGGCCAAGGATAGACACTGAAATGTGAGCCCCAGGACCACATGGCGTTTGGAAACTTTTATCATAATTTCCGTGAATAGACAATGTGCTTGACAATTACATTTAAAATTATGCTTAATGCTCACTGCAGAGTGTGGAGACGGTGCTCTGGGAGACGGTGCTCTGGGAGACGAGGAAGACATTAATTGGGATTCTGTTCTACCTCTCGGTGCACTCTGTCATCTGTAAACAAAGAACCGATTACAGTCACGTGAGGCTTATCTGCATACAGTCCGCTCGTGTACCTGTGCGCAGAGACTCCAGTCGCTGTTGATGGACAGTGTGATGAGTAAGAAGGATGTTGTCCTAATACTTTAATGTGTCTTCTTTAAGTGTGGTTATTTTTCTCACTAAAGATTATTTCCTGCCCTTAAGTGAGATTTAATTTATCATTCTAATTTAAATAATAATAAATCCTTAGAAACAAATGATGTTGAAACAAAAGATAGCTTATTAAAATTCGCTATGGGTTTGTCCCCCCCCCCCCCCCCCCCCGCATTGATGTTGGATCTGGAGGGATTATATACTTACAAGCCCAGTTGGGTCATGTCATCACCTTATCCCACATCAGATTTTCACGTGACGAAGTATAGCTTGGGCTTCCTGTGTGGAGTCTGTTTGCCGCATCACCGTGGGAGCTACGGACCCGTTGTTCCTTTGTTGGGAGTGGCGTGCGGTTGGCTCTAGTGGTGTGGGGTGGTGGGAAAGAGATGCCTGTGTCTGACCACACGCATTCAGATGCATCCTCAGAAGCATGGGTTTTGCTGGTGATAGAAGCCTGGAAATCTTGTTATTAGCATCATGATAGTTTTTTTTTTTTTTTTAAGATTTTTTATTTATTTATTTGACAGAGAGAGAGCACAAGCAGGCAGAGAGGCAGGCAGAGAGAGAGGAGGAAGCAGGCTCCCTGCTGATCAGAGAGTCCGATGCGGGGCTCGATCCCAGGACCCTGAGATCATGACCTGAGCCGAAGGCAGCGGGCTTAACCCACTGAGCCACCCAGGCGCCCCGCATCATGATAGTTTTAAAAAGAAATCACGTTTATACGAGGATCTTGTTTGGTGACCGTTTGCTTTTTGAGTAGTTCATACTTTCTGGCTGAATTTGAAAAACCTACATATATAATAAAATGTCGTGTTTTGCAGGAACGAATGGATATTAATTATTTAAACTACTTACATGAAGAATAGATGAAGACAATGTGTCTCCCCATTGATCCTTAAATAAAAAATGATTTCTCCCAAACATTTATTTCCCTATTCTCACAGTGCTGATATGTTTCTTTTCTGGGTTGAAAAAAACAATAATGACTTTCTTTTGGTTTTGAGCCTGCCCTTAGTTTGTTTTCAGGGCGCGCCTGTTACCTGCCTGCTGCTGTGTGATGGGCACCGGGCTTTCAAGGAAGTGGCTCCCAGGGATTGGGACGAAGCACTAGACTCATTGGCTTTGGCTTGGGCGCACAGAACTTTTGTAATTTTGTGTTTGTTTTTGCAGTTTTGGTTTTTCCAGTTCTGTTTTCTGTCATGGTCATTGTTCATAGAATGTCTGGATGACGATTCGTTGTGTTCGTGATGTTTGTCGAATGAGATTTAAATGAGTGCATGGAGACCCAGAGACTGCCCTGGTGTGCCTCTGTGCTGTCTACTCCGTAGAGAACCCCCTGTACAGAAGTAGAGGGTCTTCAAGTTCTTAGGAGGAAGGAAGCCGTAAGGAGTGAAGTCCCAGAACTTCATACTGAAAATAGTAGTGGTGAGGATTTAGAAATTACTTTCCATTTCTTCTTCTGAACATTTTTTCTTCAGAACATCTTAACATCTTCTCATCTTTAATATCGTCATAAGACTGGGGCTGTAGGCACTGCCTCTGCTTTGCTGTTGCTTTCTTCCCATTTGTCATAGTCGTTAGATTTGCATTAATATGGTAACCACTGGCCACACGTGACTGTTTACACTTAAATTAATTAAAATTAAGCAGAATATAAAAGTCAGTTCCTCAGTTGCCCTAGCCAAACATTTCAAGTGCTTAGTAACCACATGCAGCTAATGGGTACCTTAGTGGTCAGTGAAGACGTAGTGCAGAGAGTTTTACTATATAGATGAGAGATGGTTATTCCGATTTTTTTCCTAATAGGTATTCTGAGGAAGAGACGCTGGAAAAAAATCTTAAGTCTGAAGAAGAGAGGAATTTCATGACTAGAACAGGGGATAAAAAGCACATGAAAATTATTACATGAAAGCTCATCATGTCATTTTCGAATATTAGAGATAAAGGCAGCACCTAAGCAGTATCCTGGATTTAAAAGTCATATAAAGAATCTGAAATCAGAATGATACCAGATTTCGTGACAGCAGCATTGGAAGTTGGAAAAGAGACTGAGTATAGAATTCTATACAAATAATTTTCCCTCGGAATTTAGAGTCCTTCTTCTACTAGTTGTGAACTAAGAGTAAAGATGTTTGTATGTATTTAGGATGTCAGTGAAATTTAGCTTTTATATATCAATTCTCATAAATCTACTAGGGAATGTGTCCCACTGAAATGAGAGAGTAAACCAAGAAAGGGGGAGATTTGGGATCCTAGGAACAAAGAAAATGTGTTCTCAAGATGTTGTGGTTTCAAGGCGGCACGAACTCTTTAACAGGCCTAATGCTGTCAATTACAGACTGGAACGGAGGCAAGAAATTTCAGAAGGTCTGATGTGTATTTGGGAGATGTAGGAGTGAACGAGGGGGAAACCCATAGAGCTGACAGATTATCTGAGAATTTTGATCATGTGAAAAATTGAAGCAAAGGATTGTGGACACTGCTTGAAGAATTACCAAAGGATATAAAGACAAAAAAGAAAATTAAGGAAATAAAAACAGATGCAATTAGTAACCCAAGAAAAACAAGAAGGTCGCATAAGAAAGGAATCCTCATCGTACTGTATTCCTTGCTCACCAGTGTCCACTCCATTGTTGTAATGATATCCGTCAAGTATAGATTTGCTCAGAGACGGTTAAACTGTTGGGAAAATGTGGTAGGTTAGCGTAGGATTGAGGATGGAACTTAAAAAACCAAAATCCTCACCTAGGTTTGAGAAAATCAACTAAGTAATATCCAAAGCTGGTAGGGCGTATCATGAGGTTTTTCAGAAACATGGAAGCCATACTGGGGGTCACCGCCAGTAAAACAGATAGTTCTGAGATTTGAAAATGTTTGCTTGGAAAATAAGAAAAATCTAAAAAAAAAAAAAAAAAAAAAGGTGGCTTTGAGAAGTAGAATTGGGGATAGATGGTGTTATAAAAAGCTTGTAAGTAAAAGGAGGAGTCTTTTGCCTCGCCTCATTGTTTTACTTTTTAAAACAATGCACGTGTATTACTTTGATATTTTAGTGGTCGCCCTTGGCAGAATTGATACTCGGGCCAGATAATTTGTTGCCTAGGAAGGGCTCTGCTACGGGCCGCATCCCTGGCTTTGCCAGATGCCAGCAGCATTCTTCCTCCAGTCCTGACAACTAAAAATGTCCCCAGACATCGCCCACTGTCCCCCGGGAGAGAGCCGCATTTGAGAACCACTGATTTAACGGATTTAAAATCTGTTAGTTGAATGAATCACTGCCATACATAAAAATGCCATTCAGTATTGGTGTAATGCAGGAAACAACGGCTTCATTCCGCAGAACTTGAACCTCATGGCAGATGCAGTGTTCAACATTCTCTGGTTCCTCTTGCCAGTATGTGGCTTAGCCCCTGGCTCTTGGCCCGGGTAATTCAGGGCTCACTAAAAAAAGAAAGGACTCAGGAGGAAATTGCAGCTTCTCTGTTATGCTCAGTGGCTTCTGAAAACATATTTTGGATTTTTTGCGTTGTTTTCATGATGGTACAACTTGAGTTTCTCTGGGGTGCCAATGTTAATCATTACGGCAACTTGGGGGAAATACTGCAGCCTTTGGATATATTTCTGGGGTCGGTTGGCTGTGGGACAGATAGATGCATACATTCCCCCCCACCCCCCCAGCATCCTTGTGCAAGTTCTTGGTTCAGTTTTTTGCAAGTGTTTTCCCTTGGAATTTACAAAGGAAGTAGACAGGAAAATGGTTCCTCAGATTTTTTTGACGTGGATGAAACCTCATAAATAATTGAATACCCTCATTTCTCAGCTGAGGACTCTCTGGTCTGGAGAGAGTTTCTTATAATTAATTGGGAGCAAAGTGAGGCATGTAAATCTGCCCTTCTTTTTTTTCCCCCGTAACTTTTCTTTTTTCTCTTTTGATACAATAGTGTTAAAAGGAATACTCCTGCGTCATGGAGACGGAAGGGGGTCAGGCAGTGGGTCAGGCATCTGGCAAGTTGTGTCAGCGTTTTCACACAGTTCGGGACTCTGAGCATCGTGTGCCAGGGGCATGAGCCCGTGTAAGCTTAGAGAAAAAGAGAAAGATCGTGGCTGGCTCAGCTCAGGGGTCCCGGGCTCCTGCTTGGGAGGAACTCTGTGGGTTGTCTTGTGTTTTGGAGTCACCCCTGCTAGGACTGGGCTGTCTGCAGAGCCAACTTGCCTGGGTGGCCTCCTCTTTCCTCTGCCGGATGGGGCACTGGATGGGGCATTTGTGCTGTCCCTTGCCCGGCGTCCTGGCACTGTGCTGCACCCGTCCCCTCTCCTGACCACACTGAGAGCATCGCCTGATGTTTTTAGAAACCTCAGTGCCCTGTTGCCTGCCTTTGTTGCCTCTGGAACCACTCAAGCTACAGCTCCCCTTCTCTGCCTTGTCACCCGACTTCATGGGCCAACGGGAATGCTGGCGTCTCTGTGAAGCCTCTCTAGATTTCTTCCCTGTAGTGAGCATGGGCAGGGAAGACAGTATGGTTTCTTATCATCCTTTCATCTGCTGTCCTCATCTTCTATATCAGTGACCGTTATTTGCTCGTTGTTCCATGATTTTTGAGAGATGTGTGTCCCTAGATGCCAAGGATCCCACACCCCCCTGGATTTCCTCCTACGTCTCGGCATACCCGTGTCTCATCGACGTCGCCTCCCTTCAGCGTTCCGTCCTCCGCTAGCCGTCTTTAGACCAGGGCTTCTCTGCAGGGTGCTTGTGCCCTCGAGGGGATGGCTGGTAATGTCTGGGGTCAGTTTGGGTGATCACAAGAGAAGGGAACGGATGTGTGGGTTGCTACCAGCATCTAGTAGGGGGAGCCCCCCTGCTGTGGAGTTATCTGATCCACGGCGATATCCGTGCCCGGGCTGAGAAAGCCGGCTTTGGGCATTCCCGTTCAGGCACGGAGCTTTTGAAGATCCTGGTTACAGGATGACTTCCAGACGTAACTCTGCAGCCGTGCCCTCTCCCGATGGCTCAGACTGGGGTCCTTTGTGACCTCGTCAGGAGTCCACTGATAGCTAGGATGGGCATTTCAGAGTGAACACGCGAAAAAGTCTTGCTTTTTTTCTCTTCAGTCCGCCTACATCTCAGGAAATGGCACCACCTTCCAAACTGTTGCTCAAGCCCTGAAGCTAGAAATCATGCTGGGTTCTCCTCTCCCCTCCCCATCGCACGTGCTTCTCCCCCAACAGCCCCTCACCCCCACCCTGTAAGTCCACTAGGTCAGAATGTCTTAGAACCCTGTACACTGCGTTTCATGCCAGCACCGTGTGAGTCACTCGTGGTTCTCCATTGAGCAAGAGCTTCTCTGGATTTTGTTCTAAGCATGACAGGAGTCCCTGAAGGGTTTTTTAAAATAGCAGGACGATCATAGTTTTTTTCTCATTAACTCTGGTGCTGGGTGAAGAATAAGGTGTAGTGGGGCCTGTGTAGGATCCAACTCCTTTCCGTGGGCTGTGAGGTCCTCTGTGACCCGGGACCAGCTGTTACTGACCTCTGGTGCCCAGCCCAGTAGCCCTCCTCCCTCCTTCTTGCCAAGGTGAGTCTCACCACAGGACCCTTGCACTTGCTTTGTCTGCATTGTGGCCTCTTGTCCCCATTCTTGCTCCCTCCTCAAAGAATGCTGCCCCAGGCCCCAGAGTGAGTAAACTCCTTGCCCTGGTCACTCTGTCTTCTCCCACCAGCTGGAGTTGCAGTAGTTCTGTCATCCAGCGCGACCTCGCTGTGTGTTTGCTCTCTGGTTTGTAGTCCCCGCTTTTCCGTCAGCAGGTCCCTGCTTCTCCCTGCCGAGATGGGGACATTCCACAAGGCCAGGCACTGTGTGTCCCTAATACCGGAACCGCAACGAGCATCGTTTGCATTTTCTGCAGGACTGAATGAGCCGTTGCCAGTAGAAACTTGCTGAGTTGGGTTGAATGTAGAAATACCTGTGTTTTCAATTAGCATTTTCTAGGAGGGGTAGGAGAAAATGTGTCTGGTGAGAGCGGAGTGGAGTTTTCAGTTCTCGACATTCCCTAGTAATAGGATCATAAAGGCTTGCGCGATAATAAAACCGACCAGATTTGTGTGCCTTTGGTGGGGAACGGAGCTGAGGAGTCCGCGGCGGGGGCTGTGTGACGTCTGGCATCGGGATTCTTCCGCTTTTGTCCATTCCCTGATTCCGCTGTCTGCTGGCCCATGAAGGGTCGACGGTGTCCTTCAGGAAGTTTTCATGGATGCCTTTGCCTTACTTGGTTATTTTTCATCGACAGGTGACTGAGGACGGAAGTCAGGCCTCGAAATCAACCCTCGAAGGAAGAAGGGCTTTGCCTACACTTGGCTTCAGCTGAGTAAGTGCAGTTGTAAAATGGGTTTCTTATTGTGTAATAAATACCCTGTCAGCCTCTTCGTATTTTCTGTGCTTAAAAATTAAATGTTACTGTATTGGCTCTAAGTCCTGAAAATGGTGATTTCTCAAGATTTCTTGTAACAGGTAATTTTGCTAACCCGAAAACGCCGTGTGTCTGCCTGACGTGCTTCTTTCTGTTGAGCTTCTGGAAGTCCGAGACTTTAGGGAAGAGACACGGAGATGGCCGGTACCATCTGCGCGCTTTGCAGAGAAGCGTCGTTTCTGCTCTTGTTTCCCAGATGCGTTTGAGGCCCTTCTCTCTCTTCAGAAGGTGACTCGTGACCAGCAACCCCGTTCTCGGTTGTTCTCAGTGCGTGTGCGCGGACGGACGGGCACCACGTAGCCGCTTGTGGACCAGCTAAGGTCTTTCAGAACCACCTCGTCGGCACGGCCTGTGACGGCGGCCCCTGCAGCAGTGTTTTCCCTCGTTCTCAGCCCCTCCTGGGCTGTCCTTAGAGCAGAAACAGTCCAGAGTCCCGGAGAACAGGCCTTCGGGGGCCTGGAGCTCTCTCGTGGCTGCTGCGTCACACCGGGTCTGCAAAGAGGCCGGGCGCCTTCTCAAATCAAGCACGTCCTTTTCAGAGCACTTAGTATGAAAGATCTTCAGTCTCTGGGATGACCGCTCGTTCAGTCTGTTACCTCTGGAGCATTGGGGCGTACACAGAGATGTGGGAAATGTGTCTTGTTTCGGGAGGTGAGGCCTTATGTACCCATGAGGTGGGGGGCGCGGCAGACAGCCGTGGTGGGAATGGGTGTCCCGTGCATGGTGTAGACGGTCCGTGCCGAGGGAATTCTGAGCAGCGCTCTTCTCATTTCTTTATAAACGTTTTATATATTACCTGAAAGAGCATGTGCGTGCAGGAGCAGGGGAAGGAGGGAGAAGCAGAGGGAGAAGCAGACCCCCTGCAGAGCAGGGGGCCCGAGTGGGGCTCTGGGGAGCTGGATCCTGGGATTCTGTGATGGTGACCTGAGCCGCAGCTGGGCCACCCGGACTCCCCTGATTTCTGGGCAAAGCTCTGAACAGCACGTGGCCGAGCCGCTGAGGAGGCTGGACATTCTCCTGGAGGAGAGACTCCCGATGGGTGTGCGGGTGGCCGGAGTACAGATGCGTACGGAGGAAGTATGTTCTAGGCGGGGGAACGGACGTTGTAGGCAAAGGAGAGGAGCCGGGAACAGCAAAGCTTTTTTTTTTTAAGATTTTATTTTATTTATCTGACGGAGAACTAGCGAACACGAGGAGGGCAGCCGCAGGCAGAGGGAGAAGCAGACGCCGTGTGGAGCAGGGAGCCTGATGCGGGGCTCGATCTCGGAACCCTGGATCGTGACCTGAGCCCAAGGCAGCCGCTTCACTGACTGAGCCCCCTGGGAGCCCCACTCTTTTTTGTTTAATAGGGAAAGTTGATAAAGCAGCCTGGGGATTGGGGGTGGGTGACGGGTGATGGGGGAGCAGAGAGCGCGCGGGAAGGGCGAGCGCTGTGACCGGACGGTGCCTACGCCGTGTTGGAAGGAGACTTTGACTCTTAGTGCTGGGGCTGCCGTGTCTCATCGACCTGGAATGGCCCCGGGGACTGCGAGCCCGTCAGCATCGGAGGGACAGCCTGTAGACTGAAAGGGCACCGGATGGGCTCTCAGAACCAGCCCGCACGGGGCAGAAAGAACAGTTGTGACAAGATGGTCCCAAAACACGTGTGTGCCAGATGTCGGGGGCATTTGCTCACACCTTCCCTGAGACGGTTCGTGGAGGGGACGCGTGCCAGGGGTGCTCTTGGCTGGGTTCGTGGACTGTGCGCCCGCCCCCACGGTGTGAGTCCTTCCGCCAGAGCCATCCGTGGACCGTCGTCATACTAGAGTCCCCCACCCCCGCCTCCCCCGTCCGCGACAAGCACCAGTCTACTTCCCGTGTCTGCGGGTTTGCCCATACCTGGGCGTTCTGTGCAAACTTTGCTGTCGTTCGCTCTGTGTTCTTTGGGGCTGGCTCCTGTCTCTCAGCGTAATGTTGTCATGGTCCCTCCCATGCAGTAGGACACATATGCGTGTCATTCCCTTTCCTTGCCAAATACTGTCCCATTGTGTGAGTAGGGGACACGTGAGTTCTGTGCATGTGCTTATCAGTCACACAGTCACTTTGAACGCTGCTGTTCGGAATTGATGTTAGACTCGCAGGAAGTGGCAGAGACAGAGCTGGGAGGTCCAAAACAGCCCCACCACCTTCCTCTAATGGGGAGTCACCATACGAGACCCTGTGCTCTCACAGGGGTAGATGGACGCTGGCCCCGTGGACCAGATGCAGACCTTCCGTGCATCTCACCAGCGTTCACGTGCACTGTGTCTGTCTGCGTGTACGTGCTTAAACGCTTGTATACAGGTGTCTCACATATACGTTCATACACCCAGCGCCCTAATCTGACGCCTGCTGTTACGTAACCAGCGGAGCTCCTCATGATGCTGCTTTAGGTCACCCTCTCTGAGGCCTGGCCACCCTGGGTCCATCTCTGGAGTTCCGACAGTATCACGTGAATGGAATCATTTGGAGACTGCTTTGATTTCCCTCGGCCTGAAGCCCTCAAGGTCCGTCCAGGTGGTGGGTGTCCGCCGCCATCGAGCTGTACTGCCGTGTGGGTGTCCCAGAGCTCATCGATCCAGGCACTCATCCTGGGGCGCTCGCGGTCTTTCCCGCTGGGGCTGTTACAGGTAGTGCTGCTGTGAACATCTGTGCACAGGTTTTGGGGTGGACCAGATGCGTTTGAAGTCCCCAGTGTGTTCCTCGGGCAGCTCTGTGAGATCGTTGCCCATGTTGGGGTCCGTCGACCAGACACAGAAACAATGTCACAGCGAGGCCGTGGGGCTCCAGGGTCCCGTGGGGGAGCGGGCAGTTTCAGTGGCCTCTAGCTGGCCAAAGCCCCTCTCAAGCCGCTGTGTTCAGAAGGGACGGCCGTGGGGCTGGGCCTCCCTGCCTTCAGAACCCTGTTGACTGGAGAATGAGACCTCCTGGCCACCCTGAGGGAACTGGGCACTGAGCTGTGCCTCTAGGGACGATTGCCTTTGCGGGCAGGCACAGTGGCCACACAAGGAGCAGAGCCCAGCCAGCGGCGAGCTGCTTCCCCGTCGGGCAACGGCTGTGTAGGAGGAAGCGGCGGCTCAAAGAGGCAACTTGTAGTTCCTTCAGCAGCGGGGCCAGCAGGAAGCCCGGGGGCTGTCATTAGCCTGCGGGCCGTGGGGGTCAGGCCTGAGGGCTCTGTCCATCGCTGCGGAGAACCACCAGGCTGCACTCTCTAGGACCAGCCATGCGGCCGCGCTGTCTCCAGGAGCTGCCTTCAGGGGGGGGCCTGCTCGGTTCCACAGCGGTGGGGGGTGGGGGTGGGTGAGCGAATCGAAACGCTAAAAGGTGCGGTACCCTTTGCCTCCGCGTGGCTGTCGCTGTTCCTGGGAGATCAGAGGAAGGAAGGAGAGGCACGTGGGGCCGACCTCGAGTCCGCCAGCTCTGGTCTCCCCTCTTGTTTTCATCAGCCATGCCCTGTGGGACCTCTAGAAACTGGTTAGCGCCTTTGAGCCTCAGTTTTCTCCTCTGTACAGTGGGAAGTTAATCTCTACTTTGCAGTCCTTTGGCATAAGACACGATACTGCGGATTGTGTTGTAGAGCCCATGTGTGTTCCCGCTTCTCCTATTTCTCTTCTCCCCTCCCCACCCCACAGCCTGCAAGTGATTCAGAACACTGAGATACTGTTTTCTTTGGGGCTGTATGCTGTTTGCCCAGCGTGGAGAGGGTGTGTTTGTGTGTGTGTCTTATTCTAAACATTCGACGTTTGCTTTCTCATTTATCTCCCACTGCTGTCCTTCTTGTGGTCTAAGTCACAGGATGGGCGAGCACTTCTCACCCGTTCCTCTTTGTTCGTGCGGTCCACGAAGGGCACGAAAGACCCAGGTGCTTGTGATCAGGGGGAGCCGCGGCTCGGAGCAGTGCTGCAGTGCAGCCTGGGAGGTTGGTTCGTGTTGGAGTTGGTTAGGACTGGGCACTGTGGGGCGCTGGGGGGCTCCGTCAGTTAAACGTCTGCCTTCGGCTCACGTCATGATCCCAGGGTCCTGGGATGGAGCCCTGCATCATGCTCCCTGCCCAGTGCGGAGTCTGCTTCTCCCTCTCCCACTCCCCCTGCTGTGTTCCCTCTCCTGCTGTGTCTTTCTCTCTCTGTCAAATAAATAAAATCTTTAAAAAAAAAAGTGCTCGCTTCGGCAGCGCATATACTAAAAAAAAAAAAAAAGGACTGTGCATCGTAATAGGGAGAAGACAGGGACTCTGGTAGGTCTCAGCTGGGCAGTGCGTCGTGTTGCAGGGAGTTTCATTCTAACTTAGTAAAGCTGGTGCCCCAGAGGGGTCTTCCAGCAGGCGCAGAGTGCGCGGTGTGGGTGGAGTGGGGTGTTGCGAGCTGGTCGTACTGTCTTATCAAAAGCAATAAAGCCTCGCAGGTGACCTTGGAACCATCGCTTCTTCACTTAAAGGCGTCCGTTCCGTGTGGATAATCCGAGAGCACAATTGCTTTTTGTGGTCTCTGCTGACGAAAGGTCCTTGACGGGTGCTGTTCCAGAACACGACCCAGCTCTGTGCCCTCCCTGTCCGTGTGCTGCTCGCATGGACTCGGCGTTCTGTTCTTTCAAACGCCGTTTGTCTTCACCCACCTTTGCAAAGGCCCGGACATGCACGTGGAGCGGCGCAGACGTGGCCTCCAGGTGATCAGGAGAGCGGCCTCCTGTGGGACGCTGGTGCTGCTGCTCTGCGGAGCCCAGGAGAGCCGGGAGGAGTGCGCCCTCTTCCCACCTCACCGCCGGAGAGTCAAGTGACTTTCTTCCCGTTGCAGTTTGACTCTCACAGACATTAATTAAGTTCTTGAGGAATCAAACTCAAGGATGAACTCTTGAAATTGGCTTTCGGTTCCGGTGGTGACACAGCTAGGAAGGGTCTCCAAATGATGAAACCGCTCTTCGGTTTGACATTGTTCAGGATGGTCTCTTGGGATAAATCACAACGTTGTTTTCCCTAGTATTTGCTTTGGAAACGGGGGTGGTTCCCAGGTGTCTCTCAGTTCAGGACGTGGTTGTCAGCGGGGGTGTTTTTTCCCCCAGGGGATATGCCCTGTTTTTCAAGCCTTGGGGGGGGGGTGGGAACGGGATACTGACATCTAGGGGTGGAGGTGGGAGACTGACGAGCACCCTCCAGGGCCGCGGACGGCTTCCCTCACGCCCTCCCACACCCGAGAGTCACCTGGCCCAAGTGTCAGTCGTGTTGAGGTCGGCTGTTTGGGGCATGGCTCACAACTTCGCGTGTGTACACTCCAGCCCTCGGTCCCTGTCCTAGTACGGACTGTCGGCCTTGGCATGGGTCTGAAGCACCGCGGTGGCAAGTTACATGCCTTGGGCCTCCTACAGGGACTCCAACGCTCAGTGTGACTATAAATTTGGAAAAGAAGAAGGCTCTAGGCTTGGATTTCTATTCCTAATTTATGTTTTTCTTTGTATTAAAAAAGTTTTTTATTGTGATGAAATACACGTATCATGTAATATACCACCTTAACCACTTTAGAGATTCACCTCAGTGTCATTACGTTCACATTTTTGTGCAACTTTCTGTCATCTTCCCCAGTGGAAACTCTGCCCCATTAAACATGGATTCCCATCCTCCAGTCCCTGGCACCCACCATTCCACTTTCTGTCTCTAGATTTGCCTGTTCTAGGTATCTCTGTAGGTGGCATCATACAATATTCATGTTCTTTTTTTTTTTTTTTTTTTAAATTTTATTTACTTGAGAGAGTAATAGAGACAGAGCATGAGAGGGGAGTGGCAGAGGGAGAAGCAGGGTCCTCACTGAGCAGGGAGCCCAATGCGGGACTTGATCCCAGGATTCCAGGACCATGACCTGAGCTAGGCAGTCGCTCAACCAGCTGAGCCACCCAGGCGCCCCCATATTTGTCTTTTTGCATCTGGTTTATTTCAGCATCGTATGTCCCAAGTTCATCCATGTGCCAGCGTGTGTCAGAATGCCCTTCCTGTTTGGCGCTGAGGAACGCTCCGTTCTGTGTAGAGCCCACGTTTGGTTTATCTGCTCGTCCACGGGTGGATGGTAGAGTGGTTTACAAAGAAACAATTTACAGTGGGATGCCCTGTGACTGGCTCGTCCCTGCTGTTTGGAGAGACCTAGCCAGGGACTGGATTCTCGTGGCGAAATTGTGCTGTACCCACACAGAAACTGCCAGACCGTCCTGCGTTAGCCGTCAGGTGCTCTTAACACAGCCTCTGCCGTCTTCGGAGCTACAGGTGGCCCTTGATGGACGGGTTTGGACCGTATAGGTCCACGGAGATGCAGGAGTTTTTGGGTAGATATAGTGTAGTTCTGTGAATTTATTTTCTCTTCCGTACGATTTTCTTTGTCTCTCTCTCTCTTTCTAAAGAGACGTGTTTATTTCAGAGAGCGAGACAGTGTGCGCAGGCCAGTGGGAGCAGGTGGAAGGGGAGGGAAACCGTCCCCGGTAGGCTCCCTGCTGCGCGCCGAGCCCAGTGCCGGGCTCCACCTCACAACCCTGGGGTCAGGACCCGAGCTGAAATCCAGAGTCCCACGCTTCGCCCACGGAGCCACCCAGGCGTCCTTCCGTATGATCTAGTTCACGGCGTTTTCTCTTCTCCAGCCAACTTTATCGTGAGAACACAGAGTGTGATACAGGTCACATGCTACACATGCGTGAACTGACTGTTCATGTTGTCTGAAAGGCTCCCGGTCATTTCAGGGCAGCCAGAAGTTGGACACAGGTTTTCAGCTGTGTGCGGGGTGGGGGTCCCTATGCCCTGAATTGTTCAGGAATCAACTGTACTCTGCTGAGATGAGCTTTACACGTTTGTTCCTCCTGCTTAGCTTCCAGAGCAGGAGCAGTGGAAGTATTGAGAGCAGTCGCAGAAGCTTCCAGAGAGGCACCCCTGCCCTTCCGCTTCCCACCATGCGCTCTTGCAGTGGGATCTCCTTCCTGCCTCCTTCCTCTCTCTGACTGGACCATCCTGCACCTGTCCTTGAACGGGCTTTCTTCTTCCCACCTCCTGGGACCTCACGTGGGCTCTGCGTGTATGCCCTGTGGAGGCATCTTTGCAGTCAGCATGCCGAGATCTTCACATGAAAAGATGTTTGGTGATACTGAGACGCAGTGTCTGTCACTGCACAGGGCTTAGCACTGGGCTCTGACTTGGTCCAGGCCGGTTACCTACCCCACTACTCGCCCAGTCCTTATCCCAGTGCTCTCTCCTTACGGGCATGGCCTCGGAGCCTCCCTGAGTGTGTGTGCAGTCACACGCAGCAGTCAGAATGCTTGCTTCGACGTTTTGGTGTGAAGGAGGACAGAACTGATGAGGGTTCATGTGATCATTTGTGCAGATAATGAGGGCTGGGGGCTAGGGACGGAGCGGGGCATCGAGAGGGCTGCGGCAGCTGAGATGGGCTTTCGGTCACCCGTGGGAAGGATGGCGGAGGGCCAGCACACAGCTCGCTGAAGCAGTTGAAAGCCTGTAGCAGAAGCCAGAGCCGGTGGAGCAGTTTACCTTCCTTCACAAAGTGCTCTCGTGGCATTGTAAGTTCCTCAAAATGACGTCTGCTTTTTTATTTCAAACTAATGAAGTAAGACACTCTCACCCACTTGTCGTTTTCTAAACCCGAAGAAAAGCTTCCTCTGTAGGGCAGGTCTTCCCAGCAGGAGGGTTTTTCCGGCTTAGACAGTGGGCTGCGTTTCATCTCTGTTATATATTGCTGATTAATTTTAAGTACGATGTTAAATTTTAATTTATGGTTTCTTTTTAAAATTAATTCCATTATTGGGTGCTTTCATTATTTCATTAAAAAACCTCCCAGTCGTAGGCACCGTATTTGGCCTTTCGTATCTTCTCTGTCTGCTTTAAAGACATTTTTCTGTGTAACCACATGCGATTGGGTTTACAAAATGTGGATTCCCCCAAGTCCCCAAGTTTCAGGTGCAGACGGCACGTTTGCCGCTGAGTCCTCTTCCCAGTGTTTGCCTCCAAGAATATTGTCCTTTCGTGCTCCGTGGCTGTTTGTCTCTGTCAGAGGGTGCAGGGTAGGGTATTAATTTGGGATGAAATGCAGATAAGCAGGGAGCAGATGGATTTATGGCTCTGGAAACCTCTAAACCCTGCAGCTGTGCTGAGTCGTTCACTTGTGAATAGAGAAATTCTGGACCGTGCTCGCAAGGGCTGGCGCGCGACCCGATGGGCACAGAATCCATCACCTTGTCGGGGAGAGACGTCTGCTGCCGCGTCTTCTCGGGTTTGGGCTTACTGCTGTCCTGTTGCGCTCTGGGCTTCCTCCGGACCAAGAGGGAGCGCCGAGTCATGTACTCCACACGGGCCTCCCGAGCAGCAGGCAGAGCTGCCTGCATCCCGGGAGCTGTGGGGGTGCCAGGGGCCAAAACAAGTTCCCGGGTCTTTTGTCTCCAGAGGCTGGGGAGAGCACGCCGCACCCCGTGTCGGGCAGGGACCGGTGCAGGAGAGGCCCAGCTCCAGCACTGAGGGGACCTTCCCTGGCGTCTTAGTCAACCTTCAGCAGGACTTCATCAAGAGGACGAAAGCATGTGCAAGTCATAGTGGGGTGCACTGGGCCATGTGGGGATTTGGGGAATGGCAGTGACCTCATTCTGGGGGACCGGAGGTGATGGCCGGAGTGTACTACAGAATGTGCCAGATGCTTAGACACGAGGAGGTCTGGTCGGAGACTTGCCTCCCAGCACCTGGGCTAGGACACACTTCATGTAGGATTATGGAGGAAGGGGGCCAGGTGAGCAGGCAGCATCTCGTTGCCCCATATGTCTGCGAGTCTCCAGCAAGAAAAAGTGTCCTGTTTAGAGAGTGCAAAAGCAGTTTTTTTTTTTTTTTAAGATTTTATTTATTTATATGAGAGAGAGAGAGAGCATGAGAAGGAGGAAGATCAGAAGGAGAAGGGAGCGGGATGCAGGACTGGATCCCACGCCTCCAGGAACCACCTTAGCCTAAGACAGTCGCTTAACTAACTCAGCCACCCAGGCATCCCGCAAAAGCAATTTTGAAAGGTTACCCCTGTGTCACTACAGTCAAGTTGGTGAGTACCTCCAGACCGCCATGACCCCCGCTTCACTTCATCGGAGTGGAAATGCCCCGTGCTTGGCTGTGTGAACTGTCCTGGAAAAGGACTTGTGTGTTCTGAGCGTGCGCATCATTCACGGCCCGTGCTAGGTGGGCGAGAGCAGCTTTCACCAAAGGTATGTTTTGAACCGCTTCATGGAGACATAATTCATTCATCCGTTCAGAGTATCTGATTCCACGGCGTCTGGTATATTCACAGAGTTTTACAGCCATCCCCACGATCTTCATTTCAATACACAAAACAGAAATGCCGCACTCCTTAACAGCAGCTCCCCGGTCTTCCTCCCCGGGCCCTGGCGGGTACTAGTCTGCCCACCGTCCCTGTGGGTTTCCCAGTTTGGGACATTTCGTTAAATGGAAGCAGAGAATATGTAGCCTTTCATGACTTGCTTCTCTCTCTGCATCGTGTCTTCGAGGCCCAACCACGCTGTAGCACGTGTCAAAGCTGTGTTCCTTTTTAGCCAGATGATGCCACTCCGTCGTATGGAATGATTCCCTGCTGTCTCCCAGGTCCTCAGCTGACAGAGACTTGGGTGGTTTCTGCTCTTTGACCACGTGAATCATGCTTTCGTGGACAAGCCAGTACCAGTGTTGATGGGGACGCCTGCCGATGAAGTTCTAGAGGACCCAGTGAGCTGTTGCCTATCAGGATAATATAGGAAGGTTTTTAGGATGCAAATGTACATTTTTTTTAAAGGCTTATTTATTTATTTGAGAGAGAGGGGGAGAGAGAGAAAGCACAGAGGGAGAGGGAGAAGCAGGCTTCCCACTGAGCAGGGAGCCTGACATGGGGCTCAGTCCCAGGACCCTGGGATCATGACCCGAGCCAAAGGCAGACGCCTAATGACTGAGCCGGCCAGGCATCCCCTCAAATGCACATTTCAAAACTTATATTTACTGGGGTACTGGGGTGGCCCAGTCAGTTAAGCGCCAACCCTTGGTTTCTGCTCAGGTCATGATCTCAGGGTTGTGAGATTGAGTTCTGCTTTGGGCTCTGCACTCAGCACAGAGTCTACTTAGGATTCCTCCTCCCTCTGTCCCTCTCCCCTGCTCTCTTTCTAAAATAAACCTTAAAAAAAAAAAACAATTTATTATTTTTATTTTTTATTACTATAGGTTCTCAGTGAGGTAAGTGTACTTTTAAATGCATTTGGATCTTTTTGTCGTCCCCCCACCCACCCAGCCTGTTGGTTAGTAACTGCTTAGATACTCATGCATGAGTGTGCTCTCTCTGGGAGTCAGGCTGCTCTCTGTCTCCATATTTGGGCGGACACCAGGAGTCCCTGGTCAGGTATCATGGCTCCGTGATAGATGAGGCTGGCCGTCTAGCCGGCTCCACAGATCTTGCTAGGATCAGTAACTGAAGTGGCTGTCAGCCATTTTCCTTTTACCCAAATTTGAAAGTTTAGGCCAATCTAAATGCCTTCCAGGCTCATAGTTTTTTCATTTATTGCATGTAGATTTAGAGTAAATGTCTTCTTGCTTGAGTAGACGTACATCTGAAACGGACTTAACATCCTCTGTTCACTAGACTAAAAAAAAAAACAAAAAAAAAACAAAAAAAACCCCGACGTTAACTGCTAAGTAAAATTATAAGTTTAAGGTCAAGTGGTCAGTTTGTAGAAATTCCAGGTTTCCTTTTTGTTTCTTTGTTTGTTTTTTTAACTCTTTGAATAGCATGACACTAAACAGGGAGTTTTTCCTATTTTCCTGAGCGTAGAATCTCAGATGTTCTGGTGTTAGTTTGAACGTGCCCACCAGTAGTTACTCTTCCGCTGAGGTCTTCAAGAAGCATTTGGGGGTGTTGCCAGTGAAGACCTTGGATGACCTAGAGTCGCCTCCAGCAGAACTTTGTGGAGAGGGAGCTGCTCACATCTGTGTTGCCGGTGGGGGAGCCACGAGCCCCAAGGGTATCTTCATCACTTGAAATGAGCCTCGTGGGCCTGAGGAGCTCAATTATAGGTTTCATTTAATTTTAATTCATTAACGATTACATAGCTAGAGACCTGGAAACCACTGTCGGACCTAAGCCATTAGAATAGGGCTTCTCTGCTTGGGTGATTCTGCATTTGCCGCCCCTGCCCCTCCCCGGACATCTAGCACTGTCTGGAGGCCTTTGTGATTGTCCTGACTTGAGGACCGTGCCGTGGCATCAGGGGAGCGGAGAGCCGGGGTGCTGCTCAGCAGCCTGCAGTGCTGGGGGTGGTGACCGACAGGGTGGTTTGGACCTCAGCGTTTATAGCGCCGTGGTGGGGAAACCCTGTTTCAGACTCCGGGGGCCGGCGTGGTCCTCGGGGATGCAGCCCCGGCTCGCACGTGCAGATGTGGCTTGCTCATGGCGTCCGGTGGGGCCGAGGCGAGGCCAGTGAGCCAGGCCTCCACCTCCACATGGCTTGGAACTCAAGCTTCGGAATAAATAGAAAGTCCGTGTTCGTTGCGGGCCGACCAGTAACACAGCGGCAGTCTTACGTGTGTCAGTGGGTCCTGGCTTTAGTCGTGCAATGAGGGGCAGGCAGAGCTCTCTGCCTCTGCACTGTGTTCCCTCAGATCCAGCATAGGGAACCCTGAGCCTCAGCTCCGCACAGCCCTGCTCCCCAGCATCGTGAGAGGGGGCTGTGGTGCCCAAAGACACCCTTCTCGCTTCTGGGTTCGCATACTCACCTCTCCGAGAGCCCCAGAAAGCATTTGGAAAGGTCCTCTTTTACGAATCAGTCTTGGCACTGCAGGGCAAAGGCCGAAACCATTCACTGGATAATCGCAGGGCAACTCTCGCTTCCCATTCGGTGGGTGATGAAATTTGTGGGAGTGCTCCCCAGTAAAGCTGTCCCCAGCGCGCACACCTTTGGAGGTGGTCCCCCACTTCCCCGGCTCCCCAAGGGCCCTGGCCCCCAAACCAAAGGGCCGTGGCTAGAGGTGGCCCCGCTGTGGAGACTCCGCATTGCAATTAGTGACACACATGTTTCAGTGTTGCCGTGGAAAGTCAGCCTCTGCCGGGAGGGAAGCCCCAGAGATGGAGGGCTGAAATGGGGCTCTGTTGGCGGGGCGACGTGGGCCGAGATGCTGCCGTTCACACAAGAGCTGTCCTGTGTCCGAGTACAAATGGGTCGCCTGTGATGGGAAACAGGGACGGCCTTGGCAGCGAGACCACGCCGGGCATAATGGGACTTGAATTGGCCGTTTCTTTTTGGGATCCTGCAAATGCTTGCGGCATCTATCGTCCTGAGGAAGCTGGGACGGCTTGCCAAGCAGATAATATTGATGGTTTAAAAAAAAAAAAAGTGAACCCATGATGCTTCGCTTCCCTGAAAATGATTTTTATCCTGTTTGCAAGAACCAGAGATGGAAGTAGGACCGATGTGTCAGCAGCTTTAGCCCGTTACCCAAGGACTTAAATGGCGGTCATTCAGAGCAGTAAGCTCTCTGGCACTCCCAAAGAAGCCCCAGGGGGATTTTGGATCTTATTTAATGTAAAATTCCTTGAAGCAAAGACTGCTGGCATTTTGTTATGGTTCCAGGCAGTTTATTGTGTTTCTTCCCCCCCCCAAATATTTGTGGATGCATGAATGAGTCTGTGTGCTCAGCACCGAAGTAAAACCACAGGCAGGGGAGGGAGTGTCGGCTCAACTCCTTTTCAGTCGAGAGTGTAAGCATCTTGGTAGAGCAGGATCCTTCTGGACAATGCAATGCAAGATGCTGTAACAGGTCTAGAATGGGCCCGACGCGGCCCCACCCAGGGCTCTGGCTGACCTCGCAAGGTGTGCTCAGGAGCCCTGACCTTCGATTTGGTTATGATGGGAACTTTCTGCCCCTGACTGGGGGGAGGAGGGTTAAGCAAATGCACTGCTTCCAGGGTGTTGATTGTACCTGTGTGACTGACCGGCCTTCCCACGGGCGCTTCCTGATGCAACTCGCATTCGCAACGGGGATAGTGGGATCGGCTCCCTGCTGGCACGTGTGAGCTGCGGCGGCATTCGGAAGCATGTCCTCCTGCCGGGCTCCGGGAGGAAGGAACAGGGAAGCAAACCGCTGGAGACGGTTGTCCTGTGACACAGCCCACGATGCCTCGGCATGTGGGGATTTTGGATGTGGGGGTTGGATGTGGGGATCCCCAAGTGGCCGCTCTTGGGGAAAATCTTTGTTCCCAGTGAGCCCCGTGGGAGACCGACGTGCACACTGGCATGGATGAGAAGCGGGCGGTTTGGGAAAGGAGGCCCCGGTACAGCTCCGCGTTCTCCCCCCACGCCCGCCTGGTCGCTGCGGCATGGTACCCCTGCTCTGGTCTTTCCCCGGGAGGAGAGTGGAGCAGGAGCTCAGCGGGATCAGGAGCGTCTTCAAGGATGTCAGGTGCGGAACATGGACAGACAGACCTGGCTGAGGGCATCTTACCTGGGTTTGAAAAGCCAGAGTGGCCGGGGCTGGGAACTGGCTCTGATGGGCGGTAACATCCCATCTGTCCTCAGACCACTGCCGATCCTTGGGCTGTTACGGTTCTCCTTAGTGCTGGGGAAATGATGGCGCCATCCGTCTTCCGTGCCTAGAAATTGCAACACAGTTAAGTTAAAATTTCAAAGTCCTCTTTCCTGTGAGGCCTGACATGGTAATTATTCAAAAGAATTTTCATTTTATTTTTTTAACCTTCTGGAAGGCCATCTGAGTAAGTCTGATTCAGCGTGCATATCCACAGTTCTTTTTTCTTGGTCTCTTTGGTAATGAGGCTTGGTTCTACTATTTCTTTTCCCCCAGGCTAACTCAGGAGGGGCAGAGTTCATGCTTTGCCCCAGAACGTTTCAGGGATCCGGCTTCCCAGTGAGGAGCTTTCCAGGACCCCGGATTTTCACAGAAGGGGAGTTTTTCCGTTCTGCTGTAGCACTGGGCAGTGTCAAAAGATACTTTTGGTTGTCCAAATTGGGAAGGTGCTGCTGGCATCTTGTAGGTGGAGGCCAGGGAGGCTGCTCAACACCCTGCCATGTCCAGGACACCCCACTGCAGGGCGGGACCCCATCCCGCCTGGCAGTGGTGCCCCGAGGAGAAACCCTGCTCTGCGGTGCTTCTCATTTACTTGGCACTTCGGGAAGTGTTCTCCGCCTACAGCTTGTCTCGCTGGAGAGGGCCAAGTTCCTGTCCCGTCCAGATGTGCAGGTCTCCGAATTCTGAAAGGAAATTGGAAATGTGAGGGTCACATCCAAGGAAACCTACTGGCCACAGAACAGAGGAGAGGGCCGGAGAGCTGGCGGAGGTGGGCCTCCCAGAGCAGCGGAGTCCTGTTTCTCCTTCCCTTGTTCGTTTAGATTCTGCCGGAGTTTCTCCTGAAGGCCACGGACTCGAGGCTGCCCCTCTGATTTCATTTCTTCCCAGTGCACTTTAGGTGAAGCTGGAGCAGACTGTTCCCTGAGGACGGATTAGGGGAATCAGGCCTGGCCCTTGCTAAATAAATGTATCAGGAAACTCGAGCATCTTTGCGAGAGCGCAGCTGGCCATTTCCCACGGCACGGTCAGGGTGGGAGGCCCAGCAGCAGACGGCCGCAGCCTCCCTGGGACAGATGGAGTGTTGCGAAGGCCCCTGCCCTCCCAGACACATCCTTAATGAAGCTGCTTCAGAACTACGAGCCTGTGTTTAAAGACCGTGCTCCTGGTAGCTTTAAGTGGGATCGCCCCGTGTTACAGTCCTCTCGTTGGCCGTGGCCTACATTACATTAATGAGGCCTGTGAGCTGCTTTGCATGCAGCCTGCTGATGCGTCCCACCGGGAGTCGCATTCCTGAAGTGGCCACCGTAGCAGAGGGTGATACTTTAGTGTGTGGATTCCCTGCTTTCTGTTCAAGTGCTGTTGGCGGACCGCATGCAAGAGTCCCTTATTTTCGTACAGATGGGGGTGTACATCCTTCACCCTGGTGATGGTCTTCACCTGAACGAGCATAGACGGAGGGGACCTTTGTGAACTTAAGATTCATTTTGAGAGTCTTGTTTGATTTTTGCTTGGCGGGAAGGTCACTTGGAGGGATGGGTGCTTGATGGGAAGGTTGCTTGGCGGGGTGGTCGCTTGTTGGGGTGGTCGCTTGTTGGGGTGGTCGCTTGGCAGGATGGGTGCTTGATGGGAAGGTCGCTTGGCGGGGTGGTCGCTTGGCAGGATGGTCGGTTGGAAGGATGGTTGCTTGGCGGGATGGCTGGACGGCAGTGCGCAGTGGCAGCTTCAGTGAAGGGGGACCCTGTGCTTCTGTTGTTTCTCTTTCAGAGAGCGTAGTGAATAAAATCGGATATTAAAGCTGGTTGTATTGGTTAAAGATTGGGGCAGGTGTTGCATAGGCAGTGTATTTACATGCTTGCCTGCTAGTTCCCAACGGATACACTCTTACCTTATTAATGTGAAAATCGTCAAATATACTTGAAGCGTACAGAGTATTTCTTGTATTTTCCCATGTATCTGTCGCTTGGTTTCAGCCACTGTCAACGTCTGCCCTTCCCTGTTTTGTTATTTTCTGTAGGGAAATTTAAAGCAAATCTCAGACAGCACGTCGCGTCACCTGTTAGTGTATCGGAATGTGCCTCTGGTACCGAAGGATTTTATTCATAGACACACACAGCCCCCCCCATGATACCATTCTTACCCAAGGTATCTGGTTATCCACAGACTGAATGGCCTAAACTAGTGGAATTATTCCCTCATAGCCCAGGAGGTCAGAAGTCCAAAATCCAGTGTTGGGAAAGGTGGCTCTTCTGGAGGCTCTGAGGAGGAATCTCTCCCGGGCCGCTCTCCCCACTTTTGGTGGCTTCGTGTGTTCTTGGCAAATGGCCACATCATCCAGGCTTCTCCTTTCCTCCTGTGGCCTTCTTCCACGCGGCTGTCTCCAGAGCCCTTCTTTCTTTTTTTCAAAGACACTAGTCACTGGATTCAGGGCCCACCCTAATCCAGGATGACCTCCACTTACTTTTAGTTCCATCTGCGGGAGACTCGATTGCCATCTGTGGTCGCATTTGCAGTCCTGGGCGTGAAAACCTCAACCTAAGTTTTCAGGGGACACGGTTCAGCCCGCTGCGGTGATGACACGTTTGCTCCCCTGACCCTCCGGCGCTCAGGTGTTGCTTGTGGACGTCAGCTCCCAGAAATCTCTGCGGGGGCGTGGTCGGTCCATCCCCAAATGGTTCCCTCTGAGAGGTGCTTTTACAGCCGTCCCATGCCTGGAGGGGGCGAGTGCATTTTCTCCGGGTCATACTCTTGTAGACCGTGGGGCCTGGCTGGCTGCAAGTCCAAGGACGCTGGTCACAGTTTGCATTGCAGGCTCATGAGAAATGTCTGCTTGAGTTTTTAGAACGTAAACTACGTACTGGGTGACTGTGCCTTTTGGTAAGGCCTTATAGCCACTCCTTGATGTATACTTATGGAAGTGGTTGCCGCTTAAAAAATACAGAGGCCCCCTGCCCCCCAATCCGTGATTTGGCTTTCCACAGTTTCATTTACCCGTGGTCGACTGCGCTCTAAAAGCAGATGGTCCGGGCGTCTGCGTGGCTCAGTCAGGCGTCTGCCTTCGGCTCGGCTCATGATCCCGGGATCGACCCTGCATCAGGCTTCCTGCTCAGCGGGGAGCCTGTCTCTCCCTCTCCCACCCCCCTGCTTCTGTTCCCTCTCTAAGTGTGTCTCTCTCTGTAAATAAATAAAATCTTTAAAAAAAATTAAAAAAAATAAAAGCAGATGGCCTGATAGTAGGTCGGAAGGTCAGTAGTCTCCTGATGCTGTGTGGTCCATCTCAGCTCATGTCACCATGGGCATTTTGTCATCTCCCATCATCACAGGAGGGAGGAGTATAATACAGTGAAGCATTTTGACAGAGATACCACATTCCTGTAAGTTTTATCGCAGTATCTTCTTATCATTTTTTTTTTAAAGATTTTATTTATTTATTTGATAGAGACACAGCGAGAGAGGGAGCACAAGCAGGGGGGAGTGAGAGGGCGAAGCAGGCTTCCTGCTAGGCAGGAGCCTGATGAGGGAGGGGCTCCATCCCAGGATCCTGGGATCAGGACCTGAGCCGAAGGCAGACGCTTAAAGACTGAGCCACCCAAGCACTTGTCATTGTTCTTTTTATTTTTTTATTTTTAAAGATTTTATTTATTTATTTGACAGATAGAGATCACAAGTAGGCAGAGGCAGAGAGAGAGAGAGGAGGAAGCAGGCTCCCCGCTGAGCAGAGAGCCTGATGTGGGGCTCGATCCCAGGACCCTGGGATCATGACCTGAGCCGAAGGCAGAGGCCTTAACCCACTGAGCCACCCAGGCGCCCCTGTCATTGTTCTTTTTAAACGACTGACGTGAGCCTCTTCCTCTGCCCGATCTGTATACATAGCACAAACCATGTTGTGTGTACAGGGCTCGGTGCTCTGCACTTTCGGACACCTGCTGGGGCTCTGGGAATATATTCATTGCAGATAAGGGGGAACGACTGTACTAGTTTTAAGTGAGGGTTTTACCTATATTTTAAGACTTCACCGAAGTATGTCTTTCATGCTTTCTTTGTTTTTTAAATATGCTACCTTCAGCCATTCTTCTTTTCTGTAAACCGCCCACTGAGAACCTCTGATGGGGCTTTCGCTGGCTTGTACTTACTTTTCTCCCATTGTGATTGCAAACTGATGCTTGCAGGTAAATGAATTTGCTGGGTTAGCGTGGCTAGGTCTTAGTGATGGCTTGAGAATGTGTTTTTTCATAACTTCAGGTCCTTTGGATTTTTAAATTTTTCATTACAGCTTTTTGTTTTTTAATTAATAACACACTTTTTTTTTTTTAAAAAGCAGTTTTAGGTTTACAGAAATAATTTTTTTTAATGGATGTGTTTATTGGCAGTGAACTTGGCTATCGGCTTAGTTATATTTACAGTATCCTTTTGAAATAGAACTTTTGCTACAGTCAGGATAAAAATGACCCTGAATTAAGCCATGAGAAGGCTCATCGTTTGGATCACTGGAAGGAGACCGAGCCCTTCCACTTGGGATGAGGCATTGGGGTTTCCTTTCTGCCTGGTGAGCTGCCTGGACTCCTGCTCGCACACGCATCCCTTCACATTTGAAGTGTTGTCTGTGCTCTTGTCTCACTCCTCATCTGTGATGGAGCTTGAGCGTTCTTTTTAAAAATTGCATTTAAAACTATTTCTTGGGAGTTTCTCCTGCAGAAGAGGATACGAATGAGGCAGCCCTTTGAACTCTATGCAGTGAGCCGTATGTTATTTTTCGTGTCCATAACATTGAAGAATCGTTAGCTTAGTATGGGCTTACAATAGCTCTCCCCAGGTATTTACCAGGTACTCAAGGGACAAGGTCAGTGATTGATTAATGGGGAAGAAGCCCAGCAGCCGGCGCCGTGGGGGCCACGTTCCCCAAGAGCAAGGCACGGGACACCCCGTTGCCAAGAGAAGGACACGCATCCGTGCCATGGTCTTCCTGCCCAAAGTGCACGTGACCACGAGAGGAACTGGACACCCAGGCTGAGGCGCATTCCACAGGACAGCTTCTCGCACTTGTGCCCCGTGTCTGGTCGTGACTGGCAAAGGCAGGACAACAGAGCATCTCAGGGACTAGATGTCGTTTGCTTCATTGTATCCTGTGTGTGTTGATTCTCTCTTTGGATCATTGCTGTGTTTATATCAGATATGAACACAGTGGGAAGCCGGGGGGAGAGTGTGCTGGAACGGTGTATTATTTTTGCAACCTTTTGCGTGTCTGAACCTCTTTCAACGTAAAGAGTGTTTTGTTGTAAAGAATCATCTTAGATATGTCTTTATATGACTCACGTTTTAGTGGGCATCACCATAACTGTGTATCGTTCCGGTTCTTGCCAAAGAATGTACATCGGTGTTACCTTCCTGTGACGGTAGCAGCTGAGACCGTCCTTACTTTAAACGAAATGCTGTGTCTGTAGGACTAGGTTCGCATTGGAATTCTGAACATTGACTGGTTTTTTAAGAATATTTGTTGTATCGTGTTTCTCTCCTTAGAAGAAAGGCCACTCATGTTCAAAACACAGGATCTTCTAAAGACATTTGGATTTTAGAAGATTTTTCTTTTTTTCCTTTCTCTCTCTCTCTTTTTTTTTTCTTTTTTATAAGAAGGGCTATATGGGGGTATCCTGAATCTAGGCTTTAAGTCACTGCCCTTGTACTGTTCTGTTTGATCTGTAGTGTTGTCTTCAACCTCACTGAAGGGGCCCCTCTTTGCCATTCTTAGAAATCTGAAAGAAACCAATGAGAAGATGGAGCTTCTGAATGTTGGTTGGCATAACCCGCAGGGTAAGAGGGGCTGTGCCCCCCTCAGAGACTAGGCGGCTGCCCCCTAGTTATGATGGGGTGTGTGTGTGTGTGTGTTGGGGGTTGTGAGGAGGGACGTGGTGGAAACGCTGGGTCGGGGCCCGCAGTGACCCAGCACGGAAGACCCGGGACAGATGGCAGAGGCTGGAGTGGCTCCAGCCTGGGGTCTGCCATCGCTGCTAGGACTCTGCTGCTGGGGACTCGTGGTCACTCCCTGTGCCCTTGACCAGAAGCTCCATCCAAGTTTTAAGCCTTGTTTTTGTGCTCTGTCAAAGAATACTCTTTCCCCTGATATATTGGCATTAAATGGAGTTCTCCATGGAAAGCAGTCAGCACAGTACCTGCCCCTGCTGCTGCAAATGCTGGGCCCATCTGATGATGCTCGGTTCTGGCATCATGTTATAATGCGGAAGATGTTGTTGACTTGCTCCGTCTGCTGTCTGTCTTTCTTTCCTCAGATGCTGTGCTCTGTGCCCTAATTGACTGCTTTCCCTTCTCTCAGCTAATTGAAGCTGTCTCTTCGTGTTAACATATTTAATATTTTTAAAATCTTTGTTATTCTGAAAAGTTTTCATTCAAGGAGGATTTACTCACTGCTTGCTTTGTGCTGGTTGCAGTTAAGTGGTGGGGGGTGCACAGAGCAGCTGATCATCAAACATCTTCTGGAGTGCAGAGTGCCCGGATGGGAAGTAGAGCTGCGCCTTCCGCGTGCCGGGAGGACCGTGACGGGGCATCCTCCTGCTCGGTGATGGTGTATCTGTGGGGCTGCGCCTGCCTGCCGGAGGGTAGAGAGGGGACAGCAGAGAGAGGCCAGGCCACTGAGACCAGGATGATGTTGCTGGAATCCAGATGAAGGCATCTTTCAGGAAGAGGACAGTGTGAGCTCCTAGGGCTTGTCTGGGAAACGGGTCCTTTGGTGCAGGTGGGACTCGGGGAAATGCCGCGGGGCCAGGGGCTGGGAATCTGCCCGCTCATTTATTAATGAGTAAAGTAAAGCCACTTGCTCGCCAGAAGAACAGCTTTGATTTTATCTTGGAATTCTAAACTCTCTTGGATAGGAATATAAAATAAATTTTCCATGAAACGAATGTGTTTTTTTTTATTTTTTTAAAGATTTTATTTATTTATTTGAAACAGAGAGAGAGAGATCACAAGTAGGCAGAGAGGCAGGCATAGAGAGAGAGAGGAGAAAGCAGGCTCCCCGCTGAGCAGAGAGCCCCATGCGGGCCTCGATCCCAGGACCCTGAGATCATGACCTGAGCCGAAGGCAGAGGCTTAACCCACTGAGCCACCCAGGCGCCCACGAATGTGTTTTTTAACTGTTCATTCCCTTAAATATCTTTAAAGTTTTTGTCCGTTGATGCAGACGTTTACTATTACCGCTGGCCCCATACCCTCCTCCTTCCTTCATTTATTTCCTTGGGTCCACTTTGTTTACTGCCTGAAGTTGTTGGCCTTTTTTGCCCAGCGCTTACTAAATGGCATTTAAAGAAGCAACATGATGTCACAGCTCCCTGTGGTATAACAGGGACTTTCTTTTTTTTTTTTTTAAGATTTTATTTATTTATTTGACAGAAAGAAATCACAAATAAGCAGAGAGGCAGGCAGAGAGAGAGGAGGAAGCAGGCTCCCTGCTGAGCAGAAAGCCCGATGTGGGGCTCGATCCCAGGACCTGGGATCATGACCTGAGCCGAAGGCAGCGGCTTAACCCACTGAGCCACCCAGGCGCCCCTAACGGGGACTTTCTGTAGCCGAGGCTTCTCACCCCCTTTGGTTGCTGATAGAGAAATCTTAAACCATGGGCCATTTATTCTATAGTAGATCAAAGCAGCTACTAAATCATTATAGAAATGTTCATGTCTGGTCACATAGTCTATATGCGATAAAACGTATATAATGTCATTTTCTTTTGTCTATTTAAACAATTATTTATTTGAGAGAGAGAGAGAGTACAAGTTGGGTGAAGGGCAGAGGGAAAAGCAGACTCCTTCTGGAGCAGGGAGCCCCACATGGGGCTCGATCCTGGCACACCAGGATCATGAGCAGAGCCAGAGGCAGGCGCTTAACCTACTGAGCCAGGCAGGCGCCTGTAATGTCATTTTAATTATCCATAAGTGTGTAGTTCAGTGGCATTCACAAGTCAACTCGTTTTCTTGTACCGTCCACCATCTTGACCTAAAAATGTTGCATCATCCTCCCCAGAACACTGGACTCATTATGCAGCAGCTCACCCTTCCAGTGTCTCCCTCCCCAGAGCCCGCGTAACCTCTGTCTTCTGTCTCCATGAACTTGCCTGTTCGGGGTCCCTCATCGAAGTGAAATCCTGCAGTATTTGTCCTTCTCTGGCTTGTGTGTCTCCCAGAGTGTAACGTTTTTAAGGTCTGTCCGCGTTAGAGCTCATATCAACATTTCAGTCCTTAATATGGCGAAGATGCCACCATATGGTCACCTGCATTTAGAAGAACGGTTGGCACACTGCCCACGTTAGGGCCTGGGGTGTGGGGGCCCGGGCACAGTGCTCATGGGTCTGTCGGATGTACGTCTTGTCTCATGCTTCGTGGGAAAGACGTTTTCTCAAGTTTCCGTGTCGGGGTCTTGTTTTCACGCCCAACCTCTGAACAGGTCGATGAGGGAATGTGGTCCGTCATCTCTTTGAAATTCTGGTAATGGGGGCGCAGCTGGGTGGGTTAGTCGGTTGAGCGTCTGAGTCTTGATTTTGGCTCAGGTCATGATCTCAGGTCCTGGGATCGAGCCCCATGTCCTCAGGCACTGTGCTCAGTGCGGAGTCTGCTTCAGATTCTCTCTCTCTCACTCTCCCTCTGACCACCCCCCCCACCACGCGCACACACAGGCACCCACTCTCTCTGAAATAAATGTAAGTTCTGGTGCTGGAATTGCTTTTGTCTAAGTCAGACCAACTAAAGACATTCATCCATTCATTCATTCATGCATGCAGCCAACGTTCACTGAACTTGTACTGCAAGTTGGGCATCGTGGCTGCCCGGGTGCCGGCTAGCTGACTGAGCCTCCTGGAACCACCTCCTGGTAGGAGTTTGTGAGCATCAGCACGTGCCGGGCTCAGCTCCGTCCCTTCCCTCCATCCGTCATTACCTTTTCTTCTCAAGGAATTTGTACTTTGTAACTTCAGGGAAAGGGGTTCATACTGTCTCCGTATATCCGATCCAATGCCTTTTATTTTTATTTTTTTAAAGATTTTATTTATTAATTTGACAGACGGAGATCACAGAGAAGCAGGCAGAGAGAGAGGAGGAAGCAGGCTCCCTGCTGAGCAGAGAGCCCGATAAGGGGCTCCATCCCAGGACCCTGGGATCATGACCTGAGCTGAAGGCAGAGGCTTTAACCCACTGAGCCACCCAGGCACCCCTGATCCAATGCCTTTTAAACCCGTTTCTCTTTTGCATGGGAACTCCCCTGCCATGAAAAAGGATGAATTTAAGAGTGAGTCTCTGTGACCGTTTGTAACTGGTTTCCAAGGACAGTGTTTCTGGTTCTCTGGAAGTTGTCACGCAGCAGCCCGAATTTCCTGGCCTTGAGGGGAAAAGAAGGGCATGAGCCCGTGGTGAGAAGTGGATGTGCACCTTCCGGGATAAGGGGTCAGTAGCCACCTCAGTTGGTGTTTATGTATCACTAGGAAACCAGGGCACGTGGGCGTGAAGGTGGGGGGAAGAAGAGACTGTGATTTTTCTGTGCTCTGTGTCATAGAGAAATGGGGGCACATCGTCACACTTGAAATGGTGACAAAATAGGGCGCACGGTGACAAGTGAAGGTTCAGGACGGACCGGAGGAGGGCCAGACCTTCTTCCCGTCTTGGCCCGGTCCTCGGTCCTGCTCATTGACTGACGCCCAAGCCACAAACCTCTGTGAGGCCCAGGGATGTCTCCGTGGGCTGGACAGTGTACACTCGGGGCTTAGCATGGCTGCCTCCCCCAGAAGCTTTGAAAACCCTCTCGAGCACCACGTGTTGTTTTCACATGAGCTCTACTGATACAAGATCCAGTCCATCGGAAGAAGGGACAGAGGGGTGGTGGGTACTCATGCTCACCTTTTGGAACTGAAGACCACCCCAAGTAGCCCTGACCTTGACCTGCCACTAAGATCGTGAGATCTGGTGGGAAGAGGTCTAAGACCCCGTGGGGGACCATGGGAAAGGCTCATCCTCATCTGTTCTAGGGGTGAGTCCTAGGTATCCAGGCTCAGAGGTGTGGCTTACTCCCACCCCCCCCCCCACCCCTGCCACCTGTCTCCCCTGCTGGCACCCATTTCCCACCTCACACCCCCCTTCCACGCTTCCTGCATCCCGTGCCTATATCTCCCTACCGTACCCAGCCCCTTCCCCAAGCCCACCCTCTGCCCAGGCACATCTTCTGCCCTATGCCCATCTCCTTCCCCTCCTTCATCTCCCGGCCACCTCCTCCCATCGTTGCTTCCCCTCCTCCCATGCCCACACCCCGTCTGGAGCGCATACCTAGAGCACCCCTCTGTCCCCCATGCATGTTGCCCTCCCACACCCTGAGGAGGACACAGCTGTGGCGTGAAGCCCGTCCATCACCTTGGCTTCCTCCCAGGAATTGTCCACCAACCCCTGGGCTGCCCTCGCCACATGGAGCAGAAAGTGCTCCCAAGTTGGGATGTTACTGGGATGGGATCAGCAGGGAAGTGGTTTTTAAAACAGGATGCACGTATTGCATGGAGCACTGAGTATGGTGCATAAACAATGAATTCTGGAACACCGAAAACAAGTTAAAAAAAATAAATAAAAATTTTAAAAAAGATGCAGAAAGTTTCTGGGGACAGAGGGTGTGTGTGCCTGGTATGAGCTTAGTCGGTTGAGCGTCCCACTCTCGGTTTCAGCTCAGGTCATGATCTCAGGGCCGTGAGAACGTGCCCTACAGTGGGCTCCGTGTTGAGCACTGAGTCTGTCTGGAATTCTCTCTCTCCTTCTGCCCCCTTCATCCCCTGCTTGCATGTGAGCATGCTCTCCCTCCAAAACAAACACAGAAAACCCCCAAACCAACCCAAAATGGGGTTCAGGGGGCCATCGGTGTGCACTTACTCCAGGCAGTGTATTTCTTAGGGTGTGGCTTCACCGCAAGGTGAAGGTGCCCTTCACTGCGCGTTGCAGATTCGGGGCCTGCAAGCAGCTGAGTGAGTGAGACGACCGTTCGTGCAACAGGGCACGCTCCCAGCAGGAGCCTGTCTGAGAGTCCAAGAAACACCTTCCAATAACCAACTCTATGGATCTTTATTTTAAAAGGAACAGAGTGGCATGTGTGGACAGGTTTTTAGGCAGAGAGCGGTGCATGTTTTCGGGATTCCTGGGAGGGTAAAAAGGCAGTGATTTGATGGCGGTGAACTCGTGGTGCTTGGTCTCGGGAGTTTCTCTATGAACGTGTTTCTTATTGACGCTGCTCTGCCTGTTCTCATTGACTCTGGGATTTAGAGGAATTTATCCGTAGCCTTCTCTGTGGTGGGTGTGTAGATAGGAGCGGATCGTTTTGGAAGCTAATGTCTTAAGAATCCATGAGAAATAGATTTCCGCCTCCAGGGGTCCTTGCATTGGTCTTCTGTGAGCAAAGAGCTTCCAGCAGAATGTACGTTTTGGAGCCAAATATGTCAAGGAAGATAGGATGCTGGTATGTCATACTCTTGTTTAAGCATTTTCGTCAGCCCACATCCTGATTTAGGAAAGAAAAGAACTTTCCTCAGAATCACTAAGTTGTGCTTGCTGGGGTGATTTTATCTTCCGGCTTCCAATTATTAGCATCTCCTGGCCTCCTTCCAGCCTTTCTTCTATCCCTCCAGATGCCCTGATTGGCTTTTAGTCCATCTGAGGGCTCACCCTTTAAGTAGTAATCCAGGAGGTTTCAAAACTTGGACTTTTTTCTGACCACAGTGTTGGCTACCAGACTGGCAGGGTCCTGGCCTCAAAGGTTTCCAGAGCAAAGTTACCAGCCCATCAAATCCATTTGGCGATTGTAAGATGTAGACACATCAAAACCAGACAGAACCAGGGGCCAAGGGGAATTCCCTCTCTTTGATCCGTCTCTCACCTCTGAGTTGTTTATCTCTCTCTTCTCTCCTTGGTATTTGCAGAGTTGTGCTCTTCTGTGAAGGAGGCTATAGAAATTATGCTTTGGAGCAAGAATCAGAATCACTCTGGGAGCCCCCTGAATGGCGAGGGGGCCTTGTGCACGTGCTGTCGGCAAGGTCTCCTGGCTGTGAGCTGGCTTCTCCCCTCTGGCCTGTGACCGGCCTGTGACATCCGCACCGATTCTATTCTCGTCCCGGCCTGACTCTGCTCCCACAGGCGGCTCGCCCAAGGCCGTGTTGGCCTGGCAGGCGATCCGGTTGACTCCCCTGGTGACCGTTTGCTCTGTCAGTAATAAGGTGAAGCCATTGAATTACGTGGCGATTCCATTTGGTGACAGCATGGTGCCTAACAGCTGTGCTGATAAGAGGGAACTCATTATTTAGTGTTTGAAATGTAAATACCTTTTTGCCCAAATGTTAATCTTGTTTCAGTTTTTCAATTTAAAGGGTTCATATAATAAATAATTCCCTTAATAGCGTTCCTGATTGCATCGCTCCTCACCCTGATGAGTGAGGTGTCCTTCTGTTCACGGTCCTGCTGGCTTTTAGGAAGAGGGAGTTGCAGATGAAAGAAAATTCTTAATCATGACTTGAATCCCGAGGGCATTTTAAGAATCGAAAGCCCTCGGTGCAAATGAGCACAGCTTATAAACTAAGGTTACTTTTCTTTGTACGTGCGGCGGCCCCCTGGCGGGTGGCTATCAGCACGTGTTCGCAGGGGCGCCAGATTGTCACAGCTGAGGTTTGGCCACGGTGGCCCGTGCGTGCTGATGGCCACCTCACAGCTGAGGACGTGTGACGCCGTGTTTGAAAGAATGCGCCAAGAAATCATGCAGTACGTGTGCAAGATGTGGTGCCTGGAGTTTAGCTAGTTTTATTGTAATTTTGAAACTGTTTGCATTGGGGTGCCTGGGGGACTCAGTTAAGCATCTGCCTTCAGCTCAGGTTGTGACCCCAGAGTCCTGGGATCGAGCCCCGCCTCGGGCTCCTTGCTCTGCTTCTCCCTCTCCCACTGTCCCTGCTTGTATTCCCTCTCCTGATGTCTCTTTTTGTCGAATAAATAAGATCTTAAAAAAAAAAAACACAACTGTTTATATAAAGCCATTCTCTTAACCTTGAGAGCTAAAAATCAAATTATGCAGAAACCGTGCACCTATGGGGTTTTTCCCTCTGTAGATTTGGTGACATTTTACCATTCACCTGCGCTAAGTGAAATAAATTATTTTGTAAACAAAATCACAAGGAGACACTGTAGCCTATGGAAGGGAACAAACTGTTGGCATTCGTCAACGTGGGAGGGTACTGCAGGCAAATGTGTGCCTTCATTATTGAACAATAGATGTGAAGGTTTGGGAAAAAAAAAAACTTTAAAACAACTAGAGGTGGTGTCACTGTTTCCTTCTCTCCAGTTGTTTGTGATGAGTAGGGAAGACAAGAAATCTGTATAATTAATTATGCGACAAGCCGACCCTCTGAGTCGGAGTATCCATAGAAAACAAGGGGTCATGGGGCAGCTGGGCGGCTCAGTTGAGCATTGGGCTCTTGATTTCGGCTCCGGTCGTGATCTTGGGGTAGTGAGATCGAGCCCCATGTCAGGCTCTGTGCTGAGTGTGGAGTCTGCTTTTCTTCCTCCCTTTTTCTGCCCCTCCCCTACTCTCTCTCTCAAATCAATAAATCTTTGAAAACAAACAGGAGGTCTAGGAAGTCAGCCATTCGCCTAGACTAAGTTCTCAGCAGGGTGGATTGAACCCCCTCGGGCTGATGGGCGGTCTCTGGAGAGACTTTGGTTGTTTAGGGGACCAGGGAGGCTGCTTCTGACCTCTGCAGGGTAGAGCCTGGAACGGTGCTCAGCCCTCCAGTGGAAAGGACGGCCTTATCACAGATCACAGTTCCTCCAGTGTGTGCCGGGGGCACGGATCCCCTCTGCTTGGGGCAACCCAGAATGTTGGCAGACATGGCCGAACGTCCTTCGGCCTCATAATCACCCTGGTTGGGAACCATCGCCCTAGACTCGGAGGCTCTGAGGTCGTCCCCTGTTGAATGCTCTGCCCTCTCTTCTTGGTCTCTGGAGTTCAGGGGCGTGTAGATGGCTCCTAGAGATGGCAGGGCTGAGGGCAGAAGTCGAACCCTGAGGTTCTCCATCCTCGCTCACCCAGAGTGCCACCCACCCATACAGCCCTGGACCTCAGTCGTCGTCTCTGGAGATGCACACGCTTGGATCGACGAGTCTGGTGAGGGGTGTAGATTTTATATTACTTTAGGTGTCACTTTGAAGTCGCTCATGGAGGCTGGTGGTCATGTGAATCACGCGTACATGAGACGTGCAGAAGAACGAAAAGTCATCAGAAAACTTGTAGCTCAGAACTCGCCTGATGTAACTCCAGATGCAGATGGTTCTCTCCGACGCATGGGTCGTAATCCATGCCATGCCCCAAGTGGTCCCATGGTCCTGTTTGCTCGCACTTAAAGCTACACGTGGTGCAGGCGTCCTCGCGAGCAGAGAGAGCTGATGTAATGCTCGCATGTCTTCGTGCAGTTCCCACCCACCACCCCTTTGGGGAAGATTTAGGAATGTGCTGCGGGACCGTGAGGCCTCGTGGCCTGTGGTTTCCTGTGATCATAATCTGGACCACAGTCCCTCATTATAAGTAGCTGGGTGGAGGCTATAAATTTTTAACATTGGCTCTCAAATATTCATAAGGAAAAAGTCATATGAGACTAATTGTTAGGGAGGAGAGCTGAGACCTAAGTGGATGGGAGATTCAGGGAAAAACAAAGTAGGAAAGACAGACTCAGTGTCTGTAGGAAAGGAAGACCCATCTTTTCCAAGACTTGTACTTTAGGCATTATTTTAGAATGTGAGTTTTACTATCTTTTCAGAGGATCAAGGGCCTCTACCACTGATGTTCTTAAGACCCTATGGAATTCTTCACTTTTAATTTCTTTATGATACCGTGTACACATTTTTCCTCCCAAAGATATTAATTAGGAACAACGGCGAGGGCCCACTCTCTCACAGTCCTCCAGCCCACACGCATACTGAGCTGCCCACAGACCACCATATATTCTAAATGCCAGAAGCCACAGACACTGACAGAATGCGTTTTTTAAAAGAAAGAAATGCATGATATGCCCAACATTTATGGAAAATGTTTCAGTCGAGCAGTCCTCGAGTTACAAGTGTCCTTTAGGAGTTGTCTGGTGGGATAGCCCTTGGCATAGCCTGGATCCTAGAGATGTAGGCCCACAGGTTTTCCTAAAGAGCAAGCCAGGGAAGGAATTATAAGGCAGCCCTAATCCTGTGTCTCAACAGTGGTCTCCTGTGTGTATGCTGTTAATTATCGCCACTAATAGGGCTCTAGAAATCAAATAGTTTGTGTCACTGTTCAGTGTGGACGGAACTGTATATCCCCCCCACCCCCACACACCCTGAAAGTACACTGGAGTCCCAACTGCCAGCACCTCAGAATGTCACCTTTTTGGAGATCGGGTCTTACAGGAGGAATCAAGTTAGTGAGGCCGTTGGGGCAGGCCCTGATCCAGTACGACTGGGCCGTATAAAAGGAGGACATTTGGACTCAGGTGCATGTGAGCACAGAGATAGCCGTCCACGAGTGAAGAAGGCCTGCAACGGGTCCTCCCTCCCTCCCCCTCCACGGACGACGACCCTGCCGACAGCTTGATCTCGGACTCCTAGGCTCCAGGAGCCAAGACGGGAGGCCTGCAGCAGATTCTCGCAAGCTGGATCTCCGGCTTCTGGACTCCAGAACGCGGCGGGAGACATTTCTGTTCAGCGTCCCAGCTTGTGTCCCTTTGGTCTGGTCGCCCTGTGAAACTAGGACACTGGTTCTAGCCTTTCCGCGTCTTCTAGTCCATGAAGGGCACCCAGGAATCGTGTGGTAGCCCTTTAGTCTGTGGCAGTGGAGAGGAACAGGAATATTGCTCTTCCCTTCGCTTGATGCCTTCTGCAGAGACCCCATGTCCAGATCAGGGGACGCTGCGAGGTCCTGGGGGTTCGGTTTTCAGCGTCTCTTTTCAGGAGAACATAGTTCAGCCTGGAACATTGTGCATCAGACAGTTCTGTTTTCTTCTTGTGCGCCGTGCTGCTGGGTTGCGTGCAAGGGCCTGGCTGGGATGGCTGGAGGAGGGCTTTTCTGAGCGCCGGGGGGGGGGTCACTGCAGTGAACGGGCACAAGGGGGTCACAGAGGCACGAGAGCAGGTGTATTCCCTTGTCAGAGGTAGTGAGCCCTGGATCTCCGAGTTTTTATGGACAGGTCCCTTGATTTTCAGAAGCGTTCTCTCACAAGTCTCCACTGTTGTCTGTCTGCTCTCCCCGTTCCCGTGTGTGGCTCCGATCATATTCCCACTCACTGTGTAGCCGATTCCGTGCCTTGTTTGTAACACAGTCGAGTTTTGGTTGTAAGTTTCCCCAAAACTGAAAAACAAAAACCAGAAACCAAGCTGCCCCTAAATACGTTACAGATCTTGCTCACAGGTAAGAGGGGCACCCGTCTATGATAGAGGAGCGCCTGGGTGGCTCACTTTAGTGTCTAACTCTTGGTTTTGCCTCAGATCATGATCTCAGAGATGTGAGATCGAGCCTCGAGGTGGAGTCTGCTTGAGACCTCCCCCCCCCCACCCTAAATAAATAAAAAAAATTTTTTTTTAAAGATTTTATTTATTTATTTGACAGAGAGAGATCACAAGTAGACAGAGGGGAAGGCAGAGAGAGAGAGAGGGAAGCAGGCTCCCTGCTGAGCAGAGAACCCGATGTGGGGCTCGATCCCAGGACCCTGAGATCATGACCTGAGCCGAAGGCAGCGGCTTAACCCACTGAGCCACCCAGGCGCCCATAAATAAAATTTTTAAGACAAGAATGTGTGATTGACAAATGATATCTTGATTAGAAGATAAAACACATCAGGGGCGCCTGGGTGGCTCAGTAGGTTAAAGCCTCTGCCTACGGCTCAGGTCATGATCTCAGGGTCCTGAGATCAAGCCTCGCATCGGGCTCTCTGCTCAGCGGGGAGCCTCCTTCCTCCTCTCTCTCTGCCTGCTTCTCTGCCTCCTTGTGATCTCTGTCTGTCAAATAAATAAATAAAATCTTCAAAAAAGAAAAAGAAAAGAAAAGACGTCAGATACTAGAACGTGAGGCAATGAGGTTCTTTGTTTCTCTTCATCATTTGAGACGTAGCAGTAACATCGCGCTGGTAGTCGGTGGCCCGGCTTTCAGAGCAGATCCCAGATGCAGCGGAACCTGGCAGTATGGGTGCAGAGTGGATCAGGCTGGGAGGGAAAAGGTCCCTCTCTCTCACAAGCCGGGTGCTCGGCGTGCACTCCCAGACTTTTGAGGTGGAAGACAGACGCTGTGGGCAGATAACCTGGGTTTTATGGGACCAGAGCAGGACGTGAGTCTCCAGGAGGAGTGCAGTTGATGGCCAGTGGTCTTCCTGAAGACAACGCGCAGGAGCCTTGGCACGGACCTTGTTCCTCTTTCCTTTTCCCGTTGGGGCGGCCTCAGCCCTCTTGGGTTCCCAGGAAAGCAGTAGTTGTTACTAGGAAATCAAGCGTGTGTTTCCCAACCGTCCTGTAGCTGCTCAGAGCTGGTTTTGCCCGAATGCGGCTGCAGAACCAGCGCGGCAGGACCAGCCACTCTCCTGCACCTGCTCCGTGGAGCCCCGCGCAAGCCGGAGTGGGGGAGCAGCTGCCAGGAGCGCGCTCCTTTCAGGAAAGATCACGGGCGCTGGCCTTCTCGGGGCATGGCTGATGCTTCCTTTGTGGGGAAATCCCTAAAAGGGAGCGGCACTCATCTCTCTGGCACTGGTGATCACGTACGCACCCCAGAGAAGCGCGGGGGAGAGGAGAGACCCCAGGGCGCTCTGTGACTCTCCGCTGTTGGTGGACGCATGAAACCCCGTCTGTGGTGGGAAGTCAAGGGCAGGCTGTGCTTTGTCTCTTTCAGTTGGATCAGGCAAGCTCACTAGGATTTCATCTGCTTTTAACTACCTATGGTGGAGGTCGAGCAGGACGTTGGAAAAAATACTACAGACAGTGGTATCCTCCTTTGTAACACAAGGAGACTCCTCGCCACGTAGGTAATGTTGACAATCCTTTCTGACCCCAGATGGAAATACTTGTTGACATGTACTTACTGAGTCCTTAGACCCAAGAGGCCCACAAGCCTAGCTGTATTGGGTTTAGATCCATGGGAAGCCATGCTTCTCCCTGGGGTGGTAGTGAGGTAATGACGTCAGATTTTGATTCCATGCAGCCAACACTTGCTGAGGCTCTCGTGTGTATCATGCACGGACGGTCACACCAATAGAGGGAACTTAATTTTTTACGGGATTGGATTGGGTAGCACAGGCCTGAATACGGGCAGACCCCTGACTGTTGTGGGAGCAAAGCGGAGGTCTGAGTCTGCTCTAGAGGGTGATAGGCTTTAGGAACGCACTGGCATTCCCGCTGGACCTTTCCAGAATGGAATTTTCTCCAGAGGAGAAAGCAAAGGTTCTTCTTGGTGGAGGGAACAAACTAGTCAGGACATGTGGACTCGACTACTTGTGCATGGGCGATCGCTGGACGTTTTGCTTAGTAGAGGATGGTGTCCTAAATCCGTGTTGTGGGGCGTTACTTCTGGGGGTATGAGTCTGAGTCTCTGGGAGAGCACATTAGTGATGACTGTCGCACAAATGTGGGGGGGTGGGGTTCAGGGCTTGGAGGGCGATACCCATGCAGTCAACGTTTGTGTTCAGCGAACCTCTGTGCTCACGGTTGGGCCAGTGTGGGCATCTGGGTCAAATAGGGCCAGGATTCGCGGCCACGTGCGGTCTCTGTGGAGCTGTTCAGGAAGGGGGCGTGTGGTGGACAAGGGTTGTCAGGAATGTCCTCCCCAGGCAGGGTACACATGAGAGTTTTGTTTTTCTCTTCATTCCATGAATAGCAAAGGTGCGGTGATAGCTGTCCAGCTTTGGGCAGCCTCTGTCAGGACCGAGCTTATTTCTGCAGGCAAGTGGTCTAGCCTAGTTCCCAGAAGTGTAGCTCGGGGATGAAATCGCAGTGAACAAGGCACTGGGGTTGCAGCCCGGCCTCCACGATTGTGCCTGTGTTAGACAGAAATATGGAATATGTGTGCAGGAGGTCAAAGGCATGATGAGCAGGTGATTTTCTTCTTTTCCTTTTATTATTTCACACGTGTTACTTTTCTGAGGGAGCACAGTAGTATTTGGTGCTCTGTGTGGTTCCCATATGTAGAACTTTCTAGAATGCCTCATGCTGGCGCTGAAGCTGCGTTAGGTGACTTCAGGACTGTGAAGCAGGGTATTCATAGCCATGGAATACAAATTCTGGATACGTCTTCAAGTTCCTCTTCTGTTACTGTGTTTGGATACCTTCTTGCCGCTAGTTCTCTGAGCACGCCGAGCGATTTCCAGCAACGTGTTGTCCATCTCACCAGCCCTTCTTGATCTGAGAATTCCCCGCTCACGAAGCTTTCTGGTGAAATCGAATCGTGAGTGGTGACTGGTCCTGGATACGGGGCTCCTCTGCTTTGAACGGATCGCTCTGAAGTTGGACGTCAATATATTTTTAAATGACAGCGGACGAACTAGATCGTCAGAAGGTGATTTCTTTCACACTAAATGGATGCAAGTACTGGGTAGAGTTGATGACAGTTATATACACACTCACTGAATTTCAGTTCTTATAAGGTATCTGCCATTTAATGCTAATAGACCATATTTTTTCCTTTTGTAGAGGTGGAGATTGTAGGTGATTTAAGGCTTTTTTTCCCCTTCTTTTTTTTTTAAGCTTTCATTTTTAAGTAACATCTACACCCACAACGTGAGGCTCGAACTCACAACCCCGATACCAAGAGTCACCCCTCGTCTCTTACGGTTCCTAATAACCGGTTGCAGTTTTCTGCGAGAGGAACTGTAGGTTCCGAGGTTCTGAAGGCAAACCCAGTTCTTGATTAGATCCTGGAACGTTTGTCGCGCACATGCCGGCAGCCGCTGTCAACGAGCAGGCTCACTGCATGAGTTGTGGAATGACACACCGGAGAGACCTCGGAGTAAACGAAGATTCCTCTCTTTTCAGCCGTCCTCAGCGGGGAGAGTGAGAGCAGGTGGAAACGCGTGCCTGCAGACTCGCGCTGCTTACTGTTCTCCCAGACAAACCGATCTTTCTCCTTTAAGGGAAGCCATTTCGGAATTTCTAATTGATTCTTCAAGCGGACTCATTACTGGCACTGGAGAAAGAGCTCATTATGGTGATGGTTTCTCATCCGTTCTGTGGTTTGCTGTCACAGACCCTGGGGGCCAGGCTGAGCTGTAGTTCCAGTGTCTCTCTTATTGGTCTGGGACCCACAGCACCACCTTTGTTTTCGGAATAATTATCTAATGATTTTTATAAATACGGTAACAATCGCACTGTTTTACAAAAGCGGAAGCTGTATGTGTTGACACATACATGGAAACCAGTCACGTAAAACATGCCTGTGTGTGTGTATTTGTGGACATTAGGAAGCCCTAGCATATGAAGTCTGTCGTTTGGCATCGGGTACGTCTTCTCTCTGAGGCCCACCTGAACCTGAGGTGTGTCCCCGCACAGGAAGGGAAAGGTGGAGGCCCACATCAGTGCTGTTGAGCTAGGGCGTCTGTGGACAGCTGAGGTCCCACGTAGGACCAAAGGCAGAGGCGCCTTTGCCTCCCAGCGGTTTGCCGAGAGAGTAAGAGCCACGCCCACGGTTAGTGGTTGCCTCTGTCTCCCAGGACTGCCGTAACAGCGTGCCACATGCTGCGTGGCCTAAGACAGCAGAGACTTACTCTCACGGTTCTGGAGCACCGAAGTCTGACGTCAGGATGTCACTGAGGCCACCCACCCTCAGAGTGAAGGAGGCCCCTTCCATTTCTCTCTCTGCTGGCTTCCCGTGGCTGCCAGGACCCCTGGGCGCTCCCGGCCTTGCAGACACAGCGCTCCCTCCTCTGCCCTCTCTGTTGTCTTTGTCTTCACAGCAGCCGTGTGGGTCAGGGGCACACCCCACTCCTGTATGACTTCATCTTGATGGATTCCATCTGCGATGACCGCATTTCCAAATGCAATCTCATTCTGCACTGCAGGGGGGTTGGGACTGCAACCTCTGTTTTGGGGAAGACACATTCCAACCCACAGTAGTGGTCATCCCCCACACCTCATCCCGCCATGCCCTTCCTCTCCTGGACCCCCTCCCCACCCCCCACTCCCAGCTGGCCACCCAGCCACACCTGATGCATGCCCGCGGCCATGGACGTTTTTACAAGACAAGCGAAGAGGTCCAGTTAAAAATTCTTTGTCTTTAATGAAATCAGCATGTAAATACGACAGCACTGCAAGTGCAGTGTTCCGTGAAGGGTCAAGGCCGCGCAGTCTTTGTACCCAGGAGCATAGTCAAGCGATGAGGTCAGAAGCCAGGCAGAGGCTAGAATTGACTTGGGGGACTTTTTATATTGTGTTTCTCTGCCAGGGGTCCGCAGATTCCAGCAGTCTGTCCCTCAGGAGGGGAGGTGTGGATGATCACCGTTCCCAGAGGCGCGGGCTGGCGTTTCTGGTGTGTCGCTTCACGGTTGCGCGCACTGACTCGGACCTTCAGCCTGGGAACCCGCTCAGTCACGCTGCGTGACGAATCTTCTTCAGACGACCGAGCAGGAGGTATGAGCCTGGGTCCTGGTGACAGTGCCCTGAGCCCACTCGCCTTGTCCCTTGGAAGACTGCATGACCCAGCCACACAGCAAGGACTCTTGAAGGCCCCTGGCCGCCAGGCTTGGGGGGGTGGAATCTGGGAGTTCTGAGCGCAGCCCCCACCCCTTGTTCTCGCCAGAGGGGGGCAGGAAGAGGGACAGTTGTGCCCAGGGGGTCTTGGTGCCTGGAATCCGGAGGTGTGTCCGTGGCGTCTTGGCCAGTTTTCTCTGAAAGAAACTACACCGTGGGTGAGTCTTCGATGCGGAGTTAGACATCTTTCAAGGCTCTCCGGCTCTCCTGAGGGAAGCGTGTTGAACAGCACGTCTGCTTAAGGATGCTCTGTGTTTGCAGGTTTCAGAGCGTGGAAGGTGAAACCTGGACCTGGGAATTTCCCCCTCTCTGCAGCGTTGGTGGCTTCAGATAGTAAACAAGAGGCGGCCCGGGTGTTCTGTCCCCGAATTCAGTCCTGGGAGACGGACGGGGGCCCTGGAGGATCGGCTTCCAGTAGCAGTTTTCTCAACAGGGAGTTTGATTCCGTATCATAATTACACTCCCCAGACAAGATCCCGCTTCCTAATTAGAGGCCCAGTTAGAGCGTGTACACATCTGTGAGTTCTGTCCATTCCGGCCATGAGTGTCAGACTCATGAAAAAGGCAGCCAAACAAACTAGAATTCTGCTTTGGAGGTAAAAGTCTAAATTCTGTTACACGAGGTAACATAAGTAGCTTAAAGCCACGAAGGAACTCTTCCGGGTAAAGGTGCTGTGCTGCAAAATGCCGTCCAGCTCCTCGAGTCTTCGTGTCAGGAATCTGCTCAACTAAATCAGCCAAGTTTAGGATTTACCTCGTAGGAAGCCAAGAACTTGCATCAGGAACTTGTCCCCTGATCTGATGAAAACTACTGCTTGTACCGTTTGGACATGCAGATGCTGAGCTGAGGGGAGCAAGGTATTCGCTGGGGACTTAGGGGGCGGAAACATCCATCTGCTTTCTGAGGCTGCATGCGTCTGGGAGGGGAGTGACTTCCCCAATAGACGTAGATTTTACTTTTAAAAGAGAGCTGTTGGAGGGGTGCCTGAGTGGCTCAGTGGGTTAAGCGTCCGGTCTTGATCTTGGCTTTGGTCATGAGATGGAGCCCCATCCTGGGCTCTGCACTGGGTGTAGAGCCTGCCTGAGATTCTCTTTCTCCCTCTCCTTCTGTATCGCCCGGCACCCCCCCGCCCCTGCTGTGTCTCTGTCTGGGGTGAGGGCAGGAAAGAGCTAATCGATGGCGGCAAGATAGATCCATTGAGTTTGGGTCTTTGTATGCTTTCCTGAAGGCAAACAAGTAGAATTAAATAGTAATTATTAGCTCGGAGGGGGTGGATAGGGAGTGGATTGATGGGGTTAGTTTCTAGGCCGTGTTCGTTCATTTCTCCTAGTGTACTCCGATTTCAGCCCCTGCATTCGTTATCAGTTGCTGTGTAACAGATGATCCTGCGGTCCACAGCTGGAAGTTACCAACGCTTAGTATCTCGTACTAGTTCTGAGAGTCAGGAATCCAAGTACAGATGAGCCCGATGGTCTGGTCCAGGGTGTCTCGTGCGTTGTAGTCCCATTTCAGCTCTGGCTGTGGTCTGTGAAAATTCTCCCAGCTGGAGGATCCGTTCCAAGCGCATTCATGGATGTGCAAGTTGGCAGGAAGTTTCTGTGCCTCTGTAGGGCTGCTCAGTTCCTGGCTTCCGCCCAGAGTGAGTGATCTGTGTGAGAAACACGGACATAGAGGGGAAGAGGGATTGGAGAGAAAGAGATAAAGAAAGTGCTGAAAACCGTAGTCCTTTCATACCTAATTGCAGAAACGATATACCATCAGTTCCGCCGTGTTCTGTTGGTCACACAGACCCACCTTGCCAGATGTGGGTTGGGATAGGCCAGGATTTGAATACCAGGAGGTGGGCTCCTTGGGTGCCATCTACGAGGCTGCCTACCACAGCACTCTGCCATTTATACCATAAATTGGCGTCTTGGTTAGAGATGACTCCTTTGAGTACATTACAGATTATCAGAAAATTCTGGAGGGGTACCTGGGCGGCACAGTTGGTGGAGTGTTGGACTTGATTTTAGCTCGGTCATGATCTTAGGGTTGTGGAGTCGAGTCTCCCGCTGGGCTTTGCGCTCAGTGGGGAGTCTGCTTGAGATTCTCTTTCTCTCTCCCTCTGCCACCCCCCCCCCCCCAATAAATAAATAAGTTGTATTTTAAAAATGCTGGAGAAATTCTTTTTTTATTTAGCCATGCCCATGACGTGAGCTTTGGAACCATTAGAACCTTATGAAGACTCTCACTTTACTACACAGTAGTCAGTTAAAGAACAATGACTCTCTGCTTATTTTGTGCTCTTAATTGTATTCTTGGAGAGACAAATCTTTTTCCTTCCAATCAAATGGAAACATTTGTTGAGTGACCCTTGTCAGTGCCCATCTTCACTGTGTATCCCTGTTAGTCTTCCAGTTACTGTCAGGATTGCTGCCCATCCACATGTTCCAAGACGTTTAGGAAATGTTTATCTTTCCCTTTCAAGACACTGAAGTTGAATGACCTTCCTTACTGTCTTCTGTGCAGAGTTAACGAAAGAAAAGTTCATGAGACTTTTTTTGTCCCCCAAACATTCCCAAAGTTTATGGAATTTTCTCTCTTTCGAAAATTCTTTAAAATTTCTATTGCTAATTCAGGTGTGGTTGACCTATATTAGTTTCAGGCGTACACCATAGCGATTCAACAGTTCCACACGTTAGGAACTACTGCAATCAGTGTAGGTACGGTCTGTCAGCAGGCAAAGCTGTTGCAGTGTTATTGCTATGCTGTACGGATCATCCCTGTACTTTGGAAGTTGGTGCTTCTTAATCCCCTTTACCTATTTGGTCTGTACCCCCAACCCCCAACCCCCTGCCCTCTGGCTGATGATGACTGGTTGGTTCTCTGTATTTGTGAGTCTCCTCTTTTTTTATTGCTGTTTTTTGTTTGTTCATTTTGTTTTTTAGATTCCGCATGGAAGTGAAATCGTGTGGTATTGTCTTTCTCCGAGCGGCTGATTTCACGTAACCTAGTACACTCTTAGTCCAGTCACGTTGTCACAGATGTCAAGATTTCACTCTTTGATGCCTAAGTAGTATTTCGTCGTGTGCATATAGCACATCTTCACTACCTGTTGGTGGACACCCGGGCTGCTTCCTATCTTGGTTATTGTAAAAAATGCTGCAATAAACATAGGGGTGTTTCTATCTTTTCCAAATTAGTGTTCTTGGATTCTTCAGTAAATACCCAGAGTAGAATTACTGGACCACGTGGTACTTCTGTTTCTAGGTTCTCGAAGACCGCCATACCGTTCTCCACAGTGGTCACACCAGTTTGCATTCACACCACAGTGCACGAGGGTTCCTTTTTCTCCACCTCCTCACCAGCACTTGCTGTGTCTTGTCTTTTTCAGTCTAGCCATTCCAGCTTGTGTGAGGCGATGGTATCTCATTGTGGTTTTGATTTGAATTTTCTTGATCGGTGAAGTGGAGCATCTTTCCATGTGTCTGTTGGCCGTCTGGATGTCCGCTGTGGAGAGGTGTCTGTTCATGTCGTCTGCCCATTTTTAATTGGATTATTTGTCTTTTTGGTGTTGTGTGAGTTTTTAACGTATTTTCGATATATCACTTGCAGATATTTTCTCCCTTTTGGTAGGTTTTGTTTTGCGTTTTCATTTTGTTGATGGTTTCCTTTGCCGTATAAAAGCCTTTTAGTTTGATGTGGTCTTGATTGTTTATTTTTGCTTTTATCTCCCTTGCCTGGGGAGACGTATTCAGAAAAATATTGCTAAGGCCAGTGTGCAGGAGATTATTGCCTCTGTTTCATTGGAAGAGTTTTCTGGTTTCAGTTCTCACATCTAGGTCTTTAATCCAGTTAGAGTTTGTTTTGGAGTATGGTGAGAAAGTGGTCCAGTTTCATGCTTTGGCACGTAGCGGTTCAGTTTTCCCAACAACATTTCTTTCTTTCTTTTTTTTTTTTTTTTAAAGATTTTCTTTATTTATTTGACAGAGAGAAAAATCACAAGTAGGCAGAGAGGCAGGCAGAGAGAGAAGGGGAAGCAGGCTCGCCATTGAGCAGAGAGCCCGATGCGGGGCTCGATTCCACGACCCTGGGATCATGACCTGAGCTGAAGGCAGAGGCTTCAACCCACTGAGCCACCCAGGCGCCCCCCAACAACATTTCTTGAAGAGACTGTCTTTTTCAAAACCACTGCATATTTTTGCCTCCTTTGTTACAGATGATTTGACTAGAATCATGGGCTCTTTTCTGGGCTTTCCATTCTGTTCCACTGATCTGTGTATCCGTTTTTGTGTCAGTGCCATACTGTACAAAATCTTCTCTCTTACCGTGATTTTGAAGGTGATAGCATGTCTGGTGCTCTTTGCTCATGCAGCATTAGAATCATTCGTTCATTCATTCCTTCGGGAGATCCTGATTGAGAACTGTGCACCAGGCGTTGCGCAACACTCTGGAGATGTGTAGAGGACAGGATAGAGTAATAAAGGCACTTGTGAACAGTAATTTAAGGCACATCAGATGTAGAGAAACGAACCTGGTGATAAGTAGGAGTTCCATTTTACAAATTAGGACACTCAGAATGACTCAATGAACACTGATAGGATCCTAATTTTCGAGTTGAGAAGGGATCTTAAGATTCTTGTCTGGCTCCTGTGTTTTTTGGACAAGGCAGCTGCAGTGCAGAAAAGGGAGTGCCTTTCCTGAGTGGACAGCTCCAGACCCAGTGCTCTGAGCCCCTGGACATCATAGGCAGGAGACAGGTCCCATGGTGTCTGTCAGCATTGGGAAGGTCAGAAACTTCCAGGTGATGTATTCACCTGCACTTTCGAGTTCTGGTGCCAGATGGGAAGGCCTTACCTTGCCCTAAATGTGGCCAGTTGCTTTGGCCCGAAGCTTGGGGGCCCGAAACTGAGGCTGGGCTCTTGAAGGGCGTTTCCTCCTTTTTGCTCTACGCATTATTCTTGAAGGATTTTCATCCCTGTTATTCCAGTCTGGCTAAAGAGAATGATCCAGAGGGTTAAGGTGGGGGCTGGGGAAATTGGAAATAAAAACAGAATCATAAAGAGAAGGGCATTTTGAATGGTGGAAATGGGAGACCTGTATAAGACTTGTAACGCGGTAAGAGTGGGTAGGTGTTTCCTCCAGGAAAGGCTAGCGATCTTTGATGTGTTGAGGATTTGCAGTGACCCCGACTCATCATTAGGAACGAGTTCTTGTGGCAGCCCTCGGTAACAATCTGTTGACCCAGATTGGGCTGGTTGGTTCGTGTATGTGTGCAGGTTCTCTCCCTGGTAAAGTCAGGCACGCCGTGGCTCACAAGTGCCACTGCTTCTGCGACAGTCTCTCGCAGGCACGGACGAGCCCTCTCACCTGCGGGCTGGACGCCCAGAGCTGGTCGGTATCAGGGAGCATTGGGTAAACCAGGGAATTGCAAGCAATGCTTACTCCTATACGTTATTATAAAACTTTTTTATCGGGACTGCGGGAGAAGATGGTGGTCCCCCAGGAGATAACGTTCCTTGTAATTTTCGCTTGTTGGAAGAACTCGGAGAAGGACAAAAAGGAGTAGGCGATGGTATGGTTAGTTGGGGCCTTGGAGATGATGAAGATACGACACCTCAAAGGTGGACAGGTATGATTATTGGGCCACCAAGGACAAATTATGAAAACAATACATAACCCGAAAGTAGAATGTTGAACTAAATACCCAGAAACTCCTCCATCACATAGATTTGTAACCAGAATGAATATGGATGGAATTAATAATTCCACTGGAATGGTGGATGCCTAAGGCATAGCAGTGTTAGCAAAATGGCACAATTCATACAGCATTAAAGTTGTACTTCAAGAGCCAAGATGGCTAATGAGGTCCAAAGAAAATATGAAGCTTCCACAGCCACCAGAAAGACAAACACATGGCAGTTGATTTTAGTGGATCTCAAACTTGTCTTATATCAGCCACCTTCTACTCATGTTAATGTCTTGATTAAATATCACAATGCAAAAATACCCACACATTAAGTGAAATAATTCCATGAATTCATGGAAAACATGACCTGGACATTTGTAAGGATGTATTTAATATGTGTACACCATTATGTTTTCAGGTTACTGGGGGAAAAATGCAGCACAATTCTTTTTCCTCTGTTAAGGCACTGTCATTTGAGCATAAACCGGGAGTTCTCAAAATGGAATTCAGGTTTACAAGATGAGAGCATGGAGAGACGAGGCAGATGCTGTGGAAGCACGTGTGTTTCTGAAAAGTAAAAACACATCTCGAGAAGGAAAAACGGAAGTGGCATGCTTTGTCTTGCCTACTGAAAGAGCTTCAGCTGAAATTGTCTGAAGTAGCAGGTACAATAAATATTGTCACAAATTCTGTTAATTTTTGAAGCAGTGTGGGCGCTATCTCCTAGTAATAGCAAAAAGGTGTTCAGGATTGTTTGATGCCTGTGTTTACAATAAAATATGTTGCTGGGGGCGGGGTGGAGAGGTCGATAAATTCTGTTAAAAGCCGTTCCGGTGTGTTACATGTAACAGGCATGGTAAATATTTGTCTCCGTCTTTGTTTGAGAAGCCATGCATTTAAATAAAATCAACAAAAAGGAAGTAGGTGTATGGTTATGTGATTTTGAGATTAAAGTTAGTCTTAAAATGTAAATAAAATGTGGATCGTGACCTCAGACTTTTCTTTTTAGGTCTCATCCATTTTTCATTCATGTCCTTTTTCTGGGCCAGTATCCCACCCCAGGCAGCATAATCGAGTTTAGTCGTGCTTTCTCCTTGCGTTCTCTGGTTCTCTGGGCTGTGACAGGTTCTGAGACTTTGTTGTTTTTTTTTTTTTTAAAGGTTTTATTTATTTATTTGACAGAGAGAAATCACAAGTAAGCAGAGACGCAGGCAGAGAGAGAGGAAGAAGCAGGCTCCCTGCTGAGCAGAAAGCCCGATGTGGGGCTCGAACCCAGGACCTGGGATCATGACCTGAGCCAAAGGCAGCGGCTTAACCCACCGAGCCACCCAGGCGCCCCCCCCCCCCCCTTTTTTTTTTTTTAAATGACCCTGATCATTTTGAGGACTGCTGGTCATGCATCTTGTAGAACGTTCTTCAGTCTGGTTTGGCTGATGTTTTTCACTGGATGAGATTCGGATAATGAATCTTGGGGACAGAGACCCACAGAGGTTAAGTGCCCTCCGCTCACGTGCTGTCGGGGGTGTCTGGCGTCCGCAAGCCGTACGTCTGATGCACTGCCCCGGTCGCTTGCTAGTGGTGGGTGCCGGGGCTCTCGACTCTGCAGTTACCGTTCTTCCTTTCCGTGGGCCGTTCTTCCTGAGCCCACGCTCGGGGCACGCGTGTTAAGCTTCACTGGGGATTGCTTGTGCTTTAGGTTAAAGTACACCAAGTGCGAGCTCATTCACCAGCCTCTCGACGGAAGGGGATAGAGCTTTTTCCTAACTGCAGATCCGGGTCGATTCTTGTGATAAACTGAACCTGTGGTTTGTCCTTTGCCATCTCCAGTGTCGGCTTCTTTAAGGTGGAAGTGGGAGCTGGGAGAGATTTCTGGAAGCATTTCTGTGCAGAATCCACCCACAAATTTGTGGCCTCTTCCCACACCTGTTCCCCCTCGTCCGCCCTACAGCTGTCTTGATGACACATCTGTGTCTCGAGGTCTGTCTTGGGTTGGCCTCACTGCAATATAGCATCTGATGTAGTTCTGGGAGAAGCGAGTTTTGCGTGCCTAGTTTGTAGGTTGATGCAATACTGAATTACTTTTCACAGATGTACTTACCCGGTCCGGCTAGCACGAGCAGGTTTGGGCTCGGTAGACACGGGGTCTTCATGGGACGTGCAGGTTCAGGCTCTGGCAGGGAGGCCCCTGGGCCTGCGGGGCAGGAAGGGGACCCCAGCGTGGTGAGTTCCAGGCCCGTGGGCAGCTGTCAGCACGTCTGTGGGGTGCACGGTGCTGGTTTAATTCAGCGAGGAAATCAAATTGGAGGCCTTGTTAAGAGACCTTCTCCTCTCTGTATTTTTAGAAGCAGCGAATATCAATCATAAATATTTAATGTAGTGTTTATAGACTGTAGCATCATAAAACTCCAAAAAGGTGACTCAGAGGAGGTCGGTGCGTGTATTCCTAAAGAAAAGAATTGCCCCAACACATCATGTGCTAGAAGGAAAAGCATCATTGATGTTCTTAGGAAAGGAAGAAATAGGTGAATAGCTATCTTATGTGTCTTGTTAATACCAGATGTGGAACCTAGTAATTATTCTTTGCATGCCAGGGTTTTCATAACTCTTTCCTGATTTTAAAAAATAATGTGAGCAATTTGAAAAAATAAAATAGCATGGAAAGAAACTAGAGTCCTCTAAACCCACCCGTGGAAGTTCCCCTTCAGGGTTCTGGTGTTTTTTCTCCCAAATGTCTGTACATGTGCGTGTGTAGCAGTCTGCGTGTTCCGCTGTCTCATGCTCATCTCCACTTAAGCTTCCAGAGGAAGCATGGGTCATCTACCAGCATTTAATGATATATTTGTATGCATCTCTCCTGTCACGTTCATGTGCTGTAGTTGACGGAGTACACGTAGCTGGAGATTGAGATCCCTTCCAGTTTGTGCTTTAGGATCGCTTGCTTGGAGTAGAATTGTAGGGCTCTTGACACTGATTACCAAATTGCTTTCCTGAAAGGTTGTTCCAGTTGTATAGTACTTGGGGGCGGGGGGGACAGCCCTCTCAGGGAGCTCCCACGATGGTGGTCAGCTGAGCTGGAATGCGTGGCATCTTTATATCTATATGTATGTGTATGTGTGTATATATATTAGTAATCAAAGAAATGCAAATACAGACATACATATATAGATGTATGTATATATTTGTATATATTTGCATTTCTTTGATTACTAATGAGGCGGACTATTTCATCTTGTTAGTCAGCCACTTGCATTTTTTTTCCCCTGTGATTTGGACAAAAGCCCTTTTAAAAGGCTACCTTAGGTTCATTCTTTGAACTTGACGCTTTCTGGATTTTCCTTGAAGGCCAGTTGTTTTAAGGATTTGCAGTGCCAGTTTGAGCTAAATAGGTCATTTCTGATGTTTGCTGGCACATTAGTCCTCTGAGTTGAGCCAAACTGAATTTACATATTAGGGCTGCATTTTTAAACAGGATCTGTGTCCAAACGCAGGACGTTAGCGATTAATTTACTAAGGTTATACTTAACGCATGTGTTTCTAATGTCATTGGTGCAGCTCCTTTCCTTCAGGGAGTCTGTGTGCACCAGAGGTAAGACCAGCAGTTATCATGTACGTTGATGTGTTCAGAAGTCACAGAGACACGTGCATTCCGCTCATCTCCTATTTCCTAGTATGCTTATCAAAAGTCAGTATTTTTATAGAATGACAGCTGTAGGAGAAGCACAGATTCTTATGTTAGCCAATAAAAGATCTTTAAAATATAATTATAAATTGGCAAACTTGTCCATTTGTTTCCACTCGTCATTAGCCAAAGTTCAGTGTTTCCAAAGGATGTGTATATACACGTGAGTGTGTGTATATGGGTGACATATGTCTTCTCGTACAAATGAATTAATTGAGTATCAACTTTGTGACAGGCTCTGTGCTGCACGTGAAGCACGGAACCATTCTTTTTTTTTTTTTTTTTAAAGATTTTATATATTTATTTGACAGAGAGAAAGACACAGTGAGAGAGGGAACACAAGTAGGAGGAGTGGGAGAGGGAGAAGCAGGCTTCCTACTGAACGGGGAGCCCTATGTGGGGCTCGATCCTAGGACTCTGGAATCATGACCCGAGTTGAAGGCAGTGGCTTAACCCACTGAGCCACCCAGGCGCCCCAGCACGGAACCATTCTATCAGACGATTGGGCACGGAATTTTCTAAAGCTCTCTGAAGCCCTTATTCAGAGAAACGCTGTGATAATATGGGGGTGGGATTCTTGTCCTTTTATGGCATTGCAGGTGGAGCGCCTTAGTGGTGTCTGGGCATTTTTGCTCAGAAGTACATTGATTAGGGATGCCTGGGTGGCTCAGTGGGTTAAAGCCTCGGCCTTTGGCTCAGGTCATGATCCCAGGATCCTGGGATCAAGTCCCGCAAAGGGCTCTCTGCTCAGCAGGGAGCCTGCTTCCCTTCCTCTCTCTCTGCCTGCTTCTCTGACTACTGTGGTCTCTGTCTGTCAAATAAATAAATAGAATCTTTATAAAAAAAAAAAAAAAGAAAGAAAGAAAGTACATCGATAGGGAAGAGGCTATCCAGGGCTTGAATGAGTCATTTCCTGCCGAGTGTCCGTAGGTGAGATAATCCACGGCGAAATGGACATTTTCTCCAATATCGGACATTTCCTTACAACTCAAGATTCCATTTCCTGTCTGTTTTCGTACCCCAGACTCAGAGTTTTCTTTGTTCTGCGGTGTGCAGTAGACCCAGAAGTTGGGAACGGGGAGCAGCAGCCTTCTCTCAGGTGCCTCTCCGGAATGTGGGTCAAGGTCGATGACTCTGAATGTGAACTCAGTTTCACAGGGCGTACAGGTGCGCACCCGGCGCCGGCATCCGCCAGAGTGGACTCCTCCTTCCTCCCACTTCGTCACCAGGGCGGTGCGTTAGTGGTTCCACGTGAACCGAAGGCAGCGGTGATACTCCCGTTGCTAAAACAAAGACAGTTGAGTCCCTGTCTGTGGTCCCTGGGGACGGGCCTGCGGCGGGCCCCCCCCCCTCGCCCCCAGGCTCCAGCCCTGTAGGCGGTGATTCTCCATTGTGTGTAACGGGCGGGGCTTCAGTTGTTAGAATCCTGAAGTGATCCCTGAAAGTTAGGGGCAGAGAATGTCAGACGTGAAAGAAGACTTAAATGTGACGCTAATAACAAGAGTGACGAACGGTTCCTGGCGAAGGTGTTTTGTTCTTAATTAGTGGCCCAGTGGGACCTGAGCTCCGCCGTTTTGTCTCCTGCACAACGCCGGTTACTTAGCATCGCTGCCTTTGTGTTGGTGTGGCCACGTGTGAGGAAGTGGGACACCGGTGTAATGACGTCTCCCCCATTTTGGAGAGGAGGGAGCTTCAGCTGACCTGGGTCCTTACCTGGAAATGAGACCTGTGCCACCTGCTGAGCCTGGAAGCTCCAAACTCAGAATGTATAATGAGCCCAGAGGTGAGCCTGGGGCCGTTTGCTCACCCCAGGGGTGACCTGCCGATGACCTTGGCATTCTGAGACTGGGGCTTTCACCTGCACCTTGCTCAGGTGTCTGATGGAACTTCTAGTGATTCACAATATTAAAACGTAACTTCAGACACAAAATTGCTTTTTTTCCGAGAGAAAGCTAGTCTTCAACTGGAATGGTTTGTGATGATTAATGTGTTTCAGATTGGTCAAGGAATAAGGAAGATGTTACGGCATAAATAAAAATTGGCAGTGGTCACAATTAAAGCCAGAATCCTGTGGACAAAACAGACTGTCTGCTTTCATCTGGTGACCACCATCAGCATGTCGGAGCCTACAGGCACTTAGAAGCGATCTCCTTGGGTGCTGTGCAGTAGAACTAGAATGGGGGCCCCCGAATGTGATTTTCTTGTGGCCACAATACATGGTAAAAAGAATCCAGTGAAATTAATATTGCAACATATCTTAATATACATCAGGTTAATACTGCAGGGCATAATTTAATATGTAATGATACAATAATACATTCTGTTTCACTCTCATTCCATTTCAACAAGTGATCCCTGTGAAAAATTATCGAAAAGATATTTTATGTCTTTCTTTTTTTCTACCATCTCATCTGTGAAATTCAGTGTGTAATTTGCATTGACAGCCCCTGCTGTAAACGTGGACTGCTAGGTCGGTCCGGTCGGAGACTCTGAGGTTCCTTATCTAGAACTATGAAAACTAACTCATGATAATGAAAAGTAATTTTGAAGAAGAAACTTAATACTGTTTTTAGGAGGAGATAGTTTTAAACTTTGATAATTTATTAATATGTGGTGTTGGTTAAGACAAAAAGTGTGGTGGGCATGTAATTTAAAAATCTGCATGAGGACCAGTTACGGAGGATTCATCTGGCCTGGGAAGTCCCCATATCCCTCCATCCTGCAGACCGCAGTCAAAGGATTTTTCTTAGTACCTGTCGTGACCTGCTGTGTCCAGTCAGGTAGCCACTAGCCATGTGGAGCTGTGGTACCTGAAATGTGGCTAGTGTCACTGAGGAGTGGACTCTAAAATTGCATTTCCTTTTAATTGATTTAACTTTAAACGTCAGTACTTGGCTTAGTTATTTGAAAACATTTAAGTATGTTGGGAGTTAGGTAGAGAATGTGATCTGTGATTTCACGGCTACATTTTCTGAACTATAATAGCAGTTATGTATTTCCAGTGAAAATTGAATTTCCTAATCGAGATGTGTCGTAGTGAAAAGTACACATTGAAGATTTTGGAGATTGAGTTAGAAAAAGGAACCTAAAAGATCTCAATTAATTTTCGATATGGAGTACATGTTGAAATGATGCTGTTTTGCGTATATATTAAATTTCAATGTATTATGAAAAATAACTTTACAGGTTGCAACATGTTTGAAATTTAAAGCTCTACAGAAGCTGACCTGTCTCTTTTGGACCGTGCAGGTCTCCCTCCGAGTTCTCCTGTTACAAACGAAGGAAGTAATGCTTAGAATTACAGGCTCCTGGTTAATGATCACATCCCAGACTGTGCTTTCACCTTCCCTTTGAAGAGCATTCTGTACATTCCACTGAATCATCTTGATGGTTTGTCCGGCTCCGCGTTGGGCCTTTTTCAAGCATGGCTGCCCCTCAGCCTACCCCCGCCTACCCTTGCCAAGTTCCCCCCGGTATCGGGAGTTGGCCCTGAGAAGGCAGGGCTCGTCTCCCTGGAAAGGGAGCAGGCCCTCCGTCTGCACTGTCTTTCTTATCTCTACAGCATCCCTGTGAGATAAAAAAGGCGAGTCCCATTGTACACGCAAGATGAAGGGCGTCCGATGAAGGGCGTCCGACAGGTTGCATCACTGACCCTGACAAAGGAAACTTGCAGGTTCAGAGTCCAGGATGGAGCCCAGGGATGCTTCCTCGGACAAAGGCGGTTATTTTCAAGCTTTGTTTAGGCGGCGCCGTACCCCAGGGCTCTAAAGAAATAAAATTTGGTGCCACATGCAGAAGGAAGTTCCCAAACGGAGGAGCTGGTGATACTTGCTTACCGCGGCACTGTGATGTGAAGAGTGTGCTCAGGAAGCTGCGAGTTTGATTTCTCCTCCTAGTCATCGGCTAGAACTGGGTTGCATGGAAAATGGGTCCTGTGGGGAGAGTGTGGCCGTGTGCCCACATGAAGTCCAGCTATCCTGTTCTCCAAGGATGGAGGGGGGAACGGGTGAGGGGAGACTGGCCGACTGGGCTCGAGGCCCTGTTCTGCCTCGTGAGTTTCTGCACCGTGCCCAGAGACCTCTCTCTCTGTCCACGAGGATCTCCCCTGTGTTCTAAGGGCTAAATGGAGTAGCCAAGACGAAAGGGACGCTTTCTCTTTCTTTCCTATCCTAGGTCAGACAAGATGGAACACAGTGTTGGGGAGTTTCCATTGACATGAGTGCCTGGTGTGTATGTTGTGGCCACCCGGCACAGGAAAGGACTTGATCTTCTGTCTTTGTGGTCTTCGCCCTCGTACCACCTTCATCCGCACAGCTCGTTGCAAAATATTTGCACCCATTAAGCTCTCTGTGAACCCTTCTGCTCTTCAGTCGTTTGCATTCACTTCCTCTCTCAGCGTCCAACATTCGGCCAGCCAGCCTGCGTTTATTGAGCACCTACTGTGTCGACATCCGGAACTATGTTAGATGCAGGGAATATAGCAGTGAGCAAAGTGGACAAAAATCTTCCGTTGTAGTGGGCTGAGAAGTACGTGCTCCGTGTGACACATTAGATGTGATGCTACGAACGAGAGCCGGGGAAATCACTTTGCTGTCGGTTATATTGCATTTTATGGATTTCAGGGACCGGCGGTGTTTATCAAAGGCAGATACAGTCACACGCACCCTCCAGCACTGCCGCCAAAGCAGAATGCAGCAGGACCGTTGAAGTACTGATTGCTTTTCAGTGTTATTCTGGTATATTTGAGTTCTTTTCTTTATGATTTTCACCCGTGGAATTAAAAACTCAACTTTTTACAATCTTTGTTTTTCGAGAGATCGGTAAAACACCATTTTCCGTTATATAACAGCACTTGGTTGAGAAAAAAAAAACAAACCCTGCACACTTTTTAATGTACCTTTGCCAATTAGAAAAATGGTAAAGTGAAATTGGTTTCTCTTGGGGTTTGTGCAGAAATTAGCAAACATACTGCTTTCCCCTGAGCAGGATCTTGTTACGCCTGCAGAGAGGCTTGTGATCAGGGCTGGTGGAGTGAGGCGAGCTGACAACTAAGAAGCCCCGGTTTTGTTTCAGTAGCATCTTCTGACCCAGTGAGGAAGGAGAATCCAGGCTGCATTTTCTTACAGTGGCGATGCCGTTAAAACGTATGCAAGCGGAGCACTTGTTATTAATACCAAGCCTTCGGTAAAGTATTTTGCTTTCTGAGAGGCTTCGTGAACCCTCATCACGTTTCCCCAGTATACTGCTTCTCGGTGCCCCCCTAGCCTGCCACGCTGAATTTCCATTCGGCGAGAGCAGTCTCATTAAATGGAGGCTTACGGCCCCTAAGCTGTAGAAGAGATTAATGCAGTTAGACCGAGCCGTTGGAGGGTCCGGCGTGTGTGGATTGCTTCCTCACGTTTATGGTGACTTGGACACCCCGATGTGCATGTGGCAGCTAAACGAGTGGCGACAAGGGCTTACATGTGGGGTTCATCCATGTGGCGGTGTTTTGAGTAATCGAGCCACTAACATCCAGTACGAGCGGTATAACAGGAGAGATGGGAGGTACGGTGCCTGCGTTTTTAACTTGATTTTAAATCGACCCCTTGTTTTTGGCCTCATTGGCTAATTTTTTGGTGTCGGCAGGTACTGCCTTGTGACATAGGCGTGACAATGGACTGGTGTTCATAATGATTCTTCTTCTGCATTTTAATAGACGCCCTGGACATTCTGAGCCTGTTTGTACCTGATCATTTCGCTCTTGTTTCCCTCACTTCCCTGTCCGTCTCTGCGCTGAGGGTGGACGCCATTGGGTCATAGCAGAAGGCCGTGGGCCGGCGTACAGAGTGCCTTCTAGGTAGAATGGAAGTTGAGGTTCATTGAGATTCTGTGACTCAGACCATCCTTGGGGATTTTTTTCGTGTGTGTGTGTGTGTGTTTTCCCATCTTGATGAGGAAGATGCCCTACGTACAGATACACCGTGGTAATTACCGTACGTTGCTAGCGGTGTCACCTGACCTGCTAATTAATAAAGCTGAGTGCCATATGGAAAGTGTTTTATTCTGTTAAGTTTAGGCAGAATATATTTGTTTGGAACAAATATATTGAACCATTATTTTCTAAGGACAGTAGCTTTAGAAGATAGAAACATCAACACGTGGTGGACCGCCGGCCTCCCTCCGGTCATGCCCAGAACCTATGAGAACAGTCCTCGGACGCTGGAAAGATAAAGCGAGATTGAGTTCCGACCAAAAGAGTGAAGGCGTATTGCAGACAACTTAAGAGCAAGGAGAGAAGTGAAACTTGTATAGAACATGAACACGGGCTGCAGGAGAACCACATATGTTTAGAACATGAACACGGGCTGCAGGAGAACCACATAGATTCCCATAAGGGGACAGAACGGGTTTCTGAGCCTGGGCATTATTCACATATGGGGCTGGATAGTTCTCGGTGGTGGGGCTGTCCTCTGCGTTGTGGAGCTGCAGCCCTGGGCCCCACGCACCAGGTAGCAGGAACTCTCCCCGCAACAGTTGGAACAACCCAAACTGTCCAGAGAGAGCCCAGTGTCCCCCACGGGGACATCATCACCCCGCTGATGAGAACCTCTGGAATAGATACATAGGTGCAGACAGGTGTAAGGGTCTTAGATCTGGCATCTGGAGGAGGCGTGACACATACAGGGAAGCCATCCCCGCGATTGCAGTTGGTCCTTCCGTATGCTACACATGGGATCCCTGGGAGCCCAAGGCGGCCATGAGCAAACCATTCCTCTTGGGGTCAGGAAGGCTCTACCTCACCGACCTTTGGAAGAAATGAGTTTTAAGCCTCCTTTGAAGGTGGAGGTGAAGAGGTTGAGGGACTAGGTCAAAGATCAGCATTTTGTCTTCTATTTAAAATTTGTCTGATTTCCTGGGCACACATTTCCCTTTGCAGATTGCTGCGTTTAGGACAGAATGTTCATGAAATGAGTTATTATAAGCTAACATTTCACAACGTGGAACACATTTCAGTTTGAATTAACTTATTCCAGTTTTAGTGAAAATAATCGTAATTTATGTTACATATTAGGCATTTGGACACATTTTGTAAAGGAACTTCAGAGGATTTGGGGGGTGGTATCTGGAATATTGTAGCGATTTTATTGTGTAATTTCACATTGTGAAACTCTAGCCATAGAAGCTTGGGCTTTCTCTGGACTCCAGAAAGTAGGCAGTCACTGCTAGCTATGTAGCATTTCATGGTGGAAGCACAAATGACTTCTTGATTTATGCCCATGATAAATGTATATTCATCACCCAGAGATTTTGTACGGAGTTTTGTGTGAAAACGCAGAAGTCGGCCGTTATCCCCCTCCCCCAAAATCTGGCCTGAGCATTGCCATGTTCATTGAAAAAGTCCGTAAAAGCTGGGAATCCTCAAAAAGGAGGCGTACACATCTTCTGCATTCTGTTGTTTTCCCCTAAGGCATGTGAATGAATGCCCAGTCATTGGCGAGTACTCGGAGGGCCGGCTTCCCCTTTGCTCTGAGGAGTCCCAGCCAGAACTCCCCCAAGAGGCTCCACCCAGAATGCCCAGCGCCTTTTGCAGGGTTTCCAGCTTCTGGTCCTCCCACGTGAAAGCAGCACAGAAGTCTCTTGTCTGCATCTCACCAGACTTCCCCCGTGTCCCCAGCCTGCTGGGTTGTCTTGCCTGCACCGAATCCGTCTAAAGGGACTTCAGGTTCATTTCTGGGAAGAGCTAGTAACAGGTTCCGTGCGCACTCGTACTTCCTGCATTTGCGTGATGTCTCCGTAGTTTGTAGTTAAGGGGAGTGAGGCCAGCCGAACGCAGCTGAGCAGCCCGGGCTGGGTTTGGGGACGCTGTGTGTCTGAAGGATATCCCGGCCGCTGCGAGTAGCAGAATCCTTCCCAAGAGCTGGCTGCGATTTATCTTCTCACTGTTAGACCACACGGTGAAGGCTGCAGTCTAGTCGCGACGTATGTGTTGGACTAACTTGGTTGTAAGGTTTATGGGATAATGATACTAAACTCTCGCATGTAAGTAACAACGGGGAGGCACCGCCGTCTGCTCATGAGGGTATAAATTTGGACGGCTGTGATCTCACCCAGCTTCTGCTTCTACCCTTACTGTATGATTATCATCGATGCTTACTGTAAAGTCCTGTAGGACCCGAAAATGGTGCATGAGTCATCAAGAAGAGAGAGGCAGTGTTCAGTGGAGTCTGGTGTTAAGTACATCTTACTGTGTTCGGAAGGTGTTGTGTTTTTGGTGGTTGTTGTTGTTTGTGTGTTTTCGTGTGTCTTTTTTGGTGCTTGTCTGTTAAGTTTCGTTCTTGTTTGAAGCACAAAGCTAAGCTTTGTGGATGTGCAGGTGCTGAGCCAGATGCCCTGTGAGCTCAGGGGTGCAGGTGCTGATGCCCCGACCTGCTGCACCTGGACAGGCAGGAAGCAGAAAAACAGACTAGGTGCTTGGGTAACAACACAGGCCGGGAAGGTCAGGAGCAGGGTCATGTGTCCGAGTGACTTGGGTGGAAGGGGTTCCAAGGTAGAGGTAAGAAGGCTTCTTAATGAGGAGATGGTTGAGTTGAAGTTTTGGGGATGCAGCTGGGGAGAGCCAGAAGAGCGTTTGGGAATAGCACGTGCAAAGACCAGGCAGTAGGACCGAGCTTCGGGAACACGAGAGGTGAAAAGCCAGACCGGGCAGGTGTGATGTGATGGGAGTAAGCGTCTGACAAGGGGATGGGATCAGAGCTGTGTGCAGGGAACAACCATCAGTAGTAATAATGGTGGAGAATTCGGACTTGAAACCCTCCAGTGTCTTCCCACGGCACCAGCAGGTGGCTGGCTCCTGTGTTGGGGCGAAACTGCAGTGGCTGTAGGCCGCTCCCAGGCAGAAGACAGTCTCGTTCTCCACTAGTGGAGCTCCATGGGGCCAGGATGGAAAGCCCAGATTTGGGCTACTTCAGCAGAGGTCACCGCAGATGTCCTGGGTACAGGAGGCCGGGAGGGCGGTGTCGTCTGCTGAGACAGCAGGTGGGAGGAGGGTCGCGCTCGTGTTGGTGTGGGAGGTGGGCACAGGGCCCCGTCGTGGACAGGCAGTGTTTGGGTTGCTGGTTGGACCTCCACGAGGACATGTCATGTGGGACCAGTGTAGAGCCAGGAGGGCCAGGACCAGAAATGCATCTGGGGGCTCAAGCCAGGGACAGGGTGAGTTCTCTGTGGGGAGGTGAATGGCGGTTTGGGCCTACCCCGAGGCACTGACGGCACAGTCAGTGGGAGGGGCCCAGGGGTCAGAAACGATGCCTTTCAGAAGCTTCACTAAGGTGCCACAGTCCTTTGATAACCCCTTGTATTTTCGTAAAGATTGACACAGGCTTGTAGAAGATCAGAGTTGAGTGAACCGCCATCTGGAAACCTCGTGAGAGAAATTTGTTAATGTCATCCTCTTACTCACTCCTTTCTTGTTTCAAAGTAAGGGGAGCAGCTTCCACTCAGAATTATGCCGAAATTTCCTTTTTTCCCCTGAAGCTTTCATCTGAGGTAGGGAGACATTACTTGGCTGAGGTTAATTAAATCTGAATAGCTCTTGTTTTTCTCAGGCTTCTAGAGCTTTTCCCAGTAACCACAAGGACAGTGCTGAACATCATTTAACAGCATAGTGTGTTCAACCTTTTTTTGAATGGCTTTTATGATCTTGACTGAACAAGAACTTTCGTCCCATTTCCCAGCTGAAAAGATCAATACGAATTCAGTTAACCAAAGTGTGTCCTCCTGCTACCATGTAGCTAAATCCCCCAAGGACAGAAACTGACCTAAGAATTTCCGGGTTTGACTAACGTGCGGATGTTTCAGCAAGTACCGAGGTTCTGAGATTGTGTCTAGAGAACGGCTCTGTTCCAGCCGGAAGTGTGTCCGAGAGCCAAGAAGGAATCTGGAGCGAACGGAGTCCATTCTGTGTTTCCCGGTGAAGGGTTTGAGACTGCCTCAGGAAGACAAAGTGGTCATTTTTTCTTGACACTCACTTCACAATAAGATGGCTGATGTGCGACTTAACGCTCATCACCGTTTTGATCCAAGTTTCTTTTTAATCAACAGGTCGGGTCTTTGGAAGAAATGCGTTTGCGCTGAGGGTTGATTTTCTTTGAGATTTTCTTTTACTGTGGTATAAATACGTATACAAAATATAGAATTTCCCATTTTGGGGCACCTGGGTGGCTCAGCTGGTCGAACGTCCGTCTGACTCTTGATTTTAGTTCAGGTCATGATCTGGGGGCAGGGCGGGTGCTGGGATCAAGTCTTGCATCGGACACCGTGCTGCGTGCCGAGTCAGCTGGGGATTTCTCGCTCCCTCTCTCTGTGCCCCTCCCCCAGCCATGCTCACTCTCAAGTAAATAAATCTTTAAAAAAATTAAAAAGAAAACGTGGTCAAAATGGTAAATTTTAAGTATACAGTTTAGTGGCATTATGTAGATTTCACTGTCGATCCCCAGAACTGTTTCATCTTCCCACGTTCAAACTCTGTAGCTGTTAGGGCGGGGACTCCTTTTCCTCCCGCCCACCTGCCCGCTCCCGGCAGCCCCCGCTCCACCTTCTGTCTGTAACGTCGCCCGCTGCCGCACACGGGTGTGGTCACACACTCTTCCCCTTGGGTGCCCAGCTCATTTTCCTTAATGTGACATCCTTGTCGTTCACCCGCAGTGTGGCACGTATCAGAATTTTGTTCTTTTCAGAGGCTGACTAGTACTCCGTCGCGTGTACGTGTGTGTGTGTGTGTGTGTGTGTTTATAATTTATACAAGCTTGGTGGATCCGTTGGTCCATCCGTGGCATGTGGGTTGTTTTCCTCTTTTCGCTGTTGGGAATATGTTGCTGCTCTACGAACAGCAGGGTCCAAATACCTCCTCAGCTGCCTCCTTTCAGTTCTTTCTGTTCTATACCTAGAAGAGGCATCGCTGGGTCACGTGGTGATTCTATATTTAATGTTTTGGGAACCATCACACTGTTTTCCTGAGGGTTCATTTCGAAGTAATCTTGGGGAGATGCGATGGAAACGGTATCCGACATGACTCATGGGATCCAGCTCAGAGCTCGCGGACGCCCACAGGCCAGAATTAGCCCAGTGCCTCCTTTCCTACCGTCAACAAGCTCAGGGTGGTGTTTACATTTTAAATATCAAAAGAAGAAGGATGTCTTGATATGTGAACGTTCTGTGAAATTCAGAATTTATTGTACATCATTAAAGTTCCGTTGGAACGCAGCTACGCCCATTGGTTTGCGCGTTGTGCGTGACGGAGGTCGATGATTGTGACAGAGAAGTCCTGTGGGCTGCGAAGCGGAAACTCATTACCCTCATACGCTGAAAGGACAAGTTTGCCAGCCTCTGGGCGAACAGGTGAGGGTCGTGAGAAGTCAGACAAGCATATTTACGTCTGTTGACCACCGCGCCTACGGAGCACGGGCTTTTCCAAGGGTTTTTGTAGGTTCATCATGCGTCCACCTCACTCGTCTCCCAGTTCTAACCCTCACTTCCGTCCATTTTTCCCGTGGAAGCCTCCAGTACGCATTGCCAAGGCCCCACAGAGGTGTAGAGTTCAAAACCCCAGCCAAGTCGTGTTTTTTTTTTTTCTCTTCCCTAAGGTTTTTTTTTTTTTTTTTAAGATTTTATTTATTTATTTGACAGAGAGAGATCACAAGTAGACAGAGAGGCAGGCAGAGAGAGAGAGGGAAGCAGGCTCCCTGTCGAGCAGAGAGCCCGATGTGGGACTCGATCCCAGGACCCTGAGATCATGACCTGAGGCGAAGGCAGCGGCTTAACCCACTGAGCCACCCAGGCGCACCCCTAAGGTTTTATTTTTAAGTAATTTCTACACCCAGTGTGGGGCTCAGACTCACCCTGCGATCAAGAGTGCTGCGGGCTCTACTGAGCCGGCTGGGCTCCCGAACTAACCCCAGCCGAGTTTCGAGACTTGCGCATTTCAGATATGTGTCCTTTTCCATTCCCAGTTCCAAAATTTGCTTCTCTGTCCCGTCTTTTAAGGAATTCTCTCTTCCCGGCAAATAAGAGAGAAATCTCTGACTAATGAAGGAACCAAATTTGAGGATGATTTCTCAAAATTCACCCCCCCCCCTGCTTTTTTGGATAAGGTCTGTGCCCTACTAAAAGGCAGTCTTCTATTTTTAATCTGTGATATTTCAATAAAACCATGTAAATGTCATACTTGGAACTGTAGAGTGTTTTCAACTTTATTTTTTTTTTTTGCAAAGAGCTTTTCTCTGCAGCAAGGGCTGTGTACGGGTTGTGAGACGTTCTATTCACACAACCGGAAATCTGAAATAGCATCCGTTTCCACCATTTAAGATCTTCCTTCATTTTAGTGAGATCTTCAGAATATCATTTAGGGTAACACTTTGCTCAGAGTTTAATTTGTGGTGAGACACATCTCCGCCAGAGCTCCCTAATGGACCCAGACAGCTGTACCACAATCACGGATACACTTAGACGGTGACTGTATTTACCCCTGTGTCCCGTGTCTGCCGCCCCCCACCCCGGGGAAGAAGCCTTCCGTTTGTTTTCGTATCTGTGAAATCATAGTGTTTGTCTTTCTCTGACTTCCCTTAGCGTGATGCCCTGTAGGTGCGTCCCCATAGGATTTTCTGTCCCTCACGACTATGATCTTAGGACCTCCCAGAAATTGGAACAGGCTCAAAGGAAAACCGGCTAAGCTTAATCGAGAAAGTACCCTGAAATTTTACTTTCCCTGTATTTCCTTTTTAAAGGAAATGGAGCATTGGCATTTTCTTGTTTTGGCAACTGTGTTTGCACAAAGAACAGTGTTGCCCACACAGCTGGTGAGGTCACTCGGCGAAAGCGAGGAGGCAGGCAGGTGAAACCGTTCGGTGAGCCGAGCGCCACGGCCGGTCCAATCTGCTGTGGGTCTGAGCCGGTTTGTTTTCTCATCCGATGGTGCTCACTTTCTTTCTCAAACGCGCTTGCTCATTTAAAAATTCAGTTGTTTGAGAATCAAGTAGTATGTTTCCATATACGGAAACCGCAGATAAATGGGATTATGTCCCAGTTGAAAGGAAAACGAGATTCCCTCACACGTTTACTGGTGTGACAGTTTTAGCCCCTTTAAAGAAACCTCCTGAAACGTGTTCCTTTGGAGTAGTGAGCGGCGTACATGTTTTTAGGTTCATCTTGGCTTTTAAATTTTTACTTCTTTAAAACATTTCTCATAGTGGTAAAATACAAACAAGGTTCATCTGGTTTTGTATTTTCAGGTTCACGGTTTTCCCCCGCCTTTAAAAACACGAGAGAGTGATTAGTAGAACAGAAGGAGCGGGGCGTTCTAGGGGCCAGGGTTTCGTGGCTGCGGCTATGCTGCGGTTATAATCATAACTTCGTTGTTACCCGCCTGTGTGCCTGGCTTTACATATATTTGGATACGCGCATCTGTGCAGTGTAACTGTCCAGCGCCGTTCTGTGTGGCACAGAGAGGTTAAGGTTACGGTGTTCGTCAGGAGACACACAGCTCCTGTAGGGGATTCTGGGGTTTCGCCACGGCCGGCCTCACTCCGGGGCCGTGATGCTTCTGCAGGAGTCTGCCAGATTGCCTTGTAAAGGAGACATGACCCTTTCCCGGCACGGAGTGTAATTTCTGGGAAACAGACCACACTGGAATCCAGGGAGGAGGAAGCCAGCTAAGACTGGGTAAAAGCACAGCATGATGGACAGGGCAAGCAGAATTGAGGCCAGAGTTTGACCTTCAGGGGAAATGGAGACCACTGGAACGACACAACGGGGCTTTCTTCTATTGCTAAGAGTCCCTTAAAAATGCACCCTGAAGACAGACATTGTTGGGGAGGGCGATGTGGTTTAGGGCCAGCTGGCCTGGGATTGCCTCCAGGTTCACACCTTCCTGACAGCACACTTGCAAAGTCTCTGGGCTGCTGGCGGGGGTGGGGTGGGCGGTAACAGTGTAGGGGGACAGTGGTGCCCTGAACTCGTGTTCCTGCAGCCTCGAAGCTTAGCATAGGTGCTGGGTGTTTCTCTTTGCACCACACACGGACATTTTGGCCGGCGTATTCCTGATGGAGCAAGACGAGATGCCTCTCTGCTTTATGGGATGTCAGCATCCCAGCCCAGACTCCAGAGCCAGTGGGACCGTCAGAAGCCCTTGGAAACCTAGGGATTCTGATGACCCATCCGTGCTGAGCTGTTTGACTCACAGAAAGTTCAAAAGGCTTTAAATCGTGTGTTCTGTTCTCTGTCACAAGAGTCCGTTGCCCTCGTATTTTTTGGTATTTATTTTTATATTTTTAAGGTTTTATTTTTAAGTAATCTCTACACCCAACGTGGGGCTCAAACCCAGGACCCCGAGATCAAGGGTTGCGTGCTCTACTGACTGAACCAGCCAGGCATCCCTCAGTCACCTTTTTAAATTGCAGGGAAACACGAGTCGTCGTTGTCATCGTCTTCTGGTTTTTTGATTGTTGATGTGTTGCTGTTCTTAAGTAATCTCTATGCTCAGCCTGGGCCGCAAACTCCTGACCCCAGGATCAAGAGTTGCATGCTCGACCAGCTGAGCCCACCAGCCAGGCGCCCCGGAAACCCCGAGTTTTCTGGCAGGTGTCTTGGTAGGCCCTGCTCTGGGCACGAGGTGTGTTTTCTTTCAGTGTTCTGTGTCCTTCATTTACAGCGGACAGCTAGTGCCTGCCTGCCTCCCATAATTTACGGCAGAGTGCATTTTAGTGAAATGGTTAAATTCTTGGTCCTGCAAGCCAACTGCCTCAACTATTTGTTTCCCCAAAGGATTGCACACTGCACAGTGCCCTTTGCAGCCATCGCACACAGGAGTAAACTGGTGTCCCCACGATGCATCCCGTTACATCCAGGAAGAAGAAGATGTGACTGTTTGCTCCTCGGGACCGAGAGAGCCAAATTGTGTGGCCTTGCGAGTTCCAGTCTTCCCTGGGCCGACTGAGCGGCACCCAACCCGGCAGTGGGCTCAAGGGAGCGACGTCAGAGCGTGAGAAATGAACGTGGATTGACAGGTCGCCGTTCTTACAAAGGTAGCGACAGTCGTCTTACGACTGGGGAGGCGCTCCTACTCGGTAGCTACAGACACGTGACATTGGGCCTGGTGTGAATGCACACTTTTGCGGTACGTCGTGTGTATTGCCCTTGATTTTACAATCCTTGCTTCTAATAATCAGTGCTGCTTGTGTCCTCGCAACTGCCCAGGACCAGTGATGGAATTCGGGAGGCGTTACATCTTACAGACAGATGGAACAGCAGAGCGAAAGCGTTCGCCGGAATGACGGCGTGTAGAAGTGGCATGGTGCCCACTGCTAAAGATTGGAATTCCGTGGGTCAGAAAGCAGTCTTGTCTTCCACAGTGCAGCCTCCTCAACGGACCGCACATCCTGACACTTTCTTCGTGAGCTGATGACCTTGTCCGCGAATGAATGAGCTCCGTAAATAAGATATTCGATGTTAGTCGAAGACTCCGGTCAGTCTAGATTTTGGCAAACAAGACAGAGTGAGCAAAATGCAGAGCCCAGGATAGCTCCCTCTCGTTCCAGCTGCCGGGGTCTAGACACCTGACTGCATATCACAGTTTCCCTGGCTGGCAGAGCCTCATGTGAATTGGTCGGAAAAAACCAAAAGCTCAGAGAAAATCCAACAATGAATTGAACCCAGTTGCTCGATGGTAGAGGGTAAACGGCTGAATCCATTTCAGATCAGCTGAGAGCATTAGTGGAGCCGGGTGAAGTGCACGGAGCGCGTTGCGTTTCTGAAATCGAGTTCCCAGAGCGTTTGGGACACTTCCCTTCAGTAAGTTCTGTTAGCAGCTGCCAGTTCCTGTTTGTTTCCATCGTGCAGAATGAATTCTTACCTCCCCTCTGTCCAGGTGACTGGAAGGTGTGAACGGGTGTGATATGAAGCAATGCGAGCACAGACCAAAGCCAGAACTTTGGGGTTCAAATCCTAACACTTAGAAGCTGCGGATCTAGTCTAGACCATTCCCTGAAACTCTTAAGAACTCAGCCTTTTTACCTACAAAATGGGCATCACGAAGAGGGCCGCTGTGTTCCAGAATGGACACAAAGGGGCTTTAACAGAAGATACACTTCCTCCGCACGTGGGGGTGGGGTGGGGCGTGATCATGTACAGGTGAGGGCAGAGCCTTGCTGCCCAGAGGCTTTCACGGTGGAGACAGCTGATGGGTGCCTCCCTGTTACTGAATGCAGTATTTTTAGGTTCATGGTTTTCCTCCCATCTTTAAAAACACAAGAGAACGACTAGTAGGACAAAAGGGGAATGAAGAATCTGTACTTCCTAGACTGTATTTCTGTTAAAATCAAAAGTTTACTGTAGAAGCCCTCCACACCGAGAGCCAGCAACCCAGAGTGACTCGGAAGACTTGGGACATTTTACCCTCGTACCAGGATTGCCCAGCCTCAGCTCTGTTGACGTTGGCGACCAGATAATCCTTTCTTGGAGGGGAGATGTCTTCTGTGCTGTAGGACGTTGTGCAGTTTCCATGGCCTCTACCCATTAGATGCTGGTGGCACCTTCCCCTGACCTTGTGACAAACAAAAGTCTCTCCAGACATTGCCCTTGGGGCAGATGACCTTCAGGGGTCATAACTACCTGCACTTGGGAACCACTGAAAATCTCTCCCATGAACATGTGTTACTTACCTCATTTCAATGATATTTACTATTTTTTTTTAAATTTTTAAAGATTTTATTTATTAGAGAGAGAGAGAGAGAGCGTGCGCACGAACGCAAGCACCCAGGCAGGGAGAGTGGCGGGCAGAGGGAGAGGGAGAAGCAGGCTTCCTGCTGAGCAATGATCCTGATGTGGGACTCGATCCCAGAACTCTGGGATCCTGACTTCAGCTGAAGGCGGGCACTTTACCGACTGAGCCACCCAGGTGCCCATTTAACGGCATTTAGAAACAGGAAATTTACGCAGTGGAGTTAAAAGCGTATCCATACAGAAGCCTGCACACAGCTGTTGATAGCAGCTTTATTCATCATTGCCAAAACCTGGAAGCAACCAAGATCAGATGACATTCGGGAAGCGAACGGATAAATAAACTGTGGTCTGCCGTCCGAACGACAGAATATTAGTCAGCACTGAAGAGAAATGGGCTTGAATCAGGCCATGAAGAGTATGGAAGAACCTTAAGTGCCCAGTACTAAGTGAAAAGAAGTCAGTCCGAACGACTCTGAATGACCCTGTGACTCCAGCACTGGGCTGTTGTGGAAGAGGAAAACCAGACACAGTGTGGAAAGATCAGTGGTTGCCCAGGGTTGGGGCAGGAAGAGATCTTGAGACAACACAGGAGTTGTTAGGGATTATACCGTAGGGAGGGGTGCGTGTGCGTTCCTTTCAGTCCACGGAGTGAGCAGCAGCCGGAGCGAACCCTTGAAGGAAACTGGGGGCTTTGGGTGATAGTGACGTGTCCGTGTAGACTCGTGAACGTGAACTCACGGCCGCTCTGGTGGGGGATGTGGAGAGCCAGGGAGGCCGTTCAGGAGCGCGTGGGAGATCTCTGGACCTTCTGCTCGCTTTTGCTGTGAACCTAACACTGTTCTAAAAACTGAAGTCTGTTTAAATATAATTTTTTGAAACAATTTTATTTATTCTTTTGAGAGATAGAGTGAGAGAGAGGAAGCCCGCATGCAGAAGCAGGGGGAGGAGCAGACTCCCTGCTGACTAGGGAGCTCAGTGGGGGGCTCTATCCCAGGACCCTGGGAACATGACCTGAGCCGAAGGCAGAGGCTTCACCGACTGAGCCACCCAGGCGCCCCTTAAATATAATCATTTTTAAAGGCAAATAAATGAAGGATGTCATTTCCAGACTGATTCAGTTGTTCTGATTAATTTCACCCTCCTGTGACCTGCAAAAGAACTGAGAAGCTCCAATGAAACTTTCTGCACTTGGGTCCTGAAGGCATGTTAACTTGATGTGACATGTGCACGACTGTCCGGACGACTCCTGGGGGCAGCTGCGTGAAGGTCCCCAGGACCAGAGGCCCGTCCTGCCATTTCCCCTTCACTGTGCTCATTCTCCGTAGCAAAGCGCACACCTGCTTTACTTCTGGAACAAAGCACTGCTTTCTTTGCACGTTGACTGTCTCAGGTCACCCAGATGCAGTTTTAGGTTGTCTGTTTAAATTTAGTAATGAGTCGTGGGTGCACAGCCCTAATACATCCAACAGCGTAGTGCCCCCAAGGCAGGGGTGGGCACACTACCGCCCAGAGGCCACCCCAGCCCACGGTCTGTTCTTGGAGATGAGGTTTGATGGCAGTAGCCCCACACCCATCTGTTCGCGTATGGTCAGCTCCTGCATTTGAGCTTCCGGCCGCAGGCGATCAGTTGTAACCGGGTACGGCTGCAGAGTCCGAGACACTTGCCCTTTGGCCCCGGAAATAAAAAGCGCGCTCAGCCCTGCTCATGGCCCTGGTATTTGCCTTCCGTTGCCATGTCCAGGTAGGTCTCCCAACTCGTAAACTCAACTTCCGGAAAGGGGAGGGGAGCGAAGAGAGGAGCCTGATTAACACAAATGATAGAGAACACGGAGAGCGTTTCATCTGAGTACTTTGGGGAGTTCCTGGGAGTTCCTTTACGTGTCAGAGTCCCATAATCGGTACCGGCGTGTATTTACTAAAACGCCTGGCTTGTACGCTCTTTCCGCAGATGCAAAACAGCACGTTCTGTGATTTTGAAACTAAGTGTTAGTGTGGGGGCGCCTGGGTGGCTCAGTGGGTTAAAGCCTCTGCCTTCAGCTCAGGTCATGATCCCAGTGTCCTGGGATCGAGCCCCACATCGGGCTCTCTGCGTGGCGGGGGGCCTGCTTCCTCCTCTCTCTCTGCCTACTTGTGATCTCTGTCTGTCAAATAAATAAATAAAATCTTTAAAAAAAAAAAAAAAAAGAAGAAGTGTTAGTGTGGCGTCCGTGACGGAGGCACTTGACAGCCCAGGCCCGTGTAGCGTGCCGTACTGTGCCGGCTGCTCATGTGGCCAGGGTGTAGGAGGTTCGCTGGGGTCACACGCCAACACCTGCTGGACAGTGGCGAGCAGGACTAGTTGGGCATGAAGCTGCCGTGCCTTCTGGAAAGCCACTTCCGCCCCAAGCCTCCAAGTCTAACACCCCAGTCAAGGTGGTCTTTAGCTTGAACTTGTCTTCAACAGCAGAGATGTGACCTCTCACCGTTACGTTCCTTAATCCATTACCGCGAGGCCTGTGTTCCGGGTGAAGCACGGACAGTGTGTGCTCACGCTCAGACTTCTTAAGGAGCGGGTGGTCAGGCTCTCTGCAGTGTGCAGCAGACCAGGGCCGCCGTGTCGTGCGACCGTCACGTGGGAACCCCGTACAGAAGGCAGATTGCTGTCGATGTCCAGGAATCACTCTTTGTCTCATCTTCCTCTTTGTATTTTCTTAACCTCTAACGCGCCTTCCCTAGACTTGTGAGGCAGGTGAGAAGTGGAAGAAGTCATGGAGGGGAATGCGAAATGGACCAGAATACATACTGTCAGAGACCCTACGGGTCAATGACATATGGCCAGTGGCGTGTAAGGGACACACACACATGCACAGCTGCATTCAGAGACAGAGTACATGCTTGTCCGGAGCGGCTTGGTCATTGACAGCAGACTTTGATCTTGCCTTTTATACAGTCCCACGATCAGCCTTTGCATCAGAGTAGTAATACCATTGACCACTGGTTATTTGTTTCTATTTGTACCATTCTGTGTTTCTGTTTTCCTTTGTTCCTGCGTATGTTTGCATAAATTAAGCATTATTTTTTCTGATTCTACTTTACTGTTAATTTATTAGCTATACCTCTTTGTTTTCATTTTTTAGTGTTTTTTTTTGTTGTTGTTTTGTTTTGTTTTTTGTAAGATTTTGTATATTTATTGGAGAGGGCAGGCCCACAAGCTGGGGGTGGGGAGGGGCAGAGAGAGAGAGGGAGAGAAGCAGACTGCCTGCTGAGCAGGGAGCCCAACCCAGGGCTCCATCCCAGGACTCTGGGATCATGACCTGAGTTGAAGTCAAGAGTTCGTTGCTCAGCCGACTGAGCCACCCAGGAGCCCCAATTTTTAGCGTTTCTCTCATGTTTGCGGTCATGGTCTTTAACTTGTCACAGTCTGCATGGGTCTCTCTTAACCACGTCCTGTGGAAGGACCTAACAAGGGTGTACATCTGTTCTTCCCTTCCTACTTCTTGGTACTACTGTTGTCAAACCCTTTACTTTCATATGTTTAAGAAACCACAGTACAGTTACTAATTCTGCATTAGGCAGTTAATTATATATAAAAGAAATTTTAAAGTGAGAAGAAAATGTGTTCGTATTTGTCCCGTGTTGACCCTTTCTGCCGCTCATCATTCCTTTGCAGAAATCCAGAGATCCATCGGAGGTCATTATTCTTCCCCTTAAAAAGAACTTAATCAGTTTTTCTTGTAGGACAGGCGTATTGGCATTGAATTCTCTCTGCATTTGTTTGTCTTAAAGAGTCTTTATTTTGTCTTCATTTCTGAAAGCTGGTCTGAGAGTAGAATTTTAAATGGACACATTCTTTGAGTTCTCTGAAGACTTCATTCCATTGTCTTCTGGCTTACATCATTTTTGACAAGAAGTTTGTGAGTTTTGTTATCTTCCCCTCTGGGTGTAATTTGTGTTTTTTCTCTGGCTGCTTTTAACAGTTTCTTTTTACTGCCGATTTTCAGGAAATTGATTGTGTCTTGTTAGGGTTTTCTCTGGTGTTTATCCTGCTTGGGGTTTTGGTTCAGCTTTATGGATCTGCTTTATGGATCTGTTTTACCTTTTTTTTTTTTTTTTTAAAGATTTTATTTATTTATTTGACAGAGAGAGATCACAAGTAGGCAGAGAGGCAGGCAGAGAGAGAGGAGGAAGCAGGCTTCCTGCTGAGCAGCGAGCCCGACGCGGGACTCGATCCCAGGGCCCTGGGATCATGACCTGAGCCGAAGGCAGCAGCTTAACCCACTGAGCCACCCAGGCGCCCCTGTTTTACCTTTTTTAACTTAGAAGTTCACAAACTTACTTGATCTTGGAAGCTTTGCTTTAAGTAATACACGTTATCATATCCGAAGACCGGTGTTTTATGAACAGACACTAACATGAACCCTTCCCCATGTTTGGGCACCAGGAAAATCAGTGTTTACTAGTTCTGCATGCTTTGTAACTCCGTACTGTGTACTTGGACCATAGAACATGGGATGATACAGAGAGCTCTTGGACACATCCCTGGTTGTGTGCAGAGTGTACAAACAGGGCTTGCAAAAGGGGTGTCAGCCGTAACTATCTGTGTGTGACTGCCAGCTGTGCGGGCACACTTCATGAGTAGCCATTTTTCAAGCTTTCTCATGTCTGGACAGTAACGATCCATTGCCTAGTTCCTGTTCCCTAAAGGAGAATATGGCACACCGTGGATTACCGCCTGTGGCTACCAGTAGTAAAATGTTAGTTCCAAAAACATACAGTCTAAATGTTTTCCGTAGGCATCGGACAACATATATTGTCATTTGACCATACAGACTTTTTTTTTTTTCATGCAGACTTTTTTAAAAGGATTTTTTAAAATTCATTTGAGAGAGAGCGAGAGAAAATGAGGATGAGTGGGGGGAGGGGCATAGAAGGAGGGAAAAGCAGACTCCCCGCTGAGCACGGAGCCTGACACGGGACTTGATCCAAGGACCCCGGGATCATGACCTGAGCCAAAGGCAGATGCTTAACCCACTGAGCCACCCAGGCGCCCTGAGTATGCAGACTGTGTTTAAAAGAAAAATGTTTTAAGATGTTTCTTGTTTTTAATTTATGTGTTTATGGCATATAAGCTTATTTTTGAAGAACGTCAAAGGTTAGGGCCCTGGAATTTGTGTATCATATTAGCATCTTTTATCACTAACAATACAAAAACATTTTTCCTGGGTCATAGAACAACTTCAAAGGGAAGGGGTCTCTTTGGTGTTAACATATAAATAGACAAAGGCACACATCTACTACGGTGGCAAGAATTAATACACCTAAATTAAGGGTCTTCCAAAAATACTTTTTTTTTTAAAGATGAGATAAGATATGAGGAAATAATTCAGGCATTGTGACTTTTCACTTTGTGGTACCCATTTTCCTATTTCAGGGAGTAAAGAGAGAAATGAGGATGATGGCCTGATTAATTCCCAATGGATAAAGGCTTATCTAGAACTGCCCTATTTCTTGATACTATTATAGTATTAAAAGTCACGTTTATTTTTATAAGTCATTACCATCTTGGCACTTGTGTTCATTGTAGTCAAGTACCATCATCTTTAGATTTTCAAGCTTCCAAAGTCTAAAGAAGTGTGTTTTTAGTTTTCTCTTGGAGAACACCGTCTTCAATAGCAAAACCTCAATTAATTGGAATGTCTAGGGAGTGATGTGTTCAGTCAGTCAGAAAGTTGTCTTTTGAATTTCAACACAGTGTTGGAAAGCCATTCAGAGAGGACTTGGGGAGTGTCAGGCAAACCACGGCATAGTGACCGTGAGGCGTCCTCACCCATGGGACGCCAGGGTCCCTGGAGGACCCGCTAGAAGTGCGGCTCGATGAAGAAGGTGTCTCGCAGAATTCCTGCTGCCCGTGGCTCCCAGCGGTGAGCAGGTTCTGACACCAGGATTGTGACGTACTGTGTGTGATCGCCTGGCGTGACGTGGTTGTTGGCGGGGCCTGGGGTACAGCAGTGAGGATGCGGCATGAGGTCCGGGGAGGCAGGCTTCTTTCATTATTTCATAAAGGATGGCATGAGTTTCAAGCATGTCGAACACACTTGGGCAGACAGTAGGTACAGTTTCGTGTTAAGCGCTATTGTTTTGCTTGTTTTTACGATTGTTGGCTTTTTATTTTATTTTAAGATGTTATTTATTTATCTGACAGCGATCACAAGTAGGCAGAGAGGCAGGCCGAGAGAGAGGGGGAAGCAGGCTCCCCGCTGAGCAGAGAGCCCGATGCGGGGCTCTGTCCCAGGACCCCGAGATCATGACCTGAGCTGAAGGCAGCGGCTTAACCCACGGAGCCACCCAGGCGCCCGTATTGTTGCTTTTTAATAGCTTCACAAAACCCAGTGTTTCCAGTCCTCTGGGACCGTGGAACCGTTCTTCAGGTAGTGCCGACCAAACGCGAGCCCGCCACCGAGACCGCCTCGTTCTGAGGAGCCCGCTTTGGCAAACTCTTGCTTACTTGCCTCACACCTCGGGCCGCCTGGCTTCCCACTTCATCTGGTGCTTGGTTTCCCTGGAGGCAGCCGTGCGCGCCCCCATGTCCAGTCTGGGGCTGGCGAAGCGCCTGCTGGCGGGGGCTCTGCCCCCACGTGCCTTTCCCAGCGGCCCTTCCGCAGGTGTCGCATTCAGAGCGGGGGATGCCGGCGCGACTCCCAGCGTGCTTCTGGCCGGGGCCTCTCTCAGACGGCAGCCAAGAGCTCAGCCGGGGCTGCCGTCATCGGACAGTTTGACCGGGGCCGGGTGGCCTGCGGCCGCGCTGGCCGCCTCACGTGGCTGGGAGGTGGCGCCGGCTGTCTGGAGGAGGCCTCCGTCCTGCGCCCTGCTGGCTTCTCCATAGGCAGAGAAAAAAAAAAAAAAGTTAGGGTGCATATTGGATTGCGGTCCTCCAAGAAATAGAATTAATATTTGTATGCTATGCATTTAATTTATGACCGGTAAAAAGGTATGTTTGTCCCTCTGACCTAGAGATCCATGTGGGTTATTTGTGTTGAAAATTTGGGCAGTGACGGAGGAAGCTTTCGGGCAGTGGGCGGAAGCACCCCCAGGCGCTGCCTTCCGAGTCTAAGACCTACGCGACAGCGTTATTTCACCTTCTGATATTTCACAGTAAAAATCAGAAGTCATGGGCGCCTGGGTGGCTCAGTGGGTTAAGCCGCTGCCTTCGGCTCAGGTCATGATCTCAGGGTCCTGGGATCGAGTCCCGCATCGGGCTCTCTGCTCAGCAAGAAGCCTGCTTCCCCCTCTCTCTCTCTCTGCCTGCCTCTCCGTCTACTTGTGATCTTTCTCTCTGTCAAATTAAAAAAAAAAAAAAAATCAGAAGTCATGAGGAGAAGACCTTAGCCTAAAACCCTGTTCTAGTAAAGTTTCTCAGCCGTGGAGCGTTATTGCCATTTTTGGGCGAATCAGTCTTTCTTGTGGGGAGACTGTCCTGTGAGGTGGAGGATGTCGCGTGGCCTCCCTGGTCTCTCTCCACTCGTTGCCGTTGGACCCCCTTCTCCAGGTGTGACAGCTGACGGTGTCTCCAGAACGTGTCTGCTGTATCCTGGGGTGCAGGCACCGGGGGCCCTGGTGGACACGACTGTGTTCGTATGTGGGTGCGCTGTGATAATTGCATGCTTTTATGAGGTGTCATGTGCATGGATCGATATCCGATTTCAGTATTACATTTGAGAAGGTCCCTGACAACCATTGTCAAACTCAAGTGTCGCTGATGAATCTGAGTGGAAACGTGAGCAGCCGTGACCTCAGAACTTGGTGCTAAACTGGGGAGGTGGGAGAGGGGGGCAAGGGCAAAGCAAAGCCGGTCCAGTGTCTCTGGTTGCCTGATGCACTTGAGGAGCACCTGCGTGGGAGGGTAGTTTGCTTTGCCGCAAGCAGAGAGAGCATTCTTCATCTTGGCACTTGCCGTGCGGAGCTCTAGCCGTCCGCCGTTTGCCGGCGGAAGCGCAGAGGCCCCGGGCTTCCCTGGCTCCCTCCGGTACATCTGTTGCCTGCGCGGCCCTCGGTGGCCGTCCTGTTTGCATCGGTCAGTCCTGGAGAGTTGGAGGCTTCCACAAAAGAGGATCAAGGCAAAGTGATAAGGGCAGTTCCCCTCCAAGGGCATATGCTCCACGGGATGGAAAACTGGGGCTCAAACACATGCCTGTGCCCGAATATTCGTGGCAGCAGTAATCACGATAGCACGAAAGTGAACGCCTGCCGGAATGCCCGGCATCCGATGGGCGGGTGGATGAGGCAAGTGTAGCCCACCCGGCGGTAGAGTAGTCGTCCGCCGCGACAAGGGACGGAGTGCGGATACACGCCTCCTCGCGGCTGACCCTCGGGAGCCTTTTGCTCAGAGAAAGGAGCCAGACACAGAAGGTATTGTGTGTTTGCACTGATGTGACACGTTGAGAATAGGCCGATCCAAAGAGACAGAGTGGACTGGTTGTTGCCAGGGCTGGGAGAGGGAATGAGCAGGGACTGCCTAATTGGGTACACGGTTTCCTTTTGGAGTGATGGAAATGTTTTGGGGCCTGAGGAGTGGATGTTTGCACAACATTGCAGTGTTCTAAGGGCTCTGTACCTCCCACGTGGAAGGACTGCCTGGATAGGTCTGCACCGTGCCTTGCCTGGAGCCGAGGAGCAACCAGAAGATGGTGCAGTCCTTTTTATGTGTGTGACCGCCTTTGAGAATACAGGATATGTTGTGTTTGTTAAAATAGTTGGCACTTCACACCAACACTTTGCAGGATGTGAACCTTTTTGCCCGTACTGCGCCTTGGTGGTGGTTCTGTCTGGGCCCTAATCACAGGAGAATCAGGGACAATTTAGGTATTAGAAGAACATATTTATCATTTTTAATTTATTGTTTCTATCAGTAAACTAATTAATTTTGACATGTTGCATAAGCAGAAGAACGTCGCTAACCAGTCCTATTTTCCCGTTTTTGTGTGTTTATAACACGCAGATGATGTTAATTACACTTACGGAGTTTAACAACATATATAAAAGATAATCTTCCATTCCAAGACTCTCATTTGTGAGTTACCATCTGTTTTGGACCAAAGAATAAGAATTTGATTCTAAAGGTTTTGCTGAACAGCTTGTAATAAGAGCTGTTTATATATTAATTACTTATTGAATTATTATGGATTTTAGTGTTTTAATTTCCAAGCAATTTGGGGCTTATTGTGGTGACATCTGCTCATATTTTGATACTTTATGGTATTTAGTGATTTCATTATAAGGCTATTTTTTTCCCCCCCGTGGTAATTTACACCTTAATCCTGAAAACAATAATCTGCTTTCTTCTTCAGGTCCTATAAGGAGTATTGTCTTATTTTATCTCTACCACAGAAATGTTTTCATTTCGAAATGTATTTTTATTTTATGAGCAAATTGAATATTCCCTTATGCCTGCTTCACTCTGGTGAGTAATTTCTACTGAAAGACTTGTAGGGAAGTTTTTTGTTGTTGTTTTAAAGATTTTATTTATTTGAGGGAGAATGAGTGAGAGAGAGCATGAGAGAGGAGAAGGTCAGAGGGAGAAGCAGACTCCCCAAGGAGCTGGGAGCCCGATGCGGGACTGGATCCTGGATGTCCGGGATCACGACCTGAGCCAAAGGCAGTCGCTCAACCAACTGAGCCACCCAGGTGCCCTGTAGGGAAGTTTTGTTTGAATCGTATTATTTTTCTTCAATGCTAGATTTTTAAAAGTTGCCCTGTTTATTACTTTTATCTTACATATCCTTATGGTGTTTTTAGAAAAATGTACTGTAATGAAACTTAAGGGCCTGTGAACCCATCTGTAAAATTTTTTTAGCTGCCTTTCTTTGCACAGCGTAGCTATAAAAATGACTCATTGGGAATAATTTACTTGAATTTCCTTAATACATTTCATGACGTTCTGTGTTTAATAATAAGAAACACCTTTACTCATAAGCTTCACTGGTGAATTTGAATTCTATTAACCCTGGTTCCTTTTTATCACTTAGATTGAACAAGAATTTAAGAGAAGATGGCAAGCAGTTAATTTCCTTAGAGTTTGAGCCTGTAGATAATTTAAATGTAGGAGGCTGGATTCATTCATAACCAAGGGAATTTTATGAGGAAGAAGGTAAACACTGTTAAGTCAATGCTGGTTTGATTGCTCAGTGTTTATATTGACCGAAAAGTAGAAACATGTTTTCGATACGAAGGTTAACTTGGGAGCTTACAAACCTGGCTTGTTCGGAAGTGCGAATGGTGGAACGCTTGTGAAATTGCATGTATGATAGCAGTAATGGATAGGTTGAGCCAGAGTCAGTCCGTGCCTTTCTTTGGCTTTATTTTCAGGAACCCAAAAGGGGAAAAAAGATTCTAATGTTGTGTCTCTGTGTTTGTAAGGGCGTAGCGATACACATGGACTTGCATGCAAGGCTCTTGTAAACGTTCGTCTAAGTGATGTCTGTAAAGCTTCCTTAAAGCATGTTTTCTTCTCTCAGAGGTGTGTATAGTCTAGTTTCTTGGTTGCGTAAGACACGGTCCCCAAGACAAGAGCATGTCGGTCAGGCATTGATTATCATTAAAGGATGGCAGCAGCAATATCTGAACTAAAATTAATTTTATTTGCTTTGAGACTCTTGGGATTTCTGCACGTGCGATAATACGGACTGGCCGCTTCCGTTTCTCGTCTTTCGGTTTGCATATCCGTGTGCAAGTGTAAGACAGAGAATGTGGCATAAAAGTTTGTGTTGAGATGGAAAAGGGAACCAGTGCCACGCTTGGAAAAAGGATAAACCACAAAGTGGGAGAGGCCAGAGGTGAATCCTCTGCAAAGAATTTCAAGTTTTTTATTCATTTCTCCTTGGTTCTCACCAGGCAGCTCCTGGCAGACACTTTGGAGTTTATACGAGCGGATGCTGGGGAGCTCACTGGTCCAGAGGTCTACACATGAAGTCACCGTAAAGGTAAGCAACTCACTCACTGTGGCGTACTTGTCCTTGACCTGAAATCCTTTGGAGAAGTGGCAGTGCATTTTCCCCACACCGAACATCTTCTGTTTTAAAGGGACTTTTTTTCAAGTTGCATGTCTGTGCCCTTGCTGAAGCTGCAGGTAGTAGATAGAATACTGGGAAATCATTGTGGGCTTACATATAGTTAACTCTAAATGATGAACTTGCCTTTTACTGCCTTCCAAGAATTTTGGATACTGAACCAGCTACTACAAACTTTTTTTGGGTCTTACCAGGAGAGGATGACACCTTCTAAAACCCAGTCTAGGTTTTTTTTTTCTTTTAAAGATTTTTTTTTTTTTTTTTAAAGTAATCTCCTTTTGCAACATGGGGCTCGAACTTACAGCCCTGATAGGAAGAACTGCATGCTCTGTCGGCTAAGCCAGCCAGGTGCCCCTGGACTTTATGAGTTTCTTAACGCAGTTTGTGTGTATCTGCAAACCGATTTGTAGTTAACCTTGAAACTTACTAGAGCAACCTGTAGATCAGTACTTACAGATCTAGGAGATGATTAAGTTTCCAGAAGAACAAATCAGACGGGTTCCAAGAGTTGAACCCCAGATGCCAAGCTGAAACTGATGGCCAGTTCTGGAACAGTTGCTGTCTCTTGGTAGATGGGATTTTAGGGTTTGATTTTATTGTTTCCTTTTTGTATTTCCTGTACTGTTTGTGGTTTGTATTTCCATTTTCTTTATCAGTTTGGTTGCCTTCTTTTTTAAATTTTTTTTTAATTTTAATTCGGTTAATTAAGCGTATGAAGTATTACTGGTTTCAGAGGTGTAGGTTGGTGATTCATCAGTCTTACATAACAACCGTGCTCGTTCCATCACATGCCCTCCTTAATGTCCATCACTCAGTTACCCCACAACCTTACCCACCTCCCCTCCAGCACCCTCAGTTTGTTTCCTATTTTTGTCTTTAATTTTTCAAAAAAAAAAAAAAACAAAAACCCACAGAAACATTCATAATTTTAAAAACATAAGGCTGGAAATCTGGGGAAGAATTTTGCCTGTTGCTTTAAAAACTTCAATCAGAACTAAAGTTACGGTCCTCAGTCTAACTACAGGAAGAATCTTATTGAGGTATTTTTGTTTAGAACCAAGTATGTAAAGGGGTCCCCGGGTGGCTCAGTCAGTCAAGCATCGGACTCTTGCTTTTGGCTCAGGTCATGATCTCAGGGCTGTGAGATCGAGCCCTGCACTGGGTGTGGAGCCTAACTGAAGATTCTCTGTCTGCCCCCCTCCCAAGACCCAAGCATGTAAAAATAACAAATTAGATGTATAAGAATCTTGATATTTTACTTAAATATTTGAAGAATAAGGGCATTTGGGTGTCTCAGTCAGTCGGGCGTCTGCATTGGGCTCAGGTCATGATCTCAGGGTCCTGGGATTAAGCCTTGAGTTGGGCTCTGTGCTTAGGGGGACATCTGCTGCTCCCCCTTCTTGTGCTCTTTCCCTGTGTCTCTCTGTCACGTAAATACATGAAATCTTTAAAGTAAATATTTGAAAAATGTAGTTTGCTAAAAAAAAAATAAAAAATAAAAATTTGTAAAGTGTTAATTATGTTGAGTTTTTGACTACCTTTAACGTCATATGTTCAGGATTCATCCTTCTTGCACCGTGAATGTTTTTCATGGCCTAATAATATTTCATTGTGTGGTTCCACCACGTTTTGTCGGTCTCTTCGCCAGCCGATGGGCATTTGAATTGTAGTTCCTTGCAGTTATATTAGGAGTCCTCATTATTCGTATTCCTGCTGTTCTGAACATCTGTGTGCAAATTTCTATGCAGACACAGGTCTCTGTTTCTCTTAGGTGCATGTCACGGAGTAGAATTAATGGGTCGTATGGTGACCCTGTTTAACATTTCGATGAACTGCCAGACTTTCCATCAGTCGGTGGTTTTGGAATTGTGGTCGAACCGTCTTCCGAACGTCAGGGGAGATGGCAGAGGTCTGTCGGTTACCGGCATCTTGACTGGGAGCGAACTGCGTGCTTAGGGAACGCACTTAGGGTTCCATCGAATGGAGCGTACGTGGAATTCCTCCCGTGCGTGAGGCCCTGGTGTTGAGCGTGCGTGAGTCATCCCTAGAAGGATTACTTCGGATTTTGGTGTTTTGGGAACCACAGCAGACCATGGCGGTGGTGTTCCCGGCTCTCACTGCTAACACGGATGGTTTGTTCCTGAGGAGCTTCTGTGTTGTGGGGCATCCCCTGCGGGTCCGCAGGCGGCCACTTTCAAGCCCCGAACGGACAAAGCAGGCGCTTGTCGTCCAGTGTAGACCACAGTGTAGACAGGAACCTTTTCAGTAGAGCTGAGAAGCCAGATCGAGGGTGACCTTTTCTGCCAAGGGCCAGAGGGGAAGTAGTTGAGGCCTCGTGGGCCAGCCGGGCGCAGTTCACGGCTGCTCGGCTCTGCTGCTGTGGTGTAGGAACCCGCCGTGGAGCGCAGGGGAATGAATAGCGGGGGGTGAGTGTCAGTACAGCTTCGGATTTACGGACACTGGAATTTGAACGTCAGCTCAATTTCATGAGTCACAACACAGGAATCTTTTGATTTTTTATCAGCAGTTTAGAAATGTAAAAAACTAGTCCTAGCTCACAGGCCTGACAAGGGGGAGCAACAGGTGGGATTCGGCCCCAGGCCCCAGTCTGCTGACTCCTACCTCGAGGAGCACAGCCGGTTTGTTTCTGCCTCTTCTCACGTCTGCTTTGTGACTCGGGCATCCGGAGGTACAGCTCTGTGAGGCCCATGCTGTGGTGAAGACGGAGTCCGTACCGCGGTCATAGCAAAGGTCCTGCGGATCTTCAGGGACCTGCGACTTCTAGGAATTTGGAGGCTGCTGGGCTCTGTCATGAGGTGTGGTCCTGGACCCATGTATCAGCCCTAAGGGTTCTCTGTCAGAGCACGGCCTCACCCCTGCCCGGGGGACATTCGGCCCTGTCTGAAGACCCGTTTTCAAGGGACGGGTGCTGCTGACTGTGGTGGGCAGAGGCCAGGGATGCTGCTTAGCACCCTACAGCACATAAGATGCCCCACCACTGGGATTCAGATGTCCCGAGTGTCAGCAGTACCAAGACTGGCAAAGCCTACTCCCTATTGCTATCAGTATTGTACTTAGTATATTTAATCTGACCAGTCTGGGGACACCTGGGTGGCTCATTCGGTGACACGTCTGCCTTTGGTTTGGGTCATGATCCCAGAGTCCTGGGATCCAGTCCTACATCAGGCTCTCTGCTCAGTGGGGAGCCTGCTTCTCCCTCTTCCTCTGCTGGTGCTTGCTCTCTCTCTCTGTCAGATCAGTGAAGTCTTTAAAACAACCCAACTTCCTACATTCGCTGACATAAATAGGAGGATCGTTGGACTATCATCTAATACTTAAGTTCATAATATTTAAGCTTTCTTTAAAGATTTTATTTATTTGAGGGGAGCCTGGGTGGCTCAGTGGGCTAAGCCTCTGCCTTCGGCTCAGGTCATGATCTCAGGGTCCTGGGATTGAGCCCCACATAGGGCTCTCTGCTTGGCGGGGAGCCTGCTTTCCCCTCTCTCTCTGCCTACTTGTGATCTCCGTCTGTCAAATAAATAAATAAAATCTTAAAAAAAAAAAAGATTTTATTTATTTGAGAGAGAGTAAGCAAGAGAGCGAGCACACATGAACAGGGCAGAGGGAGAAGCAGACTCCTGGCTGAGCAGGGAGCCCGATGCAGGACTCGATCCCAGGACCCTGAGATCGTGATCTGAGCCGAAGGCAGAGGCTTAACTGAAACTGCCACCCAGTGCCCGTTGAAGTGTTCTTTTAAATATATTTTCATTGGGGCGCCTGGGTGGCTCAGTGGGTTAAGCCGCTGCCTTTGGCTCGGGTCGTGGTCCCGGGGTCCTGGGATCGGGCCCTGCATCGGGCTCTGTGCGCAGCGGGGAGCCTGCTTCCTCCTCTCTCTCTGCCTGCCTCTCTGCCTACTTGTGATCTCTCTGTCAAATAAATAAATAAAATCTTAAAAAAATATATTTTCATTATTCGTATAAATAGAAGCACCAAAAAATGTTCTGTGAAGACTCAAAAGAGTCCATGGCAAACTGCGTGAGGCATCACTTGCTTTTGTATCTCCTAGAGAAAGCCACAGGGTTTATTTTTTGAACCTCTAGAGGCTGTGTTCTGTGAGCACATGACCTCACTCACGACTCCCTGATGAGGGAACCGTCGAGGCCAGAATCCTGCATATGTGGGTGGGAATCACAGTGTCTCAGAGGCTCCGTCGCCGGGCCGCCTGTCTTCCTGAAATTCATGGGAGGGCCTCTTGCACGTTGTAGAGAAGCCGCTTCCGATTTTTCAGTTTTGAAGATAGTTGAGTCTGTACGCTGATTTACACACACATCAGGAGTATTGGCTTAAAGCAACATCATGGGAAAAGCAGAGCTCTTACGTGGAGGCCGTCTCTGGCAGCGTCTCCACGGCGCCCTGCCGTGAAGTCTTGGGTTCCTGAGTTTGTGTCCTAGTGTGTGCAGAGGAGGGACGAGGAAAGAACAGCGTGCTGCCCGTCGCGTGTACGTCGTCTGCCTCCTGGGACGCAGGCTGAGCAGTGGTTTGCTGTTACTGTGTTGAGCACTTCTAGGAAGGCTTCCTTCTGGGTCTTCCCCTGGACAGGCAGAGACGTGTTAGTAAATAGGGAGGCGAGTTTGCAGAGTTGGAGAGAGGACTCTGCGGCCACGTGGGAGGCATGCAGATGGTTCTGGAAGTAACCCCAGGGACTGGACGCCTTTCCTGTCCCATCAGCACCTGCCATTGATGTGCTCACGGGCTCTGGATGCAGGCCCCGGCCAGCCATGGATTCACCCAGAAGGACCTTTTCTGAATGCCTCACCCCGGGGGTGTTTTTTCTTCCATGAAGAGCGGCATTATTTTCCTAAGACAGGAGCCCCTCCTCTGCCCTCCCAGCCCTGTAGCCTCATTTCCTACTTAGAAGCGCTGAGTTGTTGTCATGCAGATTATTTCTGGAGACACTGCCAGGTTTTAATTACATTTTAATGAATGTGAAAACAGTTCCCGCTCATAGGAGAAGATTTGGAAAATAGAAAAGCACACACAGAGAAAATTCCACCCCCAGAAGTAGATGCTAGACTTTTTGGGAGGGTGATCTTCCATCTCTGTGTGTGTGCGCACACACGCGTGCGTGCGGAACAAAATGTGGCACCATGCACGTTCCATCTTGAAACCTGCTTTTCTCCTGCATAACGTTGTATCGCGGACATTTCCCCTGGTCATGAAATATTCTTTTAAGGGCTTCACCTTATTCTGTTGGCTGATTCCCATATTGTAAATGGTAGTACTGTTGCTAGGACTCCAGTAATAAAGTAATAGTTAGACGCTTAGTAATAAAGTGATAGTTTGATCATATGTATAATTTTGGGCCATCTGACTGCAAGTAAATAAAGAACTGTACGTTTAGTGGGCAGTGTTCCTTTGTGGGGCATCTTTTCTTACTATAAAATAAAAGCTGCCTACTCATTGCTAAATGAAGAGAAATCCAAGAAAGTAAGCAAGCAGCATGTATGTTTCCCCCGCTATATTCCATGTGTGTATTTTCCTGTAAGTGGGGTTAAACTGTAAACGCCATAATTTGTGGAATCATATTGTCATAGAAGAGCAAAGTGTTTGAATAGCTACATGTTGTCGTAATGACAATTATGTAGCAGAAAGAGATAATGCTCAGCGGTAAAGCAAACCTCTTTCACCTCTGGCGTAAGCTGGTCCCCAAGCAGATTTTAGAAGAGGGTGCTGTATAAATGTTGTTACCTGCATTAAAAATACCATCTTCAACTGACTGCTTATTGTGTAATGAAAGTAACCCTAGCTCCCACTGAAAGAGAGAAACACATTGTGAGGGAAGCGAACAGGGGAGGGTAGGACCCGTGACACTCGAGTCCGAATGTCCACGGAGAAACGCAGAAAGGGCCTTTTGTAGGATGAGGTCATTTCAAGCAGATTTTCCGGCTGCTCTGGCTCTCGGTTCTCAGGCTTGCATGGAGACAAGTCCCAGACAGCGGAGCCTTTTCCAGAAGATTACTTTAAGCCATGGAGTCTTCCAGCGTCCACGCCAGCAGGCTAGGAGGGACAAGAAAGGAGACAAACTTTCTTCCACGTCTGGAGGAAAAGGGCAGTTGGTTTTAAAAGCGTTCAGGAGAATATTTCACAATGGGGCTGATTGTCAGAAGAGAAGCCTTCCCCTCTAGGGATACCGGATTACACTCTTCCCCTCCCTCAGTTCACGTGCACTTGGCTTGCTGCTCTGAGAGCCCCTCCTGCTGGCCCTTCCTGCCGTCCAGTTCAGCGCCAACTCCCAAGTAGGTCTCCTGGGGTTATGATGTTGAGGATAATTTCATGGCCCCGCAGACTGTGTTGTTTTGGGGTGAACCCCTCCCTTCCTGGAGAATGCCAGCCTTGAAAACCGTTTAAGTACGTGCTAAGATGAAACTCCTCAGTGACATTTCTCTTGCACCTGAACTTTGCACTAATTTGCGATGGGAACCATGATTAACAGCCGTTTCTGCCACCTTGAGATGCAGTCACAAACAGCAGTGCTATAAGTAACTCCCCTTCCATTTCTCTGTGGCTTCGACCCCCGGTGACCGAGTGTGCCGGCCGCTTGTGTTCCCTGGGGCTGCTGCACACAGGCCCTCGGCCCCGGCGCGCTGCCCTCTCGTCTTCAGGCAGCTCCAGGAGGGGACGACCTGGCTTTCCCTCGCCGGCCCTGGCGCTTCTCCCCTTTCTGCGCACTGAAGACCTCGGGTCAGCCGGATGGGAGGGGTCTCAGATCACCCCTGGGCCAGGCAAGGAAATGCACTCATTAAGAAGCCAAACCCATTTGGTGTTTGTTTTTGTTTTTGTTTTTTTGTTGTTTCCCTTCTGTTGGAGGCCAAGGAGGGTGTCCCAGTGCCACCAGAGCTCTCTCTCATCCTGGAACTGGAGAGGTGGGAAAGCACCTGTGGGAGCTCTCAGGTTCTTCCTGTCCTGGGTCCAGGGGAGCATGTGCAGCATCATGCAAGGTCCCGAATGTTCTGACACGGCAGCCTTGCCCTCCCGTCGCGCGCGCGCACACACACACACACAGACACAAGGCCTCTTGTACTGCTTTTCTCTCCTCCTGTTCCCGTCTTCCTCCCCAGATGCTGTCTTCATCAGCAGGAATTTACCCTCCTGCCTTCCAAAGCTTTCCTCCTTGCAACTCGGCCACCCCCGTAAGACTTTGTGGGGCACTAAAGTGCTGGAGTGTTCCCTTATTTGTGTAGAGGAAGAGAGGGGTGTGTGTTTGTGTGTGTGTGTGTGTGTCCGTGTGTGTGAATAGTGTGTGAACTTGAATGTGTTTATTTCCTAGAATTGCCAAAACACTGTGCCTTGCATACAGGAGTTGGGCAGGAACGTCTCTGTCATCTCCTCAGACCTCATTCTCCGTCAGCACAGAGAAGGCCGGGCAGAACCCGTGTGTCTGTTATTTGCGGTAGGTCTTCCCTGCGTGCGGCGATAGGATCCGATGAGGCTTACGTGACGGAGGGAGCTGCTGCTTTTCAGCGGGAAAGCTTCTCACCCTCTTCGCACGGCTCTTTCCGAAGAGGAGTTGGTTGGAAATGACTTGCGGCGCTGACGACTTCATCGGGTACCTGCCGGCGTGAGGGCTGCGATGGGCTCGGCGACCTTCCAGCGCCGCTGAACAGCCACAGCTCGGCCTCCCCGTGTCTTACCTGTGTTCTCATCTCGAATACCTGAGTCTTTGGTGGGGGCAAAGCAGGGCGAGGTGAAGTCAGGGGGCTCGGCTCGCTCATTGGTGGGGTCGCAGTTTTGGCTGAGCTGTGGAGTTGTGAGAAGGGCCGTGGAGATGGGGGGGCAAAGCAGGGGCCGTGGTGACCAGCCTGATGAGTGGGAGGGCCTCGGAGCGGGGCGGTTGCTGAGCGGTTCTGCGGCTCAGGGATGCTTCCTTCTGGAAGGGGGACATGACGTGGTCATGAGGACCCAAGAGAAATGTCCTGTGGCCCCATTATACTGTGGCTTCTCCTTCAGATCGAACTGTTGGTCGTTTCAGATTGTTCCATTTTCGTGACATGAAGCATATAAATTAAAAATCACACAATTGAGTTCCCTGGAGGAATCCCAGTTCATAGAGCCGAAAAGTATAAGAGTGGGTGCTGGGGAGGTGGCGGGTGAGGGGGCAGCGGGGAGCTAGTGTTCAGTGGGGTTTCAGTGTGGGAAGGTGAGAAGGTTCTGGAGATGAGAATGTTCTGGAGATGAACGGTGGGGCCAGTTTCACAACGCTGCGGGCGTCCGTAGTGAGTGGTCCACCACAGAGGTGGCGGTAGTCAGTGAGGCGTTCCGTTCCCCGCACCGACGACGAGAGACCGGGAGATGGACAGAGTGTCAGTTTGACTTGCTTGTCTGCTGTGCAGAACGCTGTCCTGCCCCCGAGGAGAGCGCGGACCGACGGCCGGCCGCCCGCGCTCAGGGACGCACAGGCTTGCCCAGCTTTTCTCTTCGAGCCAGGGCGGGGGTGGGGGCCCGAGACGCGGGGGCGCTGCCGTCAGGGCTCCTCCTGTCCACGCGGTGCCTCCGGCTGTTCCCGTGACAAGGGCGACGGGGCGCCTTCTTCGGTCTGTGCTCGGGGACAGCCTCAGAAGGCGGCAGATGACCGGGGAGGCGGAGTGTCCTCAACGAGGCTCAGACCACGCGTGCCGTATGGGCTCCCCCCACCGCCATGTGCCGCTGCTGCAGTTGAGCCCCTCCGTGCCACGAGCAGCAGCGCGTGTCCTCACGTGTCGCCGCCCGCGGAGCCCTGGGCGGAAAGCCGCGCCCTCTCGGCGTCCTGTGGGATTCCGGTCTGGGCCTGCAGCGGGACAGGGAGCGTCACTTCCACGCTTGCGAGTGGACGTTGGTGAGGTCGGTCTGAAGTGAAGCCGTTTCACTCATTGGCGTCAAAAAAGTAGAGCGCACGTGCCAGCACCACCACCTCCGAGCAGCTGCTGACACGCAGCGCAGCCGTGCGCCCTGCTGACCGTCGGTGTCCCTGTGTGGCGGCGAGGACAGCCCCACGGCTGCGGGGCGCTGGGGGCCTGGTCGGCGAAGTGGCTGCCTTCTGCTCGGGTCATGCTCCCGGGGCCCTGGGAGCAAGCCCCGCATCGGGCCCCCTGCTCCGCGAAGAGCCTGCTTCTCTCCCTGCCCACCACCCCTGCTCATGCTCTCTTTCTCTCTCAGATAAGTACGTACAGTCTTAAAAACCAACCAACCAACCCAAGGAGTTAAAGTGGACGAATTAGTGCTGTAAGATTTACAGTCCGTTCAAAGACTGTTCTCATGTCTGTATTGAAAGTCTGAAAAGCTACATGTATGTTGCACTTCCTTGGTGGGTTTTTTTTTTTTTTTTGCAGTTAAGTTTTATTATTTCTTTATTTACTTATTTTTTTTTTTAAGATTTTATTTATTTATTTGACAGAGAGAAATCACAAGTAAGCAGAGAGGCAGGCAGAGAGAGAGGAGGAAGCAGGCTCCCTGCTGAGCAGAAAGCCCGATGTGGGGCTCGAACCCAGGACCTGGGATCATGACCTGAGCTGAAGGCAGCGGCTTAACCCACTGAGCCACTCAGGCGCCCCTATTTACTTATTTTTTAAAGATTTTATTTATTTGAGACAGAGAACGAGAGAGAGCACAAGCAGGGGCAGAGGGGGAAGTGGACTTACTCCCCGTTGAGCAGGGAGCCCGATGCGGGCTCCATCCAAAGACCCCGGGATCATGACCTGAGCTGAAGGCAGGTGCTTTAACCCACTGAGCCACTCAGCCGTCCCTTTATTATTTTTCTAAAAGATTTATTGATATTTTTAGAGGGAGCACTTGTGCATGTGTGCGTGAGGAGGGGCCAAGGAGAGAGGGGGAGAGGCTGAAACAGACTCTCTGCTGAGCACGAGCTGCCCGTGGGGCTCCATCTCCCGACCTTAGGTCATGACTGGAGCCAAAATCAAGAGTCGGACGCTCCACCGACTGAGCCCGCCAAGCTCCCCTGGAATTAGGTTTTAAAAGAAGTGGTCGCGTAAAGACCAGTGAGGAAGTTACTCAGCTGTGGGGAGGTGCGATGCACTTACCGCGACTTCAGAAATTGAACCGCACAGCTGAGGGAGAAGAGTCGGGACAGCAGGACAAGGCTTGCTGTCCAGACGACATTTCACGTGGCTCTCCTGCAGGCCGGGGCTGGTTTCTGTGCTCTTCTCTCTGATGCTTACACATCAAAAAGCGTTTAAAAAGGTAACACTGTGGGGTTTCTCGGTGGCTCAGTGGGTTGGAGCCTCTGCCTTCGGCTCGAGTCGTGATCCTGGGGTCCTGGGATCGAGCCCCGCATCGGGCTCTCTGCTCGGCGGGGAGCCTGCTTCTCCCCCTCTCTCTGCCTGCCTCCCTGCCTACTTGTGATCTCTGTCAAATAAATTTTAAAAAATTTGAAAAGGTAACACTGTGCTGGCAAAAGCTTATGCTGATTTATAAATTTAGAGAGAAATTCGATCCACGATCAGAAAGCGGGAGAGCCAGACCTGAAGTAGTAGTTTTCCTACTTGGGGTAAGAGAGGGTGTGTACAGGAAAGGAGGGGCATCAGCCTAACCAAACGGGCCCACAGCCCCTGGTGTCTCGAGGATGTGGTCGTCTCCTGCGCCAGAGTCCTCTGCGAACATGCGTGCACACACTAGTTTGTGACACGTTCTTGTGGGTGGCGAGTGAGAACCGGGCTTTGGGGTGCTGGGTCGGTTACTTCTTAGAAAACAGAAAAGAGGGGCGCCTGGGTGGCTCAGTGGGTTAAAGCCTCTGCCTTCGGCTCAGGTCATGATCTCAAGGTCCTGGGATCGAGCCCCGCATCGGGCTCTCTGCTCGGCGGGGAGCCTGCTTCCCTCTCTCTCTCTCTGCCTGCCTCTCTGCCTGCTTGTGATCTCTCTCTCTGTCAAACAAATAAAATTTAAAAAAAAAAAAAAACAACAACAGAAAAGAGGGCCCCGTGGTTAAGGAACTACCTTCGGCTCAGGTCATGATCCTGGGATCGAGTCCCACATTGGGCTCCCAGCCCCGCAGGGAGTCTGCTTCTCCCTCTGACCTTTTCCCCTCTCATGCTCTTGCTCTCTCTCTCTCTCCCAAATAAATGAATAAAATCTTTTAAAAACAAACCAAAAAACAAAAACAAAAAAAATCTGGAGGCTGAGAGAAGAAATCCACATTTTATTTTGTAATGAAACTCCTGACAGCTTTGTGGAAAGCGTTTCCATAGGCTCTGTAAAAAAGCCGCCTCCCGTGGTGCATTTTCAGCGACGCCTTGCGTGGCTGTGTCGTTAGGCATCACCTACCAGACGGCCCCACCTTGCCCCACATCTTTGTAAATGCGGTTCCTGTCAGACACAGAACACTGATTTTTCTCTTCTCCAGAGAAAAAAAAGCAGCAGTTTTGCAATTCGGAACATTTGGCGACATCTGGAGACGTTTTTGATCGTCACAACTCCAGGGGGTGTGCGAGGTGGTGCTGGCCTCTGATGGGGAGAGGCCAGGGAGGCTGTGGCAGGGAAGCTGCCCAGCATCCTCCAGTGCCCGGGACAGCCCCAGAACAGAGGATCGTCTGGCCCCCAGCATCAGAAGTGCCGACACCAAGAGCCTGTTGGATTTTCCTTCTCTCTAAGCACCCCACATGAGCAAATATGGAGAACGGAGCGAGGGTGTCTGAGGCATTTCAGGCTGCTGTGACAGCACAGCACGGACCAGGCACATTCACCAATACATGTGTCCTTCTCGCAACTCTGGAGGCTGGAAGTCTGAGATCAGGGTGCTGGCCAATGTGGTGTCTGGTGAGGATCCGCTTCCCGTTTCCTAGATGGGCGTCTGCGCATTGTGCCCTCACTCGGCAGAGAGACCAAGAGCTCTACTTTTTCTAGAGTGCTTGTAGGACTGGCGTGCAAAGAGCTTCCTGCAGGCTGTCCCCAGTTCTGTGGGCAGTTCACACGATGACAGCCTTCATCTTCAAAGCCTGCAGCAGAGTGTCTCCCTCCAGGCCACTAAGAAAGAGTCTTACGTGCTATAACAACAGTTAGGAGAATGACATGTGGTCACTCTTGCCGTAGGACATAACCTAAGGAGTAGAGTGATATCCTTGTCCTTTGATGTGTTCCGTGGGGGTAGAAGTGAGTCACAGGTATTGCCCACACATGGGGAGGGGATCTTAGCAGGGTGGGGCTCACTGCGTGTGTCCCTTACAACAGCCTTTAGGGTGCATCCTTGAAGGTCTTCCTTGCCCTTTCATCTTTATTCTAAATAAACACAAAGTTAGTTCTCATTTAATGATAAACGTTATGGCACCAGTAAAATGTATGATGTGGAAATGTATGAAATTTCATACACTACAGATGTATGGTGTGGACCGTGAAGACCATTCCCCAACAGCCAGGGACGTTTGGGATTGACGACCTCACTGAAAGGGGTCCTGGCCTTTCTTGGCTTTGGCTCGTCTTGGCGTGAGTGCTCTGAAAAGAGCTCTGCCGTTTGGTTGACTTCTCTCCTCTCTGGCCTAGCTTGCTCAGACGCTAACGGGGATCGTGGGGGAGAAAATCAGATTCTCTCTTCGGTTGCTCCTTGTCCGTGCTCTGTCTTTCTGAGACCTGGCTTCTTTATGGAAATGATGTCGAGTGATGCGCACTCTTCTCCCTCGTGGGTTTTCCTCCTCGGTGCTGCCTACAGCCTATAGGTACGGTGACCATCAGGTTTATCGTTGGAACTTCATGAGTGAAAGCTTTGAAAATTCATCATTTTCCAGAACAGCATATGCAGTCTGGTCCATGTAATCACCTGCCTTAGGGGTGTCGACGTGGCGTGACGTGACGTGACCTCTGGTCTACTCACGAATCTTCTCTGTCTGGGAAAGTGTTTAGTGTCGTACCCACCCGAGCCCGTCAGAGTGCACCTCAGGATTCGTTCGTGCTCGTTACCAAGTATGTTGTCATCCAGTGCCTCCATGATTTTTGTCGAATAAAAGGTTGGGTTTTGTTTTCATTTTCCGTTGTTCCTGAATTTGTCATTAGTGCGGTTTATCCTTGACCCTATCTCAGTCTTATAAAATACACGAATGCCTTTTCCTCTTTTTATTTTTTTGAAATTTTTCTCTTGGATCTATTTTTTTATACATGAAAAAAATGCATATATATGTATGTATTACAAAATTAAGATTACTTTCATAGTTAGACCATCATGGCTGTGATTTTTTTTCAGTCTCAAAAAAAAAGAATGCAGAATACAGGCAGTGTTTCAAAACCGTCTTCCCACTTTTTCTTGTCGTCTCACAGAGGGTGGCTCCCACATCCTACAGACCTCATCGCCGCGAGGTGAGGCTAAGATGAGCATAACCAGTGACGAGGTGAACTTCCTGGTGTATCGCTATCTCCAGGAGTCAGGTAAGAGGCTTGGGTTTTGGTTAGTAGCAAACGCACCTGCAGCGTGGTGCGTGCAGAAGCACCCACTGTGGATCGAAAAGCCAGGCTAGAGAAGGAGAAGAGCAGACGGCATTCTCATTAAGAGAGCTGGAGGAGAGAAGGTTCTGGGGCTGCCCTGTTCCTGGGTTGGGACGGGGCGTGTGTTCTTTCTTCTCTTGATCTCTCTGCCCAGATGAGGTCAGATGGCAGTTAAGGTCAAGAGCAGTTGGGATAAACATGGAAAGGGCATTAACGGAGGGGCTGGTGTGTCTTTGTGGTGTCGTGTTTATGCGAACCTCTCGGACTGAAGACCACGGATCTTTTGAGCTCCTAAACCACACCCCACCATGGACCCATGGCCATTTCCTGAAACATAGCAGTAGTTCTGGTCTCCTCCAACACTTCTGATTATGACCAAGACATCACTTTACAGTAAGCAGTGTACTGGCCAGACCTGTGCTCTCTGTCAACGTTACTGACCTTGTGAGTAGCAGCTGGTACCCTCAGGGGCCGGGGGAGGGGGCTGACGACAGCCTGAGGCCCGGGGTCTGGCCGGGCTTTGTCACAGGACAGAGACAGCCCTCTGAGGAGTCCTTGGACGCCTGCGAGCCCGGATGCGTGCGTTAGCGTCGCAGCTGCCCCCCACGGCGCGGCCTCCACACAGTTGAGTGGACTGCTTGGGGGTAATTTCTTAAATTCGCAAGACTCTGAGTTCTTTTCGAACGAACGTTGTTAGATTTTTAATTAATTTCTGAAGTGAATATTGTCTTTAAACTTGGAAAGCTTTAGAATATTTCTTTTGAGATGCACAAAACGACATTCATGAGAAACATGGTTGTCACCATCTACCCGCCCAAGCTAAGAACTACCCCACTTCCAGGGCCCACGGGACACCTGTGTTCGACTCTGCGGTGCCGTCCCCTCTTTCCAGTGCTGACTGCCTGCCCGGGTTTGGTGTTTGTTGTCCCCACATACTTACTGCATACACGGTGTCTTCCTGAGCTGGGCAGGCCCTGGCGTGTTAGTTCACCACGGCACTGTAACAAAGTGGGCAGACCGGGCAGCCCAGACGGAGATGGTTGTCTCACCGTGCGGGAGGACTGATGCCCAAATTCCAGGTGTGGGCGGTGTGAGTGGCTTCTGAGGCCAGGAAGGGGTCTGTCCCGTGCCTGTCTCCCGGCTTCTGGTATGGTGCCCGCTGTCTCTGCTGTTCATTGGCTTGTGGAGGCATCACGTCTGTGTCAGCCCTCGTTGCCACGCGGCCTCCTCCCCATGTGCGTCTGCTTCTACCTCTGTCCGAATGTGTCCCGTTTCTCCTTGGATTAAGGCCTCACCAGACTCTGGTATAACTTGGTCTTAACGCATTAGATCTGCACTGAGACCCCGTTTCCAAATGAAGCCACTTTCCGAGCTGTGCCTGGGGCCTAGGACTTAGGGATTTGGGGCACGACACAGTTCAACCCACAGCCATTGGCCCTGTGCGTTATTTAAACTTTCTATGCTTGGTATCCTATTGTTTATGTTCTGCAACTTGATTTTTCAAGAAGGGAACCAGTTTCTGGGCCTTTCTACCTTCCGGAGACACACGGACAAGACTGAGGGGAAACCAGCTTGTGAGCCCCTGGGTCTGGGCTCTTCCGGAGTCAGCCTGGAAGGCTTAGCAGGGCAGAGGTTCCGTCCAGACCACACAGCTCAGGCTCAGACCCTTGAACAAGTTCTTGACCCCACTGGAGCCTCTCCTTCCTTGCAAATAAAAAATTAAAATGGTTATCCTGGGCAAAAGTCATGAGCACTGGACATGTGTTATAGACAAACGTCTCCCCGTCCGATCCTGGATCTCTGTCCCTGGGGAACCCCAGGTAGCATTTCTCATGGGAAGTGTGCCTTCTTCCTCCATATATCTTAGGTCACTCAGATTGGCTGTTGCCCGCATAGTATGAGAGAAATTGATAAAACGTGTATGACCCCTGCCCGGTGGGTCTGGGGAGTCACTGGCATCTGTCACTCACCCTGAAGAGTCGGGGGAACTGCCCGCTGTCCTGTGGACTTTCAGCATTGAATTCGAGAGCCCTTTCTGTGTACACCCTTCAGTACGAAGATAGGATGGAGGCAAAAACATGGTCAGAATGTGTGCGGAACTTACAGGCTGAACTGTCAGGATAAATAAGTGATGTGGAAACTGTGTGCCTAGCCTGGGGGGGTGCAGTCCCTGGGGCTTGAGGCCCAGGGCAAGGGCACCGCTGTCCTCTTTGAATAAATACGGAGACCATCCCTCCCCCAGGAAGGCCACACTTCCTTTTGTCCTGTTTGTTGACGCTTGGCTCCTCTGTCACCAGGCAGCTGAGGAGGGGAGCCTGGGGACAGCAGAATAGGATTTCACCGGTGTGGGTTTTCTATGTGCGAACTCCGGTCCCGTCGGTCCAAGTCCTTTGATACACGTGTGGTGTGCGTCTTCCAGAAAGCCAGGCCTGCCCTTTCCTCTGAGGAGTGCGTGAGTCCTAGAGTGGACTGGAGGCCCCCACAAGGACGTGTTCAAAAGCAGGCGGAGAAATACCAAGAGGTCTTTTTGGGGTCATTGTCTGTGTTTTTCTCCAACCTTCAAGTTTCGGTTTGGCACATCTCTCTTGAGCGTCCACCCAGTGCAAAGAGCGTCTTCTCAGCCTGTCACTGTCTGCTTTCTAGCTCCGGGGGTTGGGGGGTGGGTGCGGAGAAGACACACATTCCTCCATCGGGCCTCCCCTTCAGGCATCTCTGCTCTCCCCCACATACCTACAGCCGCTCCCCGTAGGTGACTCATTCTTCAGCGCCTCCCCATCTGGCTTTCTCTGCCAGAAGGCACCAGGAGGTTCTCTCTTGGCAAGGCCTGTGCAGCAGGCCCCATCCGTATGCCTTGTGTGGTGCGGAGGAGAGAGGGAGGGAGGGAAGGAGGGAGGGGGCGGTGGGCTGGGGATGGCCTTGCGGGAGGGAGACAGCTGGTTCTCTGGTCCATGTGCTCTTTGCTTTGGTGGTCGGGGACAGCCCCCAGAAAGTTCCAGCCCACCTGCTCGTGGGCAGTGAGGAGCAAGTTCCCTAGAACCCCGGGCGTTCCTGCTCTGGCCACCTGAGCTAGAGGCGAGAGCCTGCCTTCTCCGTGCTGGGCCGTAGATGCCATCCCTGGCCGTCCTGTCTCCAGCACCTTCCATCCTCGTCCCATTCCCATATCATCTATTGGTGCGGATGCCGGGAGTCCCCACAGGAACCTTTCTCTCCTCGAGAGTGGGAAGCCGTGTGTGTTGAAGAGGACACTTTCCTGGGTGGGAGAATCCAGGTCACACGTCTACAGACTGCGGAAAGAGCCTCAAAAGCGGGTTTGCTCCCTTACTCTGCCCGCGAGCGGCAGCCTCAAGATCATCGTAGGTTCTTCTCTCTGGCCCTCCCCCAGAAGCGCGGCAGTAGATAGTACACACAGACGTGAACCCCACAGCCTGCAAGGAAGGCGTTTCTTTTGGGACCATCGTTAGTTGTGTGAAGCCGGGGCCTTGCCCCTACATGCGCTTGCCAGCTGCCAGGGACTTGTGAGCCCGCCTGGTCCTGGCGTCACGGCGTTCTGGAAGAAGACATGCCGGTCGGCGAGCGAGGCTTGGCAGCGAGGCGGGAGGAAGTGCCGGCTCCGGCACCAGAGCGGCCGAGGTGGCCTGCTTCGGAGCTGTGGCAGTCCAGCCTCGAGGGCTAAGGCTTGACTGGCCTCTGCCTTATGGGACGCCCCCCACCCAGCCCGCCTCACCATCGCAGGGAGCAGGACGGAGGAACGGGCTGCAGCCTGCACAGACTGGGTGAGTGGCCAGTTGCTTGTCTTGCTTTTCTCTGAACGTAGCTTGGGGGGCTGCCGCCCTTTCTGGCTCCGCGTGAAGAATGGGGAGCATCCGTGAGTCCCTGCGAGTCTGAGTGATTCCTCCGGGGCTTCGTCCCCAGAGTCAGACTACGAGGGAGAGTCCTCCCAGACCCAGCGGGCGAGGGAGTCAGTGGGCACGAGGCGCTGCTGGAAGGCGGCCCTACCATAAGCAGGGAGGGCGGCCGCCAGGGTTGCCCAGACCCTGCCGGTGAAGGAGCCGAAGTGCTCGGCTTTGGCGGGTTTCTCAGGGAGGGGAGTGTCTGTGTTTCGTCGCGTCTGCCAGGCCAGTCCATGTCTGCTGAGGGGAGAGATGGTCCGTGAAGCTGGGTCGGTCGTGGTCACGGTCGCGACTGGAGAGGAGAGGCGGGCCGGGGGGTTGGAGCCAGATTTTCCACAGTGGTTAAGGGGTGACCGGACCGTTTCTCCGCGGGCTCTCGTTCGGTGTCGTGAGCTGGAGAGGCATTCACGCCGTCGGAGGCGCCCGCAGCCCGTTCTCCGTCGCCGCGTCCTGTTCCGTTTCAAGAGTGCGTAGCCGTGGACTTGTCCGTTCTCGTGTTGAAGAACGTTGGAGTTGTTTCCAGGTTTTGACGATCTCGGCTAAAGCTGTTGGAAACATCGGCGAACAGTGGTCCATGGGAGCGTAGGTTTCCGTTGCTCCTGGGGAAGCATCTGGGCGTGGGGTTGCTGGCTGGCGTGGTCAGGGTGGGCTGAAGGTTATCAGAAGCCCCTGCAGGCTTCTCCATGCGTCCGGGCAGCGAGGCCCTTGAGAGAGGACAGGGGTTTGTTGCGACGGCGGGAGCAGCGCTGATCCGTGCCTCTGTCGCGGGGCTGTGTCGGGAAGTGGGCGGAAGGACGGCAGCCCGGCGGGCAGGTCAGCAGGATACTGGTGACGCTTTCCGCTTCCTCTTCGGGTTTAAAATGAGCCTTCGCGACCTGTCCGGGGTCACGGTATCCACTGCTGACTTCCGCGCGGAGCTGCTGAGTGATGGGGCATCCACAGACGCACCCTGTCTCCTTGCTCCGCAGCCCGGGGACACGACGGGGCGCCAGGACTGGCCGCACTTCCCTCTGCGTGGGCTTCCGGGCTGGGAGCGCGATTCCCGCAGCCCGGTCCCCCTCCGCAGGGCGGCGGCGGAGAGCTTGCCCACTGCCTTGCTCACACACGGCGGGACTCTGGCGTCGCCGCACCTCGAGTTGTGGGACTGACAGCCGCAGCCCCCGAAGAAGAGGTGGAGGCTTCACAGAAGCGTGTGACGATCGTCAGTGGTTCTGCTGGCGACAAAGAAAACACCCGTGAGGAATGTTTTGTCGGGTGGTGGGTGTGTTACCAGGCTGTGCGGACCCGAGGGCCGTCACTTCAAAGATTTCAGGTAATAAAAGGAGTTCATCGTCACGGGCGATGGGAAAACCTGATTTATCCTCTCTCACGAATCGCCGGGTGATGAACTTCTTTCTTCGTTGGGACGGGTTTCAAGTGTGATTGAGAACTCCTTGCACAGAGAGCTGCTTCTCTGATTTGTCATGATTTGTCGTCAAGAGGCCAATTTATTAAACCCGTTTATCATTCCCGTTAATGTCACAGTGCGTTCGTTATTCACAGAGAAGCGCTGGCTGTTCTCTGAAGTGAAAATCTGCTTGTTAGATGGGGCCTGTTTTCTGAAAGAGCCTTGTCTACGCACGTGTTGACTCGCTACGTAGAATTGGGCATGTTTCCTTGGATTTACATAATGGACACATAGTTCTGTATTACGTGTCGTCCTTGGATTGTTCTAGATTACGTGTCATCCAAGGAGGATAATGAAATACTAGTGCTTGGAGTTTCCAGGTTTACAGCACAAGTTAGGTGCCATTTCTCATTCGTTTTGTGGGGCTTCTAGGCCAAGACAGAGGTAAAGATTTCCTTGCCGGCTGCCAAGCACCCTTTCGTGCCCTGCGATGCCCCAGTATGCATGAGGTCAGCGTGGTTAGGACCTAAGAGGAGAGTGAGTGAGGCTTAGGCAGCATTTTGTCTCCACAGCAAGCCCCAGGACAAAGCTAAAGGTCGTTCTGTTCTAAACACACAGAGAGCTTTTACTTTCTGGAAAGATTACGGAGCCGTTTCAAAGTCACGCCTGTGTGCTCAGCGGCTTCCTGGGGCCAGGTTGAGGAAGGAGCCTGTTGGGTTAAGCGAGAGAGCCAGGCTGTGCTGGGGGAACCAGCCAAGGCCCCTGAAGGGTGGAGCGGGGCTGAGGGAGCCGGTCTCCTCTCTCCTGGGGGGGAAGGGGCACCCTCAGCAGATGCCCTGCTCTTTCCTCAAACAGTATGAGGGTACAGAGCTCTCCTCAGATACAACACCAGGTGATGTAGGGCCTTTGAAATGGTACTTTTTAATTGAATTGAATTTTTTGAAAGATTTTATTTACTTGGGCAAGTGAGCGAGAGCGAGGGGGAGCATGAGTGGGAGAAGGAGCAGCAGGCTCCCCGCTGAGCAGGGAGTCCCATGTGGGACCCCATCCCAGGAGCCTGAGAAAGCACAGAGGTTACTGGGGGCTCAGCGGGTGGGATGGAGGCTTCGTGTTGGGTGGGGACAGAGTTTCTTTTTGGGCAGATGACATGGTGGGCTGTTTGCACCGCAGTGGAAACAGGCTTTATGCCCCTGACCTGTGTGCTCCGACAGGGCTAAAATGGTCCATTCTGTGTTCCGTGTGTTTTTCCACAGTAAGTCACAGTGTTACAGGTAGGAAGTTTCACGTAGAGATTATTTCCGAGTTTGGGGTCTCAGAAGGAAGAGAGGAAAGCACCTGAATTCCACATTGATGTTGTTACATTCAAGGGCTTTTCAGTAGTGTTAGAGGCAAGTCTTTGGTGCACACAGTGGCACTTGTAAGCTAACTTGCCGCCTCGTAAATTCCAGTTATGTAAAAAAAAGGAAACTGGAAACAGCAGCTTCGTTGGTAATGAAATGGCTGTGTATTGGAAACCCCCCCAATGTTCCTCGGTGGGCGATGGGCTCCGCAGACTGCGGTTGCGGATCCTGGGATCCCTCTCTACGGTGAAAAGGGACGCACTCTGGGTACGTGCCACAACCCGGGTGGGTCTCCGGAGAATTGTGCCGGCTCCCACAGGCCAGTGTCAGAACACCACATCCTGGACGGTCCCACCTGCTGAACTTACAGTGATAAGACCGGAGGCAGGGCCGCTGGGGTTGGGGTGGCTCTAAGTGCAGAGGGGTCGTTTGGGGGAGGTCTTCCGTGCCGATGGAAGAGCTCTGTGTCTGGGCCGTGGCGAGGATCATGGTGTGCGGATACATAGGATGAAATTATACATGTGTGGATTAGATGCACGCACGCGCGCACACACACGCACGCAGGTCAGAAGGTGTGTAGTCTGGTGACCTGTCAGTGACGAGTCCGTAATAATTTCCTGATTCTAAAAAATAACCCCCAAACACAATTTTGCTCTTCCATTACTGCAGTTTTGTGTGTGGGTCAATAACACAGACAGTCAAGACGCCTTAAGTGAATTTTGCAGGTCATTAGGCATCCTGTGGCCCAGGGTTTGACGGGGACGTTCTTTTGTGTCATGGATTTGAGTAACCGCCGTGCTCCTTGGAAAACGATTGGTCACGCAGACCTTCTGAGCCGCCTGGAAACAGGAGGAGAGTGAAGAGTCACGTGGAGGTGAACAGCACTTGTTGCCTCGAGAGCTGGGCGCTTGGCCTCCCTGGGAATGTGGGCAAATGCAGGTGGACACTGTGTGCTGCTGCCGCCGCCGCCTCCTTGGGAATTACCGGGAGAAGGAGGCTGCGTTTGCCTGGGGCCACAGACCCTCAGGCTGCATGCAGGCCGGGAGGGGTGGAATAAGGGGTAAACGTCTGGTCTGTGCAGGGCTTCGTCTCCCCCTTCTCTTCAAGCGCGTCTTAAAGTGTTTTTGAAATACCTCCTTAGGGGGGCGTCTGGCTGGTTCAGTCAGTGGATCGTGGCACTCTTGATCTTGGGGTTGTGAGTTTGAGCCCCATGGTGGCTGTAGAGATTATGTCCGAATAAAATCCTTGAAAAAAAAAATAAAGTTGGGGGAGGGGCAAGGAAAAACCCCACTCCCTTATGAACTTTAGCTCAAAGGATCCTGTAATGCATCTGCGGTCCGCCTAAGAGAGGTGGGCGGATCTGAGGGTCTTGACCTCCGCAGGTACTCTGAGCACACGTCATGCGTTACCCAGAGGCTTTCAGCCCCTTCACGGCGGTCCACGTTCTCACCTCACTCTTGGCACGTGGGGCCGGCTCCGTCTCTGTCCAGTGTTAGAGGGTCTTGAGCAGCTCCCTGGCCTCTGTCCACTGGATGCCAGTAACATCCCCCCACCCTGTGTTGTCCCCACCAGGGATGTCCTGGCCCTTGCCAGATGGACCCTTGAACGTGAACTCGCCCCCCCCCCCCCCCCCCCCCCCCCCACTGTGGACGACCACTCATGTGCAGCCTTTAGTTCTGGGATGCTTTCGTTCCCGCTGGTTTTTATTAGTCAATGGGGTTTTAATGGGATTCGGTTTCTTCACACTTTATCTTCCTGGGCTCTATTTTGATTCCTTTTGCTGCAGAACTCAAATAGACTTTAATGATGAGCAAAATGCAGTCCTTGTTTTTATTAAATTTTTCCAGGATATTTTTTTTTTTCCCCTCGAGGAAGGCAGAAGTCTGCCAAAACATTCTCTAGCAGATAATAAAATAGTATTTTTTTTTTTTTTTTTTTTTTTTTTTGGTTCCCGGTTAGGGGGTTGGATAACCAGGAGAAGGGGCACTACTCTTAATGTTTGTGAATAGTTGTGTCTCCAGAAATGATGAAGCAGCTTTGCCCACTGTAATCCCAGCAGCAGACAGATCACCCAGTCAGCTGGGCTGTGTTTCCCGGGACCGTGGAATGCCTTCTTATGCAAGACACGTTTCCACAGATTCGGGAAAGCATTTTAAAACGGCTCAGCTATCTTCATGTAAACCCAAGTTCAGGGCTTATTGTTCAGCTGAGTCTCTAAAAATATGTTTTGACTGCACTGGCTCTACTCCATGGCTAATGTGTGTCCCTGTTTAAAGAGAGAGGCATTTCTTGGAGATCGTGGTCGCCTTTGCTTTAGAAATAATAAAGGAAAGCCTTCGTTTCGTCACGTGACAGGTAAGGAAGACCCGGCCAACGCACCCATGTTACTGTCTGGTGGAAGGATCGCTGCAGTCCTGTGGGGCCTTCCTGTCCCCGCGGGTGCGAGCCGCGCGCTCCTGAGGGGGCGTCCGCGCTCCCCCACACCACCCCCAGATCCTACCATCCGCTCCAGGGGGAGTCACGGGGCTTAGGAGCGGTTATTTTCAGTTAATTACAGCAGAAAGATCGAGATTATAAAGGACAACACATTGACTTTATTTTTTGTAAAGATTTCATTTATTTGAGAGTGAGGAAGCATGGATGGGGGAAGGGGCGGACAGCGAGGGAGAAGCAGACTCCCCACTGAGCAGGGAGCCCCATGCAGGGCTCGATCCCAGGACCCTGAGATGACGACCCAAGCTTAGGGCAGAGGCTTCACTGACGGAGCCACCCAGGCGTCCCCACATTGACTTTACGGTTTCCAGTCCTGTGCAGTCTCTTTGAAAGCTGCTAAGAGAGTGCACTGTCGGTGTTCCTGCCGCATCAGATAAATGTGATGTGGCACAACCCAGAACTCTGCGAGGTGATGCAGGTCTTGACTAACATGATTGTGGTGATCCTTTCATGTTGTGTGTGGCTGTCACATCTTCACATTCTGCAGCTGGCACGGATGTGATGTTGGAGGGCATGCCAGCTGCATAAAGCCAAGGGGAGGGAGAAAACGGGAGCATCCGTGCAGGTAGGCTGCATGAGGCCCGGTCCTGGCCGAGCTAAGCACACACTGACAGGTGTACCGTCGCCGCAGACTCAAGACGGTCCTTCCTTCCCCTAAGCAGCACGTACAGGGATGCACGGACGGTGCTCTAACCACCCGAGCTTGGGTGTCCGTCCTACAGGGCGTGCAGTGTCCGCTGAGCGGGGACAGAAGGAGAACTTGGGGGAGCTCTGTGAGTGCCTCTGCCGCAGTCCCGAAGTTTAAATCTGGGCTGTGGGTGCGTATGTGTCATCTGCGCATTTGTGTGTGTGTTGTACTTCAACGGACAAAGTAACCGAGAAACGTAGGGTGGGGCAAGTCGCTGGAGGGTGTGATGCCCCTTCCTTTCCTCTGGAGAAGAATAAACCGTCCCTCGGTCCCTCTGTGGCATCACTGCTTCACACTCCTCCAGCATAGAGGGGGAACACCCCGTTCCCTTTGCGCGGTGCGGTCCGTGGGGTGCCGTCGCCAGCCGACACGCCCCGGGCGTGCATTGTTCCCTTACAGACCCTCTTGAAGTGGCGCTAGTTGCAAACGGGCTCCTCTTCATTCGGAGCTCGTCTGCTTTTGTCCTGAACTGCTCTTCGGGTTTGGTGATAAAGCCCCTATCGTGGCTACGTGGAGTGCTGACGCTGCTGTTTCCTATGTCCCCCGTGTTCACAGCCACCACGACCACCCGGGTTCCCAGGCGACTTCCCACTGGCTTCTCTGAGTGGACTGTTGCGATGTGTCTGTGTGTAAATGCCGAGAGTCACGATTTGCCGCTCACATGTCTGTCAGTCCGTTAGAGGGGGAGAAGCAATTAGAAGGAAAATGCCTTCGTGGTTTGTCAGTTACAGTCACCTAAATGCGGCCTTGCTCCGCGCAGCCCAACAGTTCGCACTGGTGTTCACATCGACACAGCCAGAGACCCCGTGGCAGGTGCCGTGAGGTGTATGCTCTCACTTCCCACTTCAGCCCCGTGGACGGCATGAGGAGGTCTAGGGCGGTGTCGGTTTCCTCTCTCAGCTGAGACGGGGCAGCGTCTTGCCCTGGTGTCTGTCTTCAGAGTTCGCGCTCGGTGACATGAAGGCCTGCCTGCTCTACATCTCAGATGTCACCTTCGTGTCCAGCGCTCCTGTATTTTATTTCCTGCCGGCCTCCTCCCTTTCCCTTCTTCCTTCCAGACGGACAAGCAAGTTGTCCGGACTATGGGACCCAGCCCTGTCCCTTCTCTCCCGTGTCCAGGAGTCTACCCCAGCCTCTCCAGTGACCTCCCCCAGCCTGGGGGTCCACGCCAGCCTTGACTTCCCCCTGCCCAGCCTGGGAGTCCACCCCTACCTCTCCATTGACCCCTGCCCAGCCTGGGGATCCACCCCAGCCCCCACTTTGCCTTTCAGACTGCCCTCTTGGGTGAACAGCTCCCGGCTTACTCAGTATGATCGCTCCGGCTGCTGCTGGCATGTCCTGACCGCTGACCAGCCCCGCCCTTCGAGGATCACCTCCTGTTCCATCAGCTTCCAGAGTGTCCTTTCTGCTGCCCCCACTTTCCTGTTCTCACCCACTCTTCCAGCAGCAGGCATCCCTCCTGTCCCGCCAGGGTCGCTTCTGTTCCGTTGTCATGGCCTTGTTGTAGTCGCGGAGCTACATTCGTTGTACTGTGCGCCATGCGTGATTCCAAGCCCTTGGCGAGTCAGGCCATCACCCCCTCCGAAGCAGATGCGGCTGTGTTTCATGTCCGGGCAGGAAAGCCCAGGAGCCGAGCCGGCGGCGACGTGCCCGCGTCTCATCGCCGGAAGTGCTGCAGCTAGGGTCCAGAGTGGGCCATTGGGCTCCAGAATCTTCCTCTTTCAAACGATCTTTCTTGATCCCGTTGATGTGGTGCAATCATTGATCACTCTCCGACGTTAAACCCTGCATTCCGGGAACGGACTCCACTTGGCCTGGACGTTTTTTCCTTTTCTATACATTGCCCAGTTTGGTCGGCTAATACCATGGGTGGTGTATTCATGTTTATCTCACTGGGAGAAACTGGGGTGTCCTGTTCCTTTCTGAATGTCCTTGTCAGGTGTGGGTATGGGGCTCTGTCGGCCTCAGAAAACAAGCCGAGGGATCCAAAAAATGCTCTTCTGGGAACCTGTTGGCCCCGCCCCCTAATCCAGGTCTCTCCTGGAGAGCAGGGCGCAAAGAACTTACTGTCACGTTCAGACACCTGAGCATCTGTCCCAGCTCTCCGTGTCCTCTTTGAAGCACGGAAGCAACCATGACCCAGGACCTAGTTTGCAGGCCTCCATGCGAGACTTGTGACAGAATGTGGGCATTCCTTCCCCCCTTACCCACAACCCATGTGTTCCGTATTTCCTTTTCCCTTGGCAGACCTCTGTGGCCCTCCCATGTCACAACAGCCTCAGCTGTTGGTGGCCCATCTGCAGCGTGTCGCCACATTTTATTAAGACTCATTAATATTTTCCTTCACTCGAAGCAGTTCTGAGATGTGCTGGTCTGTTAGCTGCATTTGCCATGGTGCACATTAAAATAAATAACGGGGATTTTAAGATGTTTGCTCCTGTGCTACACAAACCAATATGGGGTGCTGTGACAGGTTTGGGTGCCAGCAGGGAGACCTCAATGTCCCAGAATAGACCAGCCGTCACCATCATCACCTCAACAGGAGTCCCATGAGGGCGTGTCCTTCGCATGGTGGCATGGCCCTAGGTAGTGGGGTGCGCAGATCAGTGGAGAGGAGGGAGTCTTACTTCTCCCCACCTAGGGGGGAGCACAGACATCCAGGGTCACCTGTCAGAGGTCGATGAATGTATTACCTTGGACGTGTGTGCAGAGGGAGCCCAGAGCCCCCAGCAGGGGATGTTTGAGCGAGAATTTTGCAAGCAAGGCGAGGGGAAGAGCATGTCAAGCAAAATCAAGGAGCTGGCTTGACGGAGGCCCTGAGGCTCGGCAAAGGCGGCAGAGGGTTCAGGGAGAAGGAGCCGGCTTGCTGGGGGCGGGAGATGGGGGTCAGAGGACACGGAATGGGAGGAACAAGAGGAAAATACCAGGAAGCTGGGCTGTCTGCAGGTCATCGGCAGGCGAAAACGCTTGGGCTGTGTGCGTTTGGAAGCCGTGATTCCTTCTGAAACTACATCTGGAGGTAGTGGGAGGACAGGACGAACGAGCACGGACAGTCCGCTGGAATGCTGGCTGTTGAGACCGCTGAGCAAGCCGCGGACGTGCCTGTATTGTGTCAGCCCAAGAAGCAGGGGCACAGAATTGTGTGATCGTACGAATTCGTGCAGGCACTCATCGGCACAGAGAAAGGGGCTGGAAGACCTCCCCCACGTGTGCACAGCAGTTGAATCACGTGGAGCAGTGTGAGAGTTATTTCCTTTCTTCCAGATTGCTTGCTCTGTTTTTCCCAGGCTCAGAAGTTAATTTGTACATTTCTCGAGTTAAGAGTGCCCTCGGTGATGAGCCTGCGGTGTGGCCTCGGGGCTCGTGTTTGCCTGTCCCCGAACCACCTCGAGTCCACGAGGGCTCAGGCTGGCGACGGGGTCTGGTGCCAGCAGGTGGCGCGTGGGCCTCGGCGTGTGGGCGCCGCGGGGCTCCGGGAACCGGGCAGGGACAGCGGCCTCCCTCGCCAGGCCGCCTCTCCCAGGGCCAGTTGTTGGCTCGGGAGGAAGTCGCAACCTTGGCTGATAACCTGACTCATGCTCCCCTCCTTGATGTTTCCCGTGTTGAGAGGATGTTAAGGTCTTGGCAGGGTGCACGGTCTGCTACAGGCTGAGGCCCGCGTTGTACTCAGCCGCCACCCTTGGGGTCCAGGCCAGCTGTTCTAAGTGAAACCCTATTTTAACGAGGTCCTTCTGGTATTTCTTTTGGGCGTGGTCCAAGGCAGTTCCATTTTACACCAAGTTCCGTATTACGGCGGGTCATCTAGAACAGGTCTGCAGCCCATAAAAACGTTCTCGCCGCACTCCGCGTTTTGCGGCCGAAGGTCAGAGAATTAGGTGGGAAAGTGACGACTGGGTCTCGAGGACTTGTTTTTTCTAAGATAAAGAATCGTAAAGCTGATGCGCACGTGTGCAGTGATTGAGAGCGCAGTATCAGGAAGCATTCTCCACGTAGTTTACGCTTCTCACCGCCGGTACACATCGAGTTTCCGTAGGACAGGAATTGCTTCTTGGGCAGAACATGTAATCCTCTGGTGAGACAAATCCGTCACTTCCGAAACAGAGACGTGAGCCCGCAGCAGACTAGCTGCCGGGGGCGCGGGTGGTGTGTGTCCCTGTGGACAGCTCGCAGCTGTGTGTGTGTGTGTGTGTGTGTGTGTGTGTGTGTGTGTGTGTCTCTCTCTCTCGCTCTCTCTCTCTCTCTCTCAGATCTATCTGACCCCGCTCCCACGCCCTTGCCCTTGGCCTCCCTCACATCTTTATTTAGACCAACCCCTGCCCCTGCCCCACCAGCCTGAATCCCCGCTGTCCCCGCGGAGAGGTAGGCGGGCCGCTGGCCAGGCAGCTGTAGCCCGGGTGCGGAGACGTTGCCGAGCCAGGAAACACGGACTCTGTCATGGAGCGGGACGTCACAGGAACGTCGATGTTCAAAGAAACATAAGGAAGTGCTGCGTCATAAATGAGCAGTCCACAGGGCCTGGGAGATCGGAGCAGGGCGTCCTCCAGGGCACCGGGAGCCCAGGAACCCCAGGGCCCTGCGGATGGCCAGGGCTGTGCATGTCTCTCCCTCACGAGGGGGGCTGCTGCCGGAGCGCCAGAACCAGATTACAAACCTCCCAGCGACAGACCCTGAAGTGTGTGTTTTCACTTCTGTCCCATAAGGGACATCCCCACCTAGCTACTGACCCTCCGTGTCCTCCTAAAAGCCACGTCCAGTTCCGTCCTCCGTCTCTGCGTCTGGCCCTGCGTGCGGCGGCACGGCTCTGTCTCTCAGGAATCGTAAGTCATCTGTTCTTTCGATGGTGTGCACCCCTGCCTCGGTGGGGCCCCTCAGTCACCTCTCCAAGTTAAAATCCTCTCGGTTTGAGGACACACCGAGGTCATTTTTAACCTCGCCATGGAATTTTAGGATTGAAAGGGGCCTTGGAAATTGTTTAATTCCACCTGCAGTTGTTGTCAGAAAAGGAAGCCAAGGAAGCAGATGGGGACAGACCCAGGCCTTGGAGTGCTTAGTGACGGCTGCTGTCTTTGTCAGCGGAGAGAAACCCGAATTCCTCCATCACCACTTCTGATTCTGTTCGATTGCGGTCTCTGCTCCTAACGCCGCTGTCTTTAGGGGAGTGCCGTTGGAAGATACAGTTCATCTTCGTTTGCTCTGAGTAACGCGGAAAGCATTCAGCCTCGTTCTTGCAATGCAGACCTTGTTTGGAGCTTGCTTGGCCAAAACCGTAGTAGAAACAGTGTCACTGGTAACATGATCTCCTTCCTCTTTTTAAAAAAGGCTCCATTTCGAATTATTTAGACGTTTCTAAACACATTCCCAGAGTCTCCTGTGTGTGGATTAAGAGCATGGACTCGGGGGGTCAGATGGCCGCTTCTGAGCCGTGTGCCCTTAGGGGAATCCCTTAACTGCTCTCTGACTCAGTTTCCCCATCGGTAACATCCAGTTCTTAAGACCCTGAGCTAATTCAGGAAAAGGGCTAATGCACATATTCACTGAATATCATGACTTTTGTTCTTACTCTCAAATACCGAAATTGTCATAAAATTCAGGTATACGTATGGCCAACAGTTCTCTTTGGTGCTTTCTTGAACGATGAACTCGTACAGCAGTCGGATTTGTTTAAAGCCGGTTTTCCTTCTCTCATACTGTTGGACCTAAATCCTTCATTCCTGTCCTTTGCCTTCACGTCTCGGATTCTGAAAGTAGCAAGGAGTCCGTTTCGTTCCGTTGCTTACCGCCCTCTTCTTCCGTCAGCCTGAGCGGTTCCTCTCAGGCTTCCTCGAGTTTCCTTCCTGTGCCTCCCTTTGTGACCCCAGCCACCCCCAGGTGGGTGCTCTGTGTGTCAGGAAGGGAATGCAGATGGGCTTCCTCCCTTCAAGAAGCTTCTGTCTTCTCGGGAGCGGGAAGGTGCAGAAAAAAGGATGGAGAATGCCGGGCCCTGCGGGAGCTCAGGACAGACAGCCATCATTCCCGCCCGAGAGGACAAGAGGGGCCTTCGCGAAGCGAGGCCACCTGGCCACCGCCATGACGACGGAGCAGGTGTCCACGGTGGTGACAGATGGCCCTTCGGGAGCCGGCGTTCTCCACCTCTGACTGTGGAAACGTGGCCCGGCCCCCTCTTTGTTATGGGGCGCTCTTCTCTGCACTATAGGACGCTGAGCGTCCCTGGTCTGTCCCTATTAGATGCCCGTAGCATCCCCACCCCCACAAGCACATGCCTGTGACAACCAAAAACGTCTGCAGACATTGCATCTGCCCCAAGGGGACGGACTCGCCCTCCCTTGACAACCAGGAACCCCTGTTCTAGATCAGGAGCCCGGTATAAGCAGAGTCCCTACAGGGAAGCAGGAAGCAGGCGCGTGGAGGCCCCCAGGGAGCCCCTGAGAGGTGCCCTGGCTCACGGTCGGGTATGAGGGGCTTCCAGGCTCAGGTGAGGGGTCTTGCCCGGGCCTGCAGGCTCCTGATGGCTCTTGAGAAGGAGAACCCCGGACCACGCGTGCTGAATCAGGGAAGATGGTGTGACGGTTTGGTGTGCTTTCTGTAGCACGTGTAAGTACGGCACGCTGCAGCGTGACACACAGGAGGCTCTCACTAAACGTCCCTCCCCTTGTCATCCTCACACTGTCAGGCAGCGTAGACGAGCGTCCCGTGCCTCTGCGCTCCTGTCACAGAATCCCCCGGACAGAGGGGCCTAGAGGCAGCAGACGTTTCCTGCTCACAGTTCCAGTAAAACTTTATTTGCACACTCAAGCAGTGGGCCGGACTTGGCCTCTGGGCCTCCCTTTGCCTTCCCCTGATCCAGACAGAATTAAACGTGCGCGTCGGCTTCGGGCGGCTGTGCGCACTCAGGCAAGCAGGTCCGTGAAAGCTGTAGCCAAGACCCTACGGAGGATGCCCCAGCTGGTGCCCTCGGCTTCTGTTTCAGCTGAAGACGCAAGACCACCCACCCGGCTGCCCTGCGGATCACATGTCTGCTTTTCTCCGCCACATAAATAGGACTTTGAAGGGCCACAGAGCGGTAATTTAGCAGGTTTTGCTGATGAATCAGGCCGGCATTAAGTGGGCAGAACGGTTCAGCCGCACACCTGACGGACGTGGTCCGTGTAGGCCACGCTGGAAGAGGTGCGGTCCAGCGCTGTGGTCCTCGAAAGAAACTGCGAACCTGTGCTTGGTTTGTTTCAAATCTGGTTTTATTGCCTCGTTGTGTGAGACAAACGGATGTACAGGCTCTTCTCCCCTCTCCTGAGGACAACACAGGATTTCACTCTGGAAGGTCTCGCCACGTTTTATATAAAACGTCGTGTTGGTTTTAAGCCTTTCCCGGTTGGTCGTGATCACACCCTTTCTTCTCCTTGGAAATATTCCCACCTTCTCTGGTGGTTTCCCGTTACCGGGTGTTACCCGAAGTCTGTGGCCAAGTGCATGTAGAGGCTGGCTTGCCTTCAGGGGCAGGTACCCCCCCGCCATCATGTTTGTAAGTGAAGCAGAAGTGTGAGGAGACGGCGTGTCCTTCAGAGGTCTCGTTTCTCTAGGCTACTGGCTGTCCGCCACGGCGGGGTCGAGTAGGCAGTATCTGGAACACTTCAGGTGGTCACGGCTGAGTGGCGGTGACACGGGCATCCCTCCGGGAGAAGCCAGAGGTGCTGCTCGGTGTTCTGCAACACACAGGACCGTGGCACCCGCAGCAGAGAAGGATCTGGCCCGGTGTGGGTCATGCCGCAGCTCAGAAATCCTGCTGTCGGCAGCTGGCGCGGGGGTCCCTCTTCCTAAGTAGGTGGCCAGCCTGCTGCTTCGGTGATGGCTCCAGGCTGGCCGGGTGTCAGACCCTGGGGACACCCACGCGGAGCCCACACACACGTCTTCCCTCGAGGTGCCCCCAAGCCCTTTACTCCCCTCCTATTTCACGACTTTAACACCTGCCGCTGGGCCAGTCTCGCCTATCTCGGTCTTCGTCAGTCACATGATGACATGATGTGCTTTGTTCCTACTGCTGTCCCCTTGGACGGAAGAGAAGCATTGAAGGCTGAAGGGGTACGAGGCCCGGGAGCCCCACCACTCCGGCAGACTGCCGGTGCATAGGCACCCTAGCCTCGGAGTCCCGTGGGGCCTGCCCCCTGGGAGAAGCCTCTGGCCTGAGGAGCCGGTGTTCCAGGATGGCGCCTCACACGCCTCACTGGCACACAGCCGAACCCGGTGGCCGGGGCCTGAGGGAAAGTGCTCAAGCAGGCCTTGCCCACGTGGTCTATGGACAGCCCCCATTCCATGATGAGTGAGCGTCAGGATGGCAAAGTGTCCGAGGGACGGTTTCCCCAGTGTCCTCCCTGTATAGACGAGGAAACTGGAGAAGGAACGTTCTCCCCAGTTCCTGGTCCTCCCTGGATTCAAGGACTATGCCCGCCTGCTGCTCTCACGCCCGGTTCTCCCGTCTGCTCCTTGCGGTACGTTGTATCCCCACAGTGTAGAATGGGAAAGAGAGGCCCGGCCGAAGGACCTGACCTAGGCACTTGGTGGCAAGTCAGGGCGGACCCAGCGCTCCGGACTGGTCTGACATCCTCTGCACCGGCCCTCCCACTTGCCTCGATGAAGGGGTGGCCAGAAGTGGGGAAGAAAGCCTTCAAAACAGGTGGATGAGAACACCGTGGTGTGAGGCCGTGTGTAGATGGCCCAGCGGAACTGCAGCTGGGTGAGTTCATAAGCGCGTAGGAGGACCCGTTTCGGAGGTGACATGGAACATTCCCGCGTGTTTCTGAAGATACCTGGTTTCCACTCATGATTTTCTGTTCCCCCCCAGTAGGGGAGTCAGTAGATGACCCCCAGTAACGGACATCGCAGATGTTCACACTCAAGGCTCCTCCGCGTACCCTGAGCGGCTCGGTCGTCATCTTGCTTCGGTGGGGGACGTGCGTTCTGGCCATTCCTCTCCCACCGTCAGTTCATCTTCCCAGCTCCATCCCCCTCGTGTGGCCGGCCTCCCTGACTGTAGTCACCACCATACTCGGAGTGGGGTCTGTCGCAGAGCACGGTCACGCACAGGGATCCAAAACTGAGGCAGCCAGACCTTACACGGGACCTTTAAACACTGGATGCAGAAGGAAACCGAGGACGTGGCGGGAGAAGTGGGCTTGCAGCTTGTCCTTTGCAAGTTGCCTGCACCGCGTCCATGGCTGTGGCCGACGGGAGCCGGCATGGTCCGGCTGGGGGATGCAGTAGGCCTCCATGCAGGGAACTGAAGGCTTCCGGTTCCTGTGCCTGTGCGTGTCAGGGTCAGAGGAAACCTACAGCAAGAGTTGAAATTCTGCTTCTGCCTCTCATCACACACATGGGCATTGGACCCGTTCCCTAACTTCTCCAGTCTTTCCCGTCCATGTGTGTAAGCCCGTAACAGCACCGACGGAGCAGCCACCTGGAAGGTCGTGGACCCCGAGGGCCCAGATCTGCTTCACAGCAGCAGTAGAGTCAGAACCTGCTCTTCCGTGTGTGCGCGTAGCAGCTCTGCGGCCGGTGTTGGAGCGGATGAAGCAGGAAGAGGAGGGGAAGGAAATGTTCTACTAGACTGCGTTTCAAGTATCCCCCAGGTTCTTCTGTTGGGATCCCAGCCCTCGGGTGATAGTACTCGGGGTCGGGGCCTTTGGAAGGTGATGCGGGTGTGAGGACAGAATTGTCATGAACGGGATTCGTGTCCTTCTGCCGTCCGTGCGCCAGCCGTCAGCCCTCCCCAAACCACCAAATGTTGCACCTTGATCGTGCACTTCTGGCCTCCAGAACTGTGAGAAATAAGTGTGAGTCCCCCGTCTGCGGAGTTTACGTACAGCTGCCAACAGGCCGCATGAAGACATGGAGTGGAGGCTTGAGCTCTCCTCCCCACTGGCGCCATTACTCACAGAGAGGGACGCCGGGCCCCGCGGGCGGCTTCGGTAGACGTTTCTCGGTGGGCTTGTCTGACAGGCCGAGGGTGGCATCGCACTGCCCGGCTTTGGATGTCAGCCACAGCCCTTTGGCCGAGTGCGGGGGCTCTGTTGGGGACCCCGGCAGGAGCTCGAGATCTGCCCAGTAGAAGGGGGTGCTGCACTTGGGGTGGCAAAGGCAGAGGGTGGCCGGGAGGCTTAAGGAAAGTCGTGGTGAGGGCTTGGGGCTGTGCCTGGCCTGGAGCAGGCCCCGGTAAGGGCGGCCTGTTACTGTTCTGAGGCCCGCGTGGGTGTGGCCCTACCGTAGACTCCAGAGAGAGGCCAGGAGAAGAGCGAGCAGCTGTGGGAGTCCAGAGTTCTGCCCTGTTCGCCAGGGGACACAGATGGAGAGGAGCCAGCGGCCCCGGGAGTGGGGTCAGCAGCCAGAATGAATTCGTAGCTCCTAGGAGAACATCACTGTGGCCCGAGCAGTGGTGACAATTCCAGGCAACGGGGAGTCAGGCCAGGGTCTCAAGGGTCCTGCTCCCCCCGACCTGGGGTTTTCCACATCTGCACCACGCTGGAAACCTAACCGGGGAAACCTTGGTGATGAGACTTCTGGCACGGCATGGGCCCCGGGAAGAGTCACTGGTCAGCAGGGCCTGCTGGTTCCATCTTGGCCTGAGGGGTGAGGAAAGGCAGGAGCCGGAGGGCAAGGTTGAAGGCAGGGGGAGGCGGGGAGTATAGGGCCTTAGCTTCTGGCCCTCGGAGGGCGGGCCTGCACTGGTCGTTGGCACGTGTGGTCTGGTGAGGGAGTCTGTGGCCACCGTGCAGCCAAGCCTGCCGGTCACCATGGCTGGCCCAGGACTCGAGGAAAGAAAGAGAGGACGTGTTTTCTGTAGTCCTTAGAACCAGGCGCTGGGGGATGGATGGGCGGGCTGCGGAGGAGCAGGAAGTCGACGGAGGAGAGGAGAGGAGAATGCAAGCCCAGAAAGCTCCTTTCACGGAGGAACATTCCCATCTGCTGAGCACGGCGTTTATTGCAACGGCTGGCTGTGTTTTGCTCGGGGAGGGCAGAGAGCCCATGTGGAATCAGCTGGAAGGTGGGACCCACGCGATGCCCCTGTCGGTCTGGCTTCTGAAGGTGGGGTGCTAGCCGCGTGACTGTGGGAGGCCGTGCAAGAGGCGTTGGAGGCTGGCGGGGGACACCCCGGGGAGCCCCCTGCAGCCCACCAGCATGTAAGATGAGCCAGTTGTGATGGGGAGGTGCTTGCGGAGGAGACCCCTGGAGAGCGGGATCCGAGAGACCCCCTGCACAAGCGAAGGGGAGTGCCTTTTGCCTCACTCCACCTCTAGCCAGGAGCCAAGCATAGGGGTCCCAGTTACTCACAAGGCCAGCACCCCACAAGGTTTCCCAGCTCCCTGGCTCCCAGGCCGCCCCAGACGAACCAAGGGGACGGTACTCCCAGCCGACGCACAGGCCTGCAGCAGCCAGGAGCTCCGGCTGTGGGATGCCCCCCCTGACACACTCTGCTAGAGGAAGTGGCAGCCACTGCTGGTTCCTGATCACCCTCGGACCCCACATGGGTCCCCGCCACCTCCTCCGCCCTGCCCTGTGCTGCCGCCTTCCTCTCTTGAAGAAGGCATTGTTTTGTATGAGTGCAGAGGGAAGGAGGAGGAAGAGCCAGCATCCCAGAGCCCGGGGAAAGTTACCAATTATTAGATAAAACGACTCAAGCCACCCCAGTGGGTCCCAAATGGTCTCTTTTTCTTCGGGTGTTAGGTCTTGTGGTGCTTTGGCCCCCGCCTGCCGTGACCGCTATGAGCCCGGCTACAGCAAGGCGCCCAGAAAGGTGTGCACTGCAGCTGGGCAGGGGGACACTCGGAGACCAAAGCAGGGAGCTCTGGAAGGAGTAATGGCCACACGGGGAGAAAGCCCAGAGTTGCATTTTTGCAACAGAAACATTTCCCCGGGGCACTTGGGTAGTGCAGTCGGTAAAGCGCCTGCCTTCAGCTCAGGTCATGACCCCAGGGTCCTGAGATCGAGCCCCGTGTCAGGTTCCCTGCTCGGCCGAGAGTCTGCTTCTCCCTCTGACGTTCCCCCTACTCTTGTGCTCTCTTTCTCTTTCTGTCGAATACATAAAATACTCAAAAAACAAAAAAGCAAAAAGTAAAGAAACATTTCTGCAGGACGCACTGTGCTGCATTTTGCTGTTAATAACACCGAAAATGGTGCAGCCTCCAAAGCTGTGTCTTCATCCCCTGCACACGGGCATCGGGCCCCTGTGTTTCTTCCCGTCCCCCTGCCCGTTATCTTCGCTTCACCCCACGCCTGGAGCTGGGCATCCTGCAGCCACGCCTGCGGCCCCCAACCCCCACCCTCTCCCCCGGCTAATCGGGGAGCATCAGTGGGGCCACCTTTGGATCTCCAGGGCCGCGCCTCCCGCAACCCTTCATTTCGGGCCTCAACGAAACCCTTTGCTCCTTGCTCTCTCTCGCTGCAGGTTTTTCCCACTCGGCATTCACGTTCGGTATCGAGAGCCACATCAGCCAGTCCAACATCAACGGGACGCTGGTGCCCCCGGCTGCCCTCATCTCCATCCTGCAGAAGGGACTGCAGTATGTGGAGGCCGAGATCAGCATCAATGAGGTACGTGCGCTCCCGGGCGCAGGGCGGTGGCCTGGCCCCAGCCCCAGCCTGCAGAGCCTGGGGACTGTGGGACAGCTTGGGAACCAGCCACGGCCACGCCACCCGTGGCCGGTCCGCTGGATCCCTTCCCCACTCCCTCTCCTTGAATGGACTTCCTCCTTACAAGCCTGTCTTACTCTGCTTTCTCTTTAGCTTTTCAAAAGGACAAAAGTAGTAAGTCCTGTACTCCGTCACCTGTGTTCATCCATCCATTTCCAGAAACCCACGTCTTTGGAAACCCCCGAATTTCTCTGTGTCCTGCACACATTCTTCCCTGACCGTGGCCCTCTCCTCCTTCCTCCCCAGAATGGGTGTCCAGAGGTGGTGTTCCACTAGCCCCTTGAGGCCCCGACTGGTCTCTTTTTCCCACAAAAAGGAGTTTTTTGGGGCTAGGAGCGTGTGACCCCAGAGGACCCCCCCCCCCGTGAGCTCTCAGATCATGCGAGGCTGCAACCAGATGTCTTTGCTCACCAGTTTCCATGTCTTCAGTGTGTCGGGAAGCCCTGGTGGCTTCTCTTCCTTCGTTCCACATTCCGGCGTGCCGTGCCGGGAGGGTAAGAAAAAGGCGTCTCGTTGGTGACTTGGGCTTGCGGTCGCTGAGCCGTGGGACAGCCTGCTTTCAGAGTTTACATTACGAGGTGTTTTCATTACCCTGGGTAGTTCCTACTTTTTACCAAGTTTTTGTGCATTTGAGGTGTGACTCTGAAGCAGGTGACACGGAAGCATACTGACTGCTTGGTCGATGTCGGCCACGCCATGACCAGAACTGAAGTGTGAGGGTGGCTGACGGGGTGACTGGCTCCTTGTTTAGACGTATTCTAGCCTTTCCTCGTTTTCTTGTTTCCAAGTGTCATACTGTTTTCAGATGTAACATCGTATGATTGTACGGTGGCCAGACGTCAGCTGGGGCCAAGTGTCCTTTCGATCGCGTCTAGTGGAAACTCAGGTGGTTCACTTCTTCCTAATTTCCGAGGTCATTTGAGTTCAGAATATGCAAAAACATATTTGCACTTTCAGCAGCCATAACCCAGAAGCACCGACTTCTTGTCCAACTCTAATATTTGGAGCAATTTCAAAGGCAAAAACGGCCTCCTGGGTTTTTAAGTGGGTATGGGGATTTTTTCATTGCAGATAGCCCAAGAATCAAAACAAATTGAAAAAACATGCGTGGGAACTAGACAGTGCTGTCGCCCGAGTACCGCAGCTATCTTTAGTCAACACTCTCAGCCCGGTGACAGCAGATGAATATTTCCCTAAGTCCGATGGACAGGTGTACTAGGGATCCAACCCGAACAGTGCCAAAATCCCTGATTCGGGCTGGAGGCTCCCAGAGAGCTGCCTGTCCCTCAGAAGAGGGTGGCTGTTCACAGACTTCCTGTGCTCACCATGGTGTCTGGGCACGGCTTCTCCACTAGTGGGGGCCAGATGATCCCTCGCAGCCGGACGGCCTGGGCCCCATACGAAGTCGTGCCATGTCCCCGGTCACCCCCTCCCCCTGCACCTCACCCGCCCGGACTCCCTGGGCACCGCTCTGGGTCCCACCATGCTGGGCCGGAGCGCGAGGGGCTGATGGCTGCCCTCTCTGTCTCGCTCCCCAGGATGGCACGGTGTTCGACGGCCGCCCCATAGAGTCCCTGTCCCTGATCGACGCTGTGATGCCGGACGTGGTGCAGACGCGGCAGCAGGCTTTCCGGGAGAAGCTCGCCCAGCAGCAGCAGGCCAGTGCGGCGGCGGCGGCGGCGGCGGCAGCGGCGACGACAGCGGCGACGACAGCGGCCACGGCAGCTCCGGCGGCCGTGGCCCAGCAGCACCCACCAAAGAACGGAGAGGCCACCGTGAACGGCGAGGAGAACGGAGCACACGCAATAAGTACGTGTGGGGCTCTGGGCAGGCGTGAGCTTCTGGCAATTTCTCTCCCGAGTCTGAGGGGGTCGCGGGCTCTCCTAGCTCTGCTGCTACGGCTCTCAGTCCTGGTGTTGGCGTCGTGTGGGCTCGGAGGAGCTGCACAGTCTCCGTTCTTATCATGGAAATCCTTAGACGTAATGGTCTTGATGCACACATCCTCGATTCTAGAAGGTCATGCAGCTCGGAGAACTTGTTCTGTGTGACAGCGAGAAGCGCCGTGTGATTAGTTTGACATTGGATGGTTTCGTTTGTGGAGGCCCTGGTCCTCTGTGCGGCCTTCCGTGTTGAGCGTGTCGGGCCAACATTTGCTGTGCTAGTCAAGTTCATGGTTCTAGAGAGGGCAGCGGGCCCCAGACAGCAGGTGTGGTCCTGCGGGGTCCTCTCAAAAGGCCAGGCACTTGTCTCTGTTGGGTGGTTGCTCTAAAGGACATGGCCGATCGGAGTGCCTGACTCTACTCTGGTACATGGCTTGTAAACTCGAAGAGCGCTTCAGGGTCTGAGTTCAGAGCATGTCCGTGTGTTGTGTATGTGTGTGCATGTGCGATATGTGTGTGTCACACAGCTGTGTGCCCATGCAGTACATGTGTGTACACGTGCAGTACGTGTGTCACGCAGCTGTGTGCCCATGCAGTACGTGTGTGTGTGCACATGCAGTACGTGTGTGTCACGCAGCTGTGTGTCCACGCAGTACGTGTGTGTCACGCAGCTGTGTGTATGTGCATGTTCTGTGTGTGCACGTGTGGCTTGCACACCTGTGCCTCGCTGGCCCCTGTCTCAGAGGCAGCTGCCGCTTGCAGTCGAGCCCTGTGGCAGGTTCCCGGCCACGGTCACAGGGTGACGGATTCCTGTGAGCTACAGAATCACACCAGGCATCAGAAGGAGAGCCCAGAGCAGCTGTAGCGCAGATGGGAACAAGCAGGACGACTTAAGGCCATGAGTCTAGCACAGAAGTGGAAGGACTTCCCACCTGTAGCCTCCCATCCTCACTGGAACCCAGGTCCCGAACTGCGGGGCAGGGCAGGAAGAAGACAGCACGTGGTTCGTGCCGCAGGTCACTTAGAGCCTGTCCCCTCAGGAGGGACGCAGTCCTCGGGTTTTCAGGAACGAAGCTGGAGGAAACGAAGGGTTATTGTTTTGTTAGTCTTCCGTCACTGAAACGAATTTCTAATTGGTGAGTTTCAAGAAGTCTGTATGTTTGCCAAGGTAGACATTTTACAAGCTTTTAAATCGGATGGATTTCTTTTAAATCTTGAGAAAAATCTAGTGGGACGGTGGGTTGGGGGGTGGATCTTAATGGTTGGGGCACCTGGGTGCCTCCGTCGTTTAGCCATCTGACTTGTGATCCCAGGACTGTGAGTTCATGCCCTGCGCTGGGCTCCATGCTGGGCAAGGAGCCTCCCTAAAAAAAGAAAACAGTCTCTCACAGGACATAGCTGCACAGAGACAGGTACCCGCCTTAGAGCTCGCTGGCCACTCCACAGCCTCCATTTCATGGGTGCCTGCCTGTGGCTGGCCTGTCAATCTCTAGGGAGCACACCTGAGGCCCCGCTGGCCCTCCTCCCGGGCACATCATCCTCACTTTCCCTTTGTTTCCTGAAGCCGGGGCCACCTACCATTTGCCGTCATCTGGCTGCAAGGCAGGCTGAGGCCAGACTGTGGTGTTGCAAGTGACCGTTCATCCTGACCTTCAGGAATCTTCTGTGTCCTGCCACATGGGAGAAAAACAGCCACCTTCCAGGACAGTGCTTTTGAGGGGGCGTTTAGCATGCTTGTCTCCACGGTCACCGGGCCTGCCTGGGCATTCAGAACCCAGAACGCAGGAGTCCTCTAGGCCGGGCTTGTTCAGATAGAAGGCCTGGCAGCTCTGGTCTGATACAGAGGTGGCTCCAACCAGGAAAAAAACCGCAGCACTTCAGTCCCAAGAACCCGAGGTGGTTTGCAGGCAGGTGGTGCAGGGCGGGGGGCGCTCTGGAAAGCGGATGGTCTTTCCCAGTGGGAGCATGACAGATAAAGAAGTGATCCCTCAAACAGGTGCTCACGGGTAAAATGTCTCATCCCTTCTGGAGAACAGCAGCCTTCGGGCTTGACCCATCTCTCCCCAGTCTCGTGGTGGTGTTCCTTAGACCTTAGCGTGGCCCTAGTTATGCAGGGTCAATAACTTAATTTTTGTCTGTCAGGTTTGGAGACTGTGAAATAAAGAAACGTAATACATTTACTGAATTACACAGAAGTCATGACACTGTTACAGTCTGTCAGAGGTCATGTTACCTAGTAGAAAGGAGGTGTGTCTGTCCGCGCAGCACAATTACCCGGTCTCAACTCCCGTGGACTCTAAGAAACCAATGCAGAGGATCATAGAGGGAGGGAGGGAACACTGAATGGGAAGTCGTTGGTGAGGGAGAAAAACCATGAGGGTCCCTTAACTCTCCGAGACAAACAGGGTTGTGGAAAGGGCGCTGGTGGGGGGATGGGCATTAAGGAGGGCACACGACGAGAGGGGCACTGGGCGTTCCACGCCACTGATAATTTGTTGAGCACACCTGAGACTGGTAATGTACTCTCCGTTGAGTAATTGAATTTAAATAAAGTAAAATAAAATAAAATAATAAAAAGAAGGTGTCCTAACACTCAAGTGCCCCAAGAATGCCGGGAAATTTCTTTTCTATACCGGTTAGCCACATGCCTTTTCTTGTTTCCTGTGACAGATAATCATTCGAAACCAATGGAAATAGACGGGGACGTTGAGATCCCGCCCAACAAAGCCACAGTCCTTCGGGGCCACGAGTCGGAGGTGTTCATCTGTGCCTGGAACCCTGTCAGTGATCTCCTCGCTTCAGGGTAAGGATGCTGGGATGGGGGTGCCCCGGGACCGGGGCTGTTCTCTCCTTTCTGGAGTGCATGCTCCCCTCTCACTGGCGGCGGACCGCAACCTCGGGCCCTCGGTGCTGCACTCCTTCCCAGGTCGTGAGGAAGTCCTCGCTGCGTCCTGTGTCCTCCACGGGGCAGGGATCAACGCAAAGATGTTTGAAATTGCGGAGGGGCCCCGGCTGGCTCCGTCAGTAGCACTGGTGACGCTTGACCCCAGGGGTGTGAGCTCGAAGCCACGCTGGGTGTGGAGCCTACTGGAGAAAAAACAATTAAAATAACGAAGAGCGACAAAAATGATGAGGCAAAAAAGCCAGCCAGTGAGTGGGATTACAAAGACACAGAGCCACATGCCAGAGATAACCGGGCTCAGGCAGCCCAGTGTGGCAGGCGCTGTCTGGGCCTGAACCAGAAGCTGAATGCTGTGCGTTCTCCTCCTACAGATCCGGGGACTCGACGGCGAGAATATGGAACCTTAACGAGAACAGCAACGGGGGCTCCACGCAGCTCGTGCTGCGGCACTGCATACGGGAAGGAGGACACGATGTCCCGAGCAACAAGGATGTGACGTCGCTGGACTGGAATGTAAGCACCTGCTGCTGCGTGAACGCGTCCACAGCTCCGACCTGGTCCCTGTCTCAGCGGGGCCCCGCGGGGCGTGAACACGGGGCCACGGGCCATGCTGCCTGCGAGCCCCCCACCCCAGGGCTGCTCTCACATTGCCGAGAGCGTCTCGCAAGGCTGCACTGGGCAGAAGCAAGCTGGGTGCTCAGCGGGCCTCCCTGGGCGCGGTGAGCCTGCTGGTTCCCGGGGAGCCCACTCTGCTGACGAGGGGTGCCGTGCAGCCTGGGAAGGGGGACCGTCTGGCTCGCTGCTCCTGCCCTGGGCCTCCCACGCATCTACATGCGGGAAGCCCACAGCTCTCTGGAACTTCTGTGCGTTCTCCCTGCATCCCAAACCCCCGTGTGTGCACACGCGTTTCCGACAGCTTCCCCCAGTCTCGCCGCGTCTCCCTGGGCCTCTCTGTGTGGTGCGTGGAGGGATGTCACCGGGCGGACGGGTCGCGGTGCATTTTCCTCGCTCCCCTGCCTGCCATTAGGATACTGTGCAGTGTCCGGCCTGAGCCATGTGGGCTGAGGTCGTCCCAGGGGGCCGCTAGTCGTCACGGGCAGCCAGTGATGGGTGCGAGACGGTTCTAGCCCTGGGGCAGGGGGAGAGGCCGGCTTTGCATGTACTGAGCTGTGCGGCATGTGTGTTTCTGGCCCGCAGAGTGATGGGACACTGTTGGCCACGGGTTCCTACGACGGCTTTGCGAGAATATGGACCGAAGACGGTAAGCTGTGCCTCGTCATGCGCTGGGAGAAGACGGGCCGTGCGGTGTAATTGGATGCGAGCAGGCCGTGACCTTGAAGTCTACCTGTTTGTTCCTTTACCTCACAGGCAACCTGGCCAGCACCTTAGGGCAACATAAAGGCCCCATCTTCGCCTTGAAATGGAACAAAAAGGGGAATTACATTTTGAGTGCTGGTGTAGACAAAGTGAGTATCCGCTCAAAATGGGTCTAAAAACAGTCTCTTTGATCCGTAGCTGCTGATGTATTTTTAATCTCTGAATAACATCCTGGGGTTTTTTTGTTTTTGTGTTTAATTCTGAGGCCTTCTGCTCCTCCTTAGTAAGGCAGAAAAGCTGCTTTCAGGTTGGTTTGTGTGGTTTGGGTTCCACGGTTCATTGATAACACGGACTCTGCGCGCATCACGCTGTTCCACAGACCTCTGTGCACGGCCCCTCCCCGCTTGCTTTGAGGTATGTCCTCCAGTGACGGAAAGAGGAAATCCCCCAGTTGGCCGTATCCAGTGCTTGAGAAGCAAAGTGGCGTGGGACGCCTGGGACAGAAACCTTTCCCCCACTGAGCAGTTTTGGAAACACAAACCGTTTTCTCTCGCCTGGCTTATTTTTCCCTAATTCGATGAGTTGTGACTTCCCGTCGTGGGCTGCAGGCTTCTCTGAGAGCTGGAGGAAAGCGGGTCCACCCACGACAGGGCACACTCGGTACAGACACGGGGCCTGGGCAGGCAGGGCTCCATGCTGGATGTGATGGGATCAGGTCCGAGTGGCTGTGAGCAGCCAGGGGCCTCCAGAAGCCATGGGCGGGTGAGGAGTCAGCAGGTGTAGGCGTCATCTGGCCTGAGTGTGGGCCTCGCCCTCTGGGCCTGCTTCCTCAGTTGCCAGGAGCCAGGAATCAGGACTCCCCAAGACCGTGGACGGAATGGGTGCGTCATTCCCAGGACTCAGCAGGGACTGGAAGTTTTCGTTTTGGAAAAATATTTGCAAGAAACAAAGCCAAAGGGGAACAGAAGTGCTTCGTTTTCCTGCAGCTGTCAACCGGGTCTGAGGACCAGACTGGCGTGTGGCTTCCGGAGGGCTTCACGTTTTCCTGCTGACGTCAGGATTGTTGGGAAACCTGGTGACGCTGCTGGGTGCGCCTCCGGGGGCTGCCGTGAACGGACAGTAGTAGCCGCCACCTGTCCACACGGCCACGGGCTGGGCTGCAGTCTGCACTCCCCGGCCGGTGACAGACGGCGTGTGCCGACCCCAGACCGGGGGTAGCCCTCTAGGTCCGCGAAGAGTACCGTTGTTCTCTCGCTTGCTCTCTAAGCCAGGAAACCTTTCTTTCACACCTGGTCGCCTTATGGCTAATGTTGCAACAAACTGAGGGTCGTGCTTGAAACACTCACTGTTCTCCTGGAACTCCCATCCGATCGTCCGTGAGGTGGCCTAGTTCCGGTGCCACACACACACACACACACACACACACACACACGGTTGTAGGGTCCGTGGCTGGTCCCACTGCTGACTGTGTTGTTGAAGTGATCATGCAGATGATCGCTGGCCCTTCTCCAGCATGTCACTGTACGTGGTGGCCCCTTCGGAGCTCCTGAGAGCGGCGGCAGCGGCCCCCATGTCGGCAGCCCCGCTTCACAGACACCCACGCTCACTCACTTGCCCATGGACACTTGGGTCCAGCGTGTGGGCCCCGGACAGTAGTAACTTCTGCCTCTTGACCTCCACACCCTCGTAAACAGTTCTTTGCAACCTCACGCCAGTGCTGGGACTCTTCTTTATATTCTGTGTCTGATTTTCCACCTTGCTCTCGGTTGTGACTCTACGAGGCGCTGAGCTGGGCGGCCAGTGAAAATGCACATTTGGGAATGTGCTAGTCGGTGGGCCCTGCACTCTCTGCCCTTGTGCGCCACCCACAGCGGGAATAGTAAGAATGTTCTCGAAAGCGAGACCTAGGGAGGAAGGGCCACGGACAGGGATGCTGGTGTTGGCTTTCAGTCCGTGGTTAACCTGGGAGTGGTGGTGGGAGGCTATATCCCATCCTTAAAAGGCTTCGTGTGCTTGGTGTTGTGTACTGAATGGAAACACCAACCAGGAGATGGGGTTAGTGCTGTGGTGCGTGACGTTGTCTCAGAGAAAAGTACCGAGCGAGTTTATGGATTCTCTCCATTGCCACATTTGTGAGCAGCTACAGGAAGAAGAGTAGGACGTTCCACCATACAACAAACAAAGTTTATTGGTCTGGGGGCGCCGGGCTGGCTCAGCCGGTGGGGCGTGAGACTCTTGATCTCAGGGTTGTGAGTTCGAGCCCCACATTGGGTGTAGAGTTGACTTAAGAAAAAATCTTAAAAAAAAGAAAAAGTTAATTAGTTTAGAGCTGACCCGAGACTTAGAGAACTGGTTTTCAAAGATGGTTGGTGCTCTGAGGATTTCATCTGCAGGTGATAGAAAAAAAACATAAGCAGTTTTTCTTACAGCAGAATTTTAAGTGCTGTGGACAGGGAGGTGGGCGAGTTCCAGTTAAGGTAGGAGTTCTAGCTGATGAAGATGTAATTCCTGCGGGGTGCCTGGGTAGCTCAGTTGTTAAGCGTCTGCCTTCAGCTCAGGTCCTGGGATCGAGCCCCATATCAGGCTCCCTGCTCAGTGGCGAGTCCGCTTCTCCCTCTCTCTCACGCTCGCTCTCACAATCTTGAAGAAAAAAAAAACCTAATTCTGGTGGTGGTCACTGAGCTGTGTCTCGTCACTTCCCTGTCTTTCTGCCATGAGTTCCTAAGGCTTTAGGATATACTTCGCTTTGCAAGGTTTTTCTCCATCTCTGTAGAGCGGGAGTCGCTGGCCGAGTCCGGTGTGACACACTGCTGTGGTGTATGTTGTGTCCACATCATGGGGCTGATGGTCAGGGCCGGTATCACAGTCGACGTTTCCTCTAGGCCCGCGTTTGGAAAGTGCTTTGTTGCAGGTTTTTCAGCAGGACTCCGTGTTGGCGGGGAGGGAGAACCCCACCAGTCGAGCAGTTTTCCAAACTAGTCACCAGCACACATGGCTGTTGGGTTCGTAAAATGTAACCATCGGACTGTGTAGCATGAACCACACACTGGAACCCAAAAATCTAGACCAGAGACAGGACGCCAGATAGCTCACTAATGTTCACGTACAGATTCCGTGTTGGAATGGTATTTTGGCCACACTGAACTAAACTGTTAAAATCAATTTTAACGATTTCTTTTTCCTTTCAAGACTTACTTATTTGGGGGAGCCTGGGTGGCTCAGTGGGTTAAGCCTCTGCCTTCGGCTCATGTCATGATTCCAGTGTCTTGGGATCAAGCCCTGCCTCAGGCTCTCTGCTCAGCAGGGAGCCTGCTTCCCCCCCCTCTCTCTCTGCCTGCGTCTCTGCCTACTTGTGATCTCTCTCTGTCAAATAAATAAATAAAATCTTTTTAAAAAAAGATTTATTTATTTGTGGGGAGGGGGGCAAGAGCATGTATATACGAGGGGAGGGGCAGAGGGAGAGAGAGAATCTTCACACAGGTTCCCTACTGAGTGCAGAGCCCAAGATCATGACCTGAGCCGACACTAAGAGACGCTTAAGCAACCGAGCCACCCCGACACCCCTTTTTCTATTTTTCATTAATGTAATTTTGAGAACATTAAAAATAACTTTTGTGGCTCACATTGTCTCTCTTGGCCAGTGCTGATTTAGAAAGAAGGGGGGCTGTTCACAGTCTTTTCTTGTATGTTAGATCTTTCTAGAGAAATCTTTCTGTGAAGAATAGTTCCTGACTTCTGTCTTTTTGTTTGCGGAGCACAGACAACCATCATTTGGGACGCCCACACAGGAGAAGCCAAGCAACAGTTTCCTTTTCATTCCGGTGAGTTTCCGTGGGATTCTTTCTTCCTTTCTTTCCTTTTTTTCTTTTCTTTCTTTCTTCAATTCAAAAGGAGTAATTCGTAGACCTAGAAATGTCCAATAAAGTAAGCGTGAAAGGTGGCAGGAAGACGTCCGTGGAGCGTAGCTGGGAAGAGGAAGGTACGTTTCCCGGGAGGCCTTGCTTTGAAGCCCTGCGAGGTACAGTGCCCTCGACCCGTGCCGCTCGCTCGGAAGGCAAAACACACGGCAGCAAACCCACCGCAGAGCCAGTGTGGACGCCTTCCTCCTGCTGTCGCGAGGCGGGTGCTGCGTTGGGCTTCCCTGCGGCCGCGCCCGGGCTTGGAGGCCCCCCAGGGAGGGCTCCCCGGACTCAGAGGAACGCGGTCCTTGGGGTGATGGATCAGCACGGAAGGACACAGAGCAGAAGCTGCAGGCCAGAGGTGTGGGGGGGGCACTGCCAGGGCCCCTGAGGGTCCTCTCCTTGCCGAATCCGTCATTGCACATCTCATGTCCCCCAGAAACATAGTATGACAACACACGGAGGGTCAGCTACCAGGAAAACCCACAAGGACTCTGTACCTGAGGCTGGTCGTTGGGGCGGGCCCTATAGGCAGCCCTGCCTGGCCTGTGTCCTAATGGCAGACTCCCAGAGGGGAAGCAGGGGTTCCACATACACCCCACTGTTTGCCCAGTTTAGGCACAGAAGAGCATTCTTGCCCTTTAGGCAGTAGTGAGAAACCCCCGGAGTCCAGATTCCCAGTCTCGGGCCAAGGGCCAGCCTTGCCCGTGGGCGCTCCCATGGCGACAGCGTCAGGCCCGTGGGGGTCCGTCCGCCCCGCGGAGATGTGTCACCCCTGCTCGGAACTTCACGCTGTCTTCGTGTGTCGGCTCCTAGCAGGGTGCGCAGAGCCGCTAGGGGTCTAGAGAGTTCTAGTTGGCCAGATGGCCACCTGTTCGTTCACGCCATGTGTAGCACAGTCTAACTGTTAGATGCGGCCTCTCGAGACGACGACAGACCACCCCCTCCCAGAAGAAAGAGACCGTTGGGAAGACCGGCTCAGGCTGGACAAAAGGGAGTAGACGCCCCTTCCCTCGACAGGAAGTGTCTGTTCTGTTTTGAGGGAATCGCGGTGTGCAGAGGGAGTGTTTATTGTTCTTGACGGGGAGCCTGGCGTGCTGGTGCGGGTCTGCCTCCAGGCACGGCCCCAAGGACTCCCCTGGATGGCAACGCCCATCTTCGTGCCCAGTGAGGGGCGTCCAGGGAGCCGACGGAGCCGAAGACTCAGTGAGGCAGGACCGGGTTCTGACACACGGACACCGGTCTCCTGCGACTGCCCGCGGTGCCTCAGCCACGCTCTCTCCGATCGGGGGCCCTGGGGTCGCAGCTGACACCCTGCCTCTTGCAGACCTAGCACGTCCCTCCCATGGGTCCTCATAGCCCGGGGTCCACACCGGGTTTACCCCCAGGGTACCGGTGCATTCTGCTGTTAGTGTGGCCATAATCTAACCCTGCTCATGACGCGGAACTGGCTGAACAGGTTCAGAGTGTACGTTCTCCCCCGGGTGGGGGGGTGGGTTGGCGCCAGACGCAGGCAGCCTGGAGCTCCAGCCTACGTGGTGCGGGGCGAGGGAGGGTGTGCAGGTCACGTGACCGGTACCATCTGTAAAATCTGCTACTCGTGAACCATTACTACGGACTAGTTCCAGAACATGCCCACCGCCCCAGCAGGAAATCCCTTCTCTTTAAGAAGTCAGTGTCCCTACAAGCCCACCTCTGGCAGGCCTGTGTGCCTGCGTCTGTGTGTGTCGCCAGGTCATACTTCTACTCCCGAGGGCAGAGCAGGTAGCGAGTGACCGTGTTCTTCACGGGGGCCTGGCGCTGTGCTGGCATAAATGCCGAACATGTCCCGTCTTCTGTTGTCTGGGGGGACACAGTGACGGGCTCGGGGTTGTAGAAGAGCAGGGCTGTTGACCCGTGTGCTTGGAGGGAATACCTGAACCCAGCTCTGGATTCCACCGTCCAGGGGAAACTCGGGCCCCCGGTGAGCATCACTAGGATTCCCCTCACACCTCCGAGAACTCATGTACGGGGCGCCTGGCTGGCTCTGCGGTGAAGCATCCGACTCTTGATTTTGGCTCAGGCCCTGACCCCAGGGTCGTGAGATCAGGCCCCACGTCGGGCTCTACGCTCAGCACAGAGTCTGCCAGCATGTTCCCTCGCTCTCTCTGCCCTCCCCCCCAAAATAATAAATAAATCTTTACGGTTTTTCAGCAGAACGTAACATTTCCCAGGGCATTTTGAAGACTTCCTGGAAGGGCCAGTTCTCTCCTGCCGGCCCAGGAACACCACCCATGTGTTTCTTATGTAGCGAGAGACCTCCTCACCCATAGTTCTCACTGTCATGGGGTACGGGCCCCAGTGCCGGTTCAGTTAGATGCAGGTGTCGTTTGCTCTTCCCCCCCCACCCCAGTGTTGTTCAAGATGGTAAGATGGAAGAAAAAAGGTATGCTCCTTTTCAGAGCAAAACACAGCAAGTTCAGGCTTCTGAGGACCCTCACTCAGCGTTCAGAAAGTCCGGATTTGATGGTTGACCCGAGAAGTTGCTTTGCCTTGTTAGGTTTTCCCCCTGAGCACCCAGTAGGGCCGCCGTGCGTCACCCCCAGCAGGAAGCGTTAGCTTGGAGCCTCACGGTGGACGACCGCTGAGCAGTCAGAAGGGACCGTTATCAGTAGACGGCTGGTAGCACGCTCGGCTGGGTGGAGCTCACCGGCGTGCAGCCGAGGGACGTGGGCCGGTGTGCAGAGCTCACCTGCTGGGAGTCCATCTCACGGGCCGTTCTCGAGGTGATGAACTCGGAGAACACCTGTGTGCAGCCACACTGTAGGGGTGGGGCCGGGAGGGCGTGCTGCGAGTGCGAAGCGGCACGACGGCACTCTTGGTGGCGATGGCAGGTTCTAGATCCGACGGTGGCCGTGGTCGCTCAGAGCCCCCGTGTGATAAAAGGGCCCAGCCCCCCACAAGGCCTCCCCCGTGCACGTTGTCCGGGCATCAGCTTTCTGTTACGCTCCTGTCCTGTGAGCCAGAAAATACAGCCACTGGGGGAGCGGGCACCAACAGTCATGTTTCCGAATTAGATTTAAAAAAAAGAAGCCAAGACAGCCAGGTTGTGCCTGGAGTAGGTCGGCTGCTGAACCTCACTGGCCCTTGTGGGGGCGGAGGGCACGCGGACCCCAGAGTGGCTGCGCCTTGTTGCCCGTCACTTACCCATGCTGAATGGTGAGATCGTCCCGGGAGCCCCGGGGGTCCTGACGGCTGGGGCCCACCCATAGGGGGACCAGCCACCAGTACAGAGGGTCCCCTCTCTGGACGGCAAGCGTTAGCGGGCGCTCATCTTTACGAGCATGTGCTGGACACTCCCAGAACTGCCCCCCCGCCCCGTCCGTCCCGTTCCCACGTGCGTGGGTTGCCACTCCCTGAATGCAGAGGGCGGCCCGGGAATTCGGGAAGCGCAGGTGCACTGTTGTCGGCAAGAGCCACTGTGGCCTCAGCTCTCCGTCCAGCTCGGGGCCTCATCCCTCGGACCAAGCGGGATCGGTTCCTTCCTAATGCTGTGCCCGCCCAGGGAGTGTGCCGGGAATCGTGGGCCGCATTAATGGGTTGCAGGAGATTTTGAAGAATCAGGATATGGTGGACGTAGGCTAGGAAACGTTTTTGATCTCATTGTCTCTTCTTCTCATCTACAACAAATCCCATCAGCCCACCACAGGGGTATTTCTGGAAGCAGCAAGGTCTAAGGGCAGGCAGTACACGTTCTCCTGAACCCTTTCTCCCCATGTCGGGGGTCCAGAGACTCTGGAGGCCACAGGGCACGGCAGCTCTCATGGTGTCTCCCAGAGCCATCTGCCCGGTGTCCCGGACACGCACGGAGAGGTCTTTGCGCTCTGGGCACGTTCTCGTATTGTGTTACCAGCCAGGCTTCTTGACTCCGCTGCGGGTGGTTTTCAGTCAGCTGAGCTGTGCGCACCCGTGGTCAGCGCAGGTGTCCCCCTGTCCTCTGCCCCGCAGCACCCGCCCTGGACGTGGACTGGCAGAACAACACGACCTTCGCCTCCTGCAGCACCGACATGTGCATTCACGTCTGCAGACTCGGCTGCGACCGCCCGGTCAAAACCTTCCAAGGACACACGGTGAGTGTGACTTCTGGCGATGGGCCCGCGCTTCCCGAGAGGCTGCCTTGTGGCATTGCTGCTGGCTGGATTCACCCCGCTGTGGGCAGGCAGCAGCCCCAGGACCGACCCTGAGACGAGGCAGGGGCTCGATTCTGCCCAGAGGACTTTGTAAAGTGGCTGCTGTGAAAACGGTGCCTGTGCTGGGCGAGCGGATGGGGAGCACTGGCAGAGAAGGGAAAACTGTCTTCTTAACAAACAGTCCAGTGGACATGTGAGAACGGAGGAGTATGAGGTCTGAAAGGGAAATCTTCTCGGGGAGGGGGGTTCAGCAGCAGGTGGGAGACTGCGGGGATCACAGCAATGAGCTGATTTACAGAACGGCTAGAAGCCCGAGCAGACTTTCTCAGAAAGGCTTCGTGACCCATGGGCCGTACGAAGCTGATACGTGCAGTGGAGAGAGGAGAGAGAGAAAACACAAAAATTGTATGAAGCGTTAATGGCCACTTTTCCTAAATGTGGTGGGAAATACCCGCACATGATCCTGGAAGCTCCGAGGGTCATCGGATTCCTTGGATTCCTCGGTGTAGGGGCACAGCTGGATCCCGGTCGCTTTTCCAGACCAGATCCCTGGAGCCTCCGAACCACCACCCCACCCCACCCCCACCCTCCTGGGAGACCTGCCCGACAAACACCGCTGTCCTCAGCCAGCTCATTTCCACAGGACCCCCCTCTCCCAGCGTCTGCCCCCCAAGGCCCCTGCTTCCGGAGCACAGGCCTCAGCAATCCTGTTACCATCTCGGGTCTCTAAACCAACGCCCCTTCTTCATGTTTTCTGTCTCTTCCTCTCTCCCCTGACGCTACACTCTCTCCAAACTTTGAGTAGATGTCTTCGCGGCTTCCAGGTGTCCCTTATAGGATTCACCCCCATAACATTTTTTTTTTAAAGATTTTATTTATTTGACAGAAATCACAAGTAGGCAGAGAGGCAGGCAGAGAGAGAGGAGGAAGCAGACTCCCTGCAGAGCAGAGAGCCCCATATGGGGCTCAATCCCAGAACCCCAGGATCACAACCCGAGCCGGAGGCAGAAGCTTTAACCCACTGAGCCACCCAGGCGCCCCACACCCATAACATTTTTAAATGGGGCTTCTCGCCGCTCACCGTCTCGCACGAGACACAACCTAAATGTAGTTTCTCCTCCCAAGAGCGCGTGGGACATCCCTGGATGTGAACCATCCCTGGGTGCCTCCTGGGAATCGTGGCTTGGGTTGCAGAAGTGCGGAGAAAACGCCACTGCGGGAGGAGCTGGTGCCCCCCTTGAGGGGTCTAGCTGGAGACAGGCAGTGGGCCCGGCTCTGCGCTCCTGGGCACAGAGAGATGAATCCATAGGGTCTCCTCAGTGGCTGTGGCCAGAGCCCCCGAGGCTGCCTGTGCTGGCTGAGCCCGTCCCTGGGGCAGTGCCTTCCTTGGGCCCCGGGTTTCCGTGGGGTCCCCCCGGGTTTCCGTGGGGTCCGGCATGTACGTTTTCGTGCATACGTGCGAGCGCACACGTACGCACACCCGTCTCTAGTCCTGCTGCTCCGTCCTCCGTTAGCCCGGCCAGTAGGCTGCTCCTGGGCCTCCTGGGCGTCCTTCCTCCCTTTTTCCCAGGCTGTCCATGGTCCATACTGTGTGGAACAGACATGGCCTTGTCGTTTCTCCATGTCATGCCGTTCAAAGCTTAGTGTCCTTAACAAGTAATAGGACCATAAAATTTATCCAAATCATAGTACTTCAGAGTGGGAAATTGTTAATTGTGGGTCTGAAATCAGGCACTTGTCAGGCTGGGGTGACAGACACGAGCGGGACCCTACATGGGCTATGGTGCTGCTGCTGGAAAACCGCGAGACCCACGGCCTCACTCCCACCAGTCCTCGCCACGGGGCCCGCTCCAGGCCCGGCACCTCACCGCCCCCTCTATGCTGAGGCGCAGCCGGTTCCTTTAGAAACACCCGTGCCTCGGGGGGCCTGGGCCGGCATCCTGCGGAACTCAGCCTCCGGGTCATCCAGTCCCCAGTACGAGAAGGCTGTTTGCAGCCTCCTTCCTTTCTGTCCCCCGCAGCACAGTGCAGCTGCTTGCTGGAACTTTCTACCCGTGCTGGGTTGTGGCACCTGGCTTACTTGTTTGCTCTGGATTTCTAGCCCCTTGCCCCCTGCCCCCTCAGGGATTTTGTTTGCGGGTACATTCCTAACAGTTACCCTGGTTCATCTCGATCCTGTCTTCACCCTGGATTAAACCCTCCTGTGTGTCTGAGGTCTTAAACCTTTGCCTTCCACCGCCCGTATCCCCAGCACGAAGAGAGGGGTCTTGTAATGGATTCAGACAGGAGGTAGCTGCAGTATTAAAAGTGTGTAGGGGGGGGCGCCTGGGTGGCTCAGGGAGTTCGTCCTCTGCCTTCGGCTCAGTTCATGATCTCAGGGTCCTGGGATCTGAGACCCGTGTTGGGCTCCCTGCTCAGGGGGGAGCTTGCTTCCCTCTCTGTGTGCCTGCTGCACTGCCTTCTTGTGATCTCTCTGTGTCAAATAAAATCTCTTTTTTTAAATATTTATTTATTTGACACACAGAGATCACAACCCGCTGAGCCATCCAGGCGCCCCCAAAATAAATAAAATCTTGAAAAAAAAAGCCTGTAGGAAAGCGATTTTCACAGTCCGTTTAGGATAACCGCGGTCTTACTCGTTTTCTGCGTTGCTGTGGACGGAATGTGAATTCATCGGCTCCCTAGGAGTGCTTTTCTCGTCTTAGAGAAACGTAGGTGAGGGTGCCCTTGGCTGTGCTCGCATGTAAACGTGGGAGGCAGAGTGAGAGAGAGAACGGAGACGGACAGCGAGTGCGGGGTTTCCAGTGGCGTCCCTGGAGACGCGGCCGAAATGCAGGCTCCTTGCGGCGCCGGCGACGCGCTGCTGCCCCCTGCTGGAAGGCCGTGGTACCTGCGCTCACGCCTTCTCAAACCCTTCGCTCTTTCAGAACGAGGTCAATGCCATCAAATGGGACCCTTCCGGAATGCTGCTGGCGTCCTGCTCCGACGACATGACGTTAAAGGTAACGCGGTCCGAGAGGGCGGGTGTCTGATCCGCGACAACCCCACACCCTCGATGCGGAGCTCGCGTTCCCTGCTTTTCCGCGGGTAACTCTGTTCCCGGCCCTCTCTCGGCCTCTGTGCCCTGTCCCCGTTTCTCACTGGACATCACTGGCCTGCGGCTAACTCCTGTTGATGCGTTGAGGGTCCTGCTGACACGCCTTCCCTTCCCTGTGGCCTTGCTCACAGGCGCGGCCGTGTCGCAGGAGCCCACGGCGTGAGTGATAGCCAGTGGCTCCTGGCCGGAGAGACGGCTTTTGCTCACACGGTCCCTCTCCCATTCCCTAGATCTGGAGTATGAAGCAGGACACGTGTGTGCATGACCTTCAGGCTCACAGCAAAGAGATCTACACCATCAAGTGGAGTCCCACTGGGCCCGCCACCAGCAACCCAAATTCCAACATCATGCTAGCAAGGTAAAGGACCGCCAGCCCCCAGCCCCAGGTGCTGTTCCTAAACGCGGCCTGGCTCACTGGGGCGGAGCTGGCCATGGGGCCAGTGAGAGCCAGTCGTATGCAGAGAGAACGGGAGATTTCGCTGATGTGTATGGTCAATTCGTGCATGTCCTTCCAAGCTAAGGGACGTGGTGAGCTCGCTTTGAAAGTGCCCAGAACACTGAGGTGACACCTAACTTGAGGTAGGGATCGTTTCAACCATGAGGCTGGCAGCAGGCGCTGATGTCCAGGCTCCAAACACTGGGCTTTGGTGAAGCTTCTTGTTCAGACAGAGCAAGGAAACGGAGCTCGGTGTGGACATCAGGGGTGCTTACTTGGTTCCCCTTCCAGCAGCAGGAGGGGAGCACTGGAAGCGAGGACACAGGGCTCCCCGGCTCCAGCTAGACTGGACCAGCCTGATAGAGTGAAGGCCCTAGGGCCGCAGCACTGGGAGGAGTGGCATGGCCAGTCAGGCCGGAACTGGGGCTCGCTGGAGAGGCAGGAGGGAACGTTGAACTCTAGGTGCTGTGTTTTCCAAGGAGCATTTAGGAGACGAACTGAAGAGATGCTGAGACTTAATGCCAGGGTCACGGGGCGTCTGGAGAACACAGTCGGAAGCCGTGTGGGAGAGAGGAGACTTGGCGGGGATGTTCCAGGACCTGCAGCAGCCCCGGGCTTGCTCGGGTGGTGGTGGGGAGGGGACTTGTGGGCACTGGCAACGGGTGGCAGTCAGGGAGAAGGTACACATTTGTGACGTAGCAGTGGGGTGCGCAGCCTCGCCAAGCAGTGAGGACTCTCATTTGCTGCAAGTGCTTGACCCAGGACCGTCGCTTAGAAAGTCCTGGAAGGGAGTCCTACATCCGCGGAAAGCCTAGGACCACAAGAACATGACAACCATAATTCCTTTATTTTTGGTCAGTGTCCTAAATTCGTGTGCGAAAGAACACACCGCCTTCGGTTTTGATGGCCCGAAAGGTACTTCGATGTTACACGGTACCCGTGACCAGTATAAATGGTCCCTTTAGTGAACAGGTAGGAGGGGAACGTACCTGCGGAGAGACAGAATGCCAGGGAAAAGCCGTGGCCTGTGTTCTTCTTCCGCGGTGGAAAATGCCCAGGTCTGCAGCCCGCGGCAGTGGGTTCGCATCTTTGGACGCGATTATTTCGTTCCTGTCGGGTTGAGTTTTATGCCATTTCCCCTTTTTCCAAACGATGGGTATCATTTTAGTTGCTGACAACGGATGTTACGTTTCGAATTACGAGAGCATTTTAGAAAGTGTGGTAATTGCACTATGAAACTATTTATCATTTGTATCGGTAGGAAATGCAGTGAGAAATTCGTGTGGGTGTCAGCTTGTGTCCCCAGTAACAGCCCGGGACGGAAGGGAAGGGAGGGAGGAAGGAAGGGAAGAACGGTGTGTTTGAGAACCACGGCCTTGTTTTCAACACGTCCGACTCACGTTTTGGAGGAGTCCTACCCATTTGTTGTCTCCGGACCGTAAGAACTTGGAGGAGGAGCTTGTGCTCCCCGTCACACGCCTCAGGGGGGCGGAAAGCCCGCCAGGTGTCCCCGCGGTGACGTGCCATCTCCCGCCTGCAGTGCTTCGTTCGACTCCACGGTGCGGCTGTGGGACGTGGAGCGGGGCGTGTGCACCCACACGCTGACCAAGCACCAGGAGCCCGTCTACAGCGTGGCCTTCAGCCCCGATGGCAAGTACCTGGCCAGTGGCTCCTTTGACAAGTGCGTGCACATCTGGAATACTCAGGTAACCCCGCCAATTCCTGTGACCCAGTCCTTGCTGAAGGGAGGGCCCAAACAGCGTTTCAGGGGACCCGAGCTGGGAGCAGCAACTGGGGAAGTTGGTGCTTAGTAAGGATGAGTTGCCTCAGAAGGAGGCGTGGAGCCAGCCCTCCCTCTGCGGACAGACCCCCGGCTCCGGGCCACCTGCCCTGTGCTCCGTGGGGGCTGTGGGTCTTCTCCCCAAGGGTTACCCCCATCTTCTACGTGTTCAGCTTCCTGGCATCAAACACTACCCGCCTCATCCTTGTCTCGGGCACGGGCAGGTGCAGAGACGTGGCCCTGCAGATGCGGAGGTTGGGAGGTAAAGGGGCACCCCCCATCCGAGGTTTCCAGGAACCAGGCAGCTGGGCTGAGGCCAGCCCTGACCTCCCCTGCACCGCACCACATCCCGTGGCTCCCGGAGCAAACGAAGGAGTGTGAAGAAAATGTGTGCTGTGCTCCTGCCGTTACGTTTGGGCAGCAAAGCACAGGCCAGTAATGGGTTGTCCTGTTCTCAGAATGGAAAGGAGACCGTACCTGATTAAATGTAGCCACTGTAGGTTTCTCTGGCCATACCTGAGGACAGCAGAGATCTGAACGTAGAGACTAGAATGGACAGGAACTAGCCGAGTACAGAGTATCGTCTTGGGCAGTCAGCTCTTGGTTCTCCTAATGGAAGGGTGACGGTGGTATGGTGGGAGTCCTTGAAAAGAGCCTGCGATCTATTTTGTCGGAATTCAGGATGGATCAGATGGCTTCCTTGCTCCCCTTTTTGTGTGACCTACCCTCTTGCTTCCCTTGGGCTCGTCTGACATTCAGGTGTCTCAAGTCCATGTCCCTCCCCCTTGGGGCAGGAGGAGGTGGTGGATGGGCCAAGGTAACGAGCATAAGGGTGCAGGGGTCCACTGAGACCCCAGGCTTCCCAGGGACTGCCTTATGTAAGCCGCACCCTCTTGCGGAAGGAGGGGTGACAGCGGGCTCTTCGTGGACCCAGCCTGACACCAAGCCGAGCCTCGCAGGCTTGGATAGGCCTCCTGGAGAACACATCCCAGGGACAGCACGCCAGAGCCCCTTCATGAAACACTTCCCAGAAGTCCTGCTGGACGGATCTGTAAAGTGACATCGGTCGTTAGGTGCTGTCTGCTGTCAGAAACTCGTCAGATCGGATCCTCCCCTCTGTATAAATCACAACATTGTTGGAGAGATTTTATTTTTGTAAAGATTTTATTAAATAATGTAATAGGCTTTTTTTTTTTTTGAGAGAGAGAGAGAACGAGAGGAAGAGAGCGTGAGCTAGAGAGCCAAAGTGGTGGGGAAAGACAGATGGAGAAGGAGAAGCAGACTCCCTACTGAGTGGGGAGCCCGATACGGGGCTTGATCCCAGGACCCTGAGATCATGACCTGAGCCAGAGGCAGATGCTGAACAGACTTGAGGCACCCAGGCGCCTCCATTTATTTTAATTAAACTTTCCACCCAACATAAGAGCTTGAACTTATGACCCCATGGTCAATACCGGCTGAGCCAGACAGGCACCCGGTCTCAGACTTCTGCTTCAGAGAGAGCGAGCAAGCGAGCTAGAGAGAGTACAGTGGGCGGAGGGGCAGAGGGAGAAGCAGGCTCCCAACTGAGCAGGGAGCCCGACGGGGGGTGCCATCCCAGGACCCTGGGACCCTGACCTGAGTCACCCGGGCGCCCTCTTTGAGACATTTTAAAGCTCACTTTAACTCTCCACGAGTTGGGTCCCCTCTGAACACAGAACAAACCTGGAACACCATTGACTTGTCCCTTGCTGGTTCCCGTCTCCCAGGAACAGCTGCCCCGGTCTGTGTGGCACCGTTGGTCACAGGTGGGGAGGGGCGCCGGGGTCGCACGGCCTCCCGTGTCCGGGCCAGGCCAGGGCCACCGTACGTCATGGAGGCTCCCAGGGGGTCTGAGGTCTGAGAGGCACGATCTGCAGCCGCCAGAAGGTCCCCAGAAGTGTCGGAACTTGTGTGTGTCTGGAAACTCGAGGGGCCAGCTGTGCGTGATGTCACAGTGTGCCAGCGTCTCGGGGTCCCGCCCGGAGCAGTGGCTCGTGCTGGCGTGGCCGTGCGTCGCGCATACCTGCTAGTAACGGTGGCTTTGCTTTGCAGACCGGGAGTCTCGTGCACAGCTACCGAGGCACCGGAGGCATCTTCGAGGTCTGCTGGAACGCTCGCGGGGACAAAGTGGGCGCCAGCGCGTCCGACGGCTCTGTAAGCGGCCCCCGCGGCTTGTGGGCAGGGCGGGGCGAGGGTGGGAAGTGGAAAAGCCGCGTGGTGGACAGCTGCCTGCCGTGGCGGGGGGCTGGGATGGGGGGCCTGGCACACAGCGGGTACGGAAGGAATGTGTCTGGGGTGAAGGAAGCTTCTGGGCTGGTCCCCACAGGGCGGGCCCCGTGTGAGCACGGCAGACTCCTCCTCCCTCCCGGGGTGTCCCTGTGGTTCACATTCTCGGGGAAATGGGTGGTTCTCAGCTGTGGGGATTCTGTCCCCCTGAGGGCGCTGGGCAACGTCCGAGGCATTTGTGGTTGTCCCTGCTTTGTGGGGAGATGCTGCGAAGCAGCCTACGGTGCCAGGACGGCCCCCGAGCAGGGAAGTGGCTGGCCCTCCGTGGCACTGGTGCTGAAACGGAGAAACTTGCTCCTGCCTCAGTTCCATACTGGTGCCCCCGACCTGGGCCCTGGGGTGGTAAAGGCCTGGCCTTCCCTTCCGCAGGTCTGCTGGCTCCCACTGGTCCTGTTCTGGTCCCATGAGATGGCTGCTTTTTGAGTCATTCCTGCACCTCAGCTCTGAGGCAGGGGGGCAGCAGGGGACAGGCTTTCCGAGTGTCAGTGTGGGCCCCCACTGCTCCCAGCACGCGTGTGCTCAGGCTTCTCAACTGCCGCATTACATAAGCGTCCACCGCCATTTGTTCCCAGCCCTGCCCTTGACCTGGCTTTTCCGTGCAGTGCTGTTTGCTGGGGATCGGTGGGTCACGTGCTCAGACATGAGCCTCCTCCTCGAGGTTCTCGGAGTCTTCGTGACTGTGTGCCAGTACGACTTTATTTACAAAACACAGGTGACAGCAAGGGCTCAAAAGGCATCCCAGCGTTGTCTGTGAAAATAACAGGCACTTCCTGGTTCCTTTTAGGTGTGTGTTTTAGATCTTCGGAAGTAAACCCGAACTATTTCAGAAAAGAAATCTCACGGACCAGCAGTGAACGTGTGAGGTCGCAGCGCTCGCCAGACACAGTGTACCCGCTCCGAAGCTGGACGAACTTGACCTGCATTACAGCGTACTTGGAAATCAGCTCATCCCTGCCCACGGGAGTCTCTCTTCTTTCGTAACCTTCATCAAGAAGTTTAAGACAGAAACACACACAGCCCTACCGAAGGGGAATAACGGTTTCCACCCGCGACGCTCAGCCTGGGAAGCACGAAGCCACCGGCTCGACGGCGCGTGGTTTGGTTTCCATCCAGAACAGGCTCTGATGGCCGAGAGGAGAAAAGGAGGGGGGGAGGAAAGGAAAAAAAAAAAAGCTGTGCCAAAAAAAGGAAAAACGAGAAAAATGCTGTGATAAACCAAAAGGAGGGGGAGGGGACTCTCCCCCACGTGGCGGGTTTTTCCCTAACAATTTGGACACTACAAGTTCTCACACAGGATGTTCAAAGACCAGTTTGTACCGATGAAATGGCGACTTTGTAATCCCAACACTTCCTACTTTCTAGAATCTTCTTTGTCCGGTGGTTTTTCTATCGGCTGGAATGCTGTCGTCTGAGGGCCTTCGGTCCGAGATGGAAACGGTTTCCGGTTTGTTGCCTCTTTCCCCTTGTCCGTCCCCTCTCCCCGCTCCGTGGGGTCTTGGCGCGTCGTCCACCCTCGCACGGGCCGCCGCGTGGACGCCGCCACGGAATCGTGGCCGGACGGCTGTCCCGCAGCCCTCCCCCCCCCGCCCCTCGCTCACTCTCTCTCTGACCCTTTCTCACAGTTGCTTCGGATCTTGGTCTCAAAGGCACTTTCGGCGCGTACTAAGTGCTTTATGTAAGCAGGCGGGGCAGGGGGGCTTTTTACAGGAGAAAAAATACTTATACGAGAGAGAGCCCGGAGTATTTTTGGAAAAAAAAAATATTTTTATGTTAAAACAATTTTAAAATCCTAAAAATGGCCATCAGACATAGAGAGCTTTGTGTGATTCATATTTTAAACAAATTCTAGGAAGACACAGGCAGGGTCTGAGGTCGCTTTTCCCTTCCCCTTCAGCTTGGCAAACGGTGGTTAGGAGTGTGGGTGGGAAAGGTCGGTCCTGCGGCCGGAGAGAGCTCAGCGCCTCCTGGTTCGGAGACGAGCCCTGCACCTCGCTGGGCGGGGGGCCCCCGAAGCCGGAGGAAGAGCGGGACGGCAGTGCCCTCTGACCCCAAGAAGCATTCCCCAAACCAGATGGCATCAAAGATGCCATCACAGCTTGCAGCTGGGCTCCGTGTCCCCTTGACAGCTCGTGGGCGGCGCTACAGACACCGAGAACAGGGTGGCCTGTCCTTACCACGCGGACATAAAAGGCCCCAGGATCTCCCCTGGTCTCCCAGTGACAGAAACGAACAGGGAATGCACATGTCCGGTCCCGGAGGTGAATTATGTAGGTAGAAAACGTCACTAATAATTTCTGCTGTCTTCGTAATTTCTTTCTCTCGCAAGAGAATAGGAGATTTTTTTTTTAAATGAATCTTTTTACTGTTTTTAAAATATTAAACATGGCTTTGTGTTCCTAGAGGAGTTTCCTTTCATTGGATCAGGTGACCTTTGTACTCTTGTCGTCATAACCGGACACGGACCTAGTTTTTAAGTGAGCGGCGGGGAAGGCGTGGAAGAGAAGGCCCTAAGCCACCTGTTTCCCGGCGGGCACAGGAAGGGATGAGGAAGTTGGCCGGGCCTGGGGACAGGGGTCTGGTCGTGGGTAGGCGTCCGCTGGGTCGTGTGTTCCAGCAGTGACACGGGGTCTCCGTCAGAGGGTGGCACCCACCCACGCAGCTGAAACCCCACGGGCAGGGAGGGCCTTGGAATGCGCCGGGCCCAGCTACAAAGACCGGAGAGTGTCACCCTTCCCGGCTCATTAACTGGCTGGGGTATTGGAATGCTGCGCGCCCCGTCCACGCGAGACCCGGAAAGTGCTCTGTGGACGACGTGGGGATTTCATTCAGGCTCTGGTGCCTCAGTGCTTAGCCCGGGGGTCCGAGTCCCGTGCAGTCCTCACTCCCTTCTTTGGAGAGGGCAGACGGACTTGCTGGCCCCAAGGCGTCCCTGGGTTTGGGACGCAGTTCGCTGGGGGTCCAGACCAAGACCGTCTTGACTCCCTGTGCAAGTTCCAGTGTCACCTGCACAGAGAGTAAGCTGTTGACGGGAGCCCCGTGGTCGGGACATCCCGGAAGGGGTTCACTAGGTAATCTTCACAGGGAGGTCGGGAGCCTGGGCGTCAGCCTCCGAGGACACTCAGCCACTTGGGAACCAGGAGCTACAAGACCTCGCACAACACAGGCTTGACCCGTGTGTGCAGGAAGGAACGAAGCCAGAGACGACGGAAGCCAGCTGTCCACATCCCCGGCTGCCCCGAGCCGCCATGGCACAGGCGCTCCCCACGGGCCTGAACAGGGACGACCGTGAGCGCGCGGCCCCTTCCGTGCAGCCCCGCCCTCGGCACGACAACGACCACCATCCGTGGAGCCTCCCACGTTCGCCCTGTGGCCAGGAAGCCGGTAGAGTCCCCTCCGTCCTCGCGGGATGGCCCGTGGGAGAATGCACGGTTGGTCCTTGCTGACGGCGCGGAGATCGCGGGGAAATGCCTCCGTCTCTGGGACCAGAGGGAACCTTGGCTCTGCAATCACAGTAACACGGGATGCGGCCCAGGAGCCGCGGTTGGGTTTCAAGTGACCAAGAGCGCGTTCCGCAGGCCCGCCCGGCAAGGGGATGCTGCCCTGCGGCGGGGGGCCGGGAGGGCCAGCCGGGACAGGGCGTCCGGCCGCTGACGCCACACGGCACCCGGGACGGGACGTTCGTCTTGTCTTTCTGAACCGAGACCACGGAGCCACGTGAAGTGCACTTTGTCAGATGTAAGGGTCTGCTTTGTTGTTATTTTGTTGTTTATAACCTTCTGTTCCACCTTTTCTTTTTAAATCGTGTTTCTTGTCCAGTGCAGAAATGTTCTTTCCGCCGCTCACTGAGGTTTTGAATTCTGGCTTCTGCGGTTTTTATTGTCTGTGTCAGACGTACAGCCAGATGCGGTCCCCCGTCTGCGTTTTCTCTCGATCCCGTCCCATCGCATCCGCCCCGTTCTGTCCTCCGGCCCGCTCACCCTCACGCGCTGAGAAGAGTCACCTTGTGCGCCGTAGCTCCTTTGTTTCCAGAGAGAATCAACCGATCATACTCAGTGTCTTGAATAAATTGCTCTATTTTGATATTAGAGAACTTGGTGGGTGTGCTTTCTTGTTCTCGCGGGGTGGACCCTCGGGCCCAGGTTGACACGGACGGACGGACGGACAGAGACCAGATTCTGCGATTTCCCAAGGAAAGAAGTCGCGTGCGTCCCTCCAGGGTCGCTCTGGTGGATGGGGCCGTGGGAACGAGCGCCCAGGGCGGGAGGAACCGCAGCCCGGCCACGGCCGAGGGCTCTGCAGCGGGGACACATTTCCCCGCGTTGCTGCTTCGCTGTCACCCGGAGCTGGCGGCTTGACAGCGTCCGAGCAGAGGAGTCTTGGCAGGTGGGTCTGGTAGGGTCTGAGCTCCAGGGCTAGCTTTGAGCCACCCAGAGAACCCCGAGTCACAGCACACGGGGGACTGCACGATGCACACGAACCTTCGGCAGAGGCTGACCGTCTGGTCTGTGCCACGCGCTGACAGCTGTTGACGTCACTTTGGTCGGCGGGCACCCCAGAATTACGGGGTATTGCTGTGCCCACGATTAGAAAGGAGTTGGGTGGGGAGGGGCGGCACAGTGCTGTTCAAGCACTTCTCTGCCACACCGGTCTCCGAGAAGGTCACGGTGCCCTTCCCGCCAACGGCAACGTGCCCCTGCACCGGAACGCAGCAGACAGCTGGGGCCCCGCTGCTGTGGGGGACGCGGCCCGCGGCTGCTGCGTTCCCACGACTCCCAAGCAGACCAAGCACGTCCCCCTGGCTCGGGAACTGAAGGTCCCAGGAACAACCTAGGGGCAGGCACGGCCGTGGGGAGAGCACAGGGCACGTCGGGATCCTGGGGATGGAGGCGTCGTGACGCGTGGCTTTGGGGGAAGCCACAGCCTTAGACGGGGCGCTTCACAACAGACGGGACACGCCGTCATTGTGTGTTGGGCAGCTCCAGCTCACGGTCACTCGACCGAACTTCCACGTGCGTCACACCCTGACGTGGCTGCTGACAGCTCCTGCTGGCTCCTCCTGTGGGCGGGAAGGCGTCCGGGCACCCAGGGCTGCGGGTGCCGCTGGCGGACAGCGGGACTGGGAACCTGCACAACACTCGGGCCGTGGCCGGATGTTGGTTTCTCCCAGTCTGGCTCCCTTTGCTCTGAAACGGCTCATCCACGACAAGGTAAGCCCCGCCAGGGGACGCGTTTCCACGCACACCAGGTCGGGGACAGGGCGTGGGAAACGGCTGCGGAGAGGGCGGGACGCTGGTCTGCACAGTGTCACCTGCCCCGGACACTTGGACACTCCGGAGAAGGGCTCAGACGAGGAACCCAGTTTCCGGCCAGCGAGAGCGACTGGGAGACCCCAGGCAAACAGACAGGGGCGGGGGGGGGGGGTCTGTGCAGATGAGATGCCGTAGACGAAGGGGAGGGCTGAGCGCAGAGTCCTCCAAAGGGACCTGGAAGTGCGACGAGCCGGAGGCCGCCTGCGCTGCCCAGGAGCTCGAGTCACATGGGGGGAAGCGCCCCACGTTCCCACCCAAACCGCCGCCCCAGCCACGGGCGCCGCCACATGTGCAGCCCGCCGGCACCGTCCCCGCTTGCCCGGCCCCAGATCGCTGCCCCTCGCGCGCCCGAGGTCTCTAGCACCGCGGGACCGGGCCGTGCTACAAACCGGGCTGCCGCCGCGATCTCTAGTCCCCGTCTGCACCGTCTTCCCCCGCACAGAGGGGCCGGTCCGCCTCCGAAGGTGTCCCCGGTGCATCCACGGCTCGCTCGGTGCCCCGCACAGAGCCGTGAGTTGGGAGGCACCTTCGGGCTCCCCCTCCCACTGCTCCCAGCTGTGAAGCAGACCCCGGGGCACGGTCGTCTGATGTGCAAGCTTCTGAGACGGACTCCGCCTCGCGGCCAGCCGAGGAGAATGAAGCAGGGCCCGGGCCCTCGGAGGGCTGTCGGAGAACCAGACCCGGCGGCCACACAGACAAGAACGGGCTACGGGTCGGGTCGCATGCGGGGAGCTGCCCAGGCCTCACAGCGGCCCGCGGCCGGCCTCCCAGATAGGCTGCTGTTGCCTGGTCCCGGCCCCGGTTCTGATCTGGCCTGCGGCGGGGGCACGGGGGCCGGGTCCCCTGTCCTGCTGCAGGCGTGGGGAGGCCGGGGGAGCCAGGACTGGGCATCTCAGCGTCCAGGGTGGGGGTGGCCTGGCCTCAGGCCGGCGGGGGCGGGGAGGCCTCCTGCAGAAGGGGCGCTTCCCACGCCGGCGGAGACGGGATGTCCGCACGGAGTAAGACGGCAGCCGCACCTGCACACGTGAAGCTCCGGCCGCTTCGGGTCACGGTGGGTCCACCCCTAGGAGCGCACAGCCCTGGGCACTGACCGCAGTGCAGCCGTGCCCGGAGTCCCCCATGCCAGCAAATGACTCTCCAACAGTAGAACTCTAGAAGCTTCTAAGCTTTTCTAAAGCAACCGGGAGTCGGCTGCCCGAAGGCAGGGGTCACGAGGCCGAGCTGCCTGTCCGGAGGCAGCGGCGTCTGGCTTTCGCGCACACGGACCCACGGGGCCGCCCGCTCCGGGCCGCGCTAGGCACTTTCGCCAGAAATAGGAAACACGCTTAAAGCTTCAGAGCGCGCAGATTCCTGCGGACGGAAAGATTCAGCCGACGCGGCGATCTCAGCGGGGTCCCAGGTTTGCTCAGACCGTGTCCCCGCTCGGCACGGGGCCGACGGCTGCGCGGGGGACGCAGACCTGGTGCGAGAAGGGCGGAGCGCAGCCGCCCCGGTGCTCCCGCAGCCCCGCACCCCTCGCCCTCCCCACCCCCCCCGCACCCCCACCCCCCCCGCCCTCCCCACCCCCCCCCCCCGCACCCCCGTGCGGCCGCGTCCACACTTGGCTCCAGACAGTCCGGACAGGAGCAGGCGCGCAGGCCGGGCTCGTCACAGCTACGCTCGTTTATTCACGCGCGTTCCGAGCCCGGCGGCCGCCTCGGAAAAGCGAAGGGCCACGAGCGTCCGGAGAAGCCGCTCCCGTCGGCTCCCGGCCCTGCTGCGGATCCTCTCGGCAGAGCGACTCCTCGGGAGGAAACCCTGACCGGGTGGGGGCGGCAGATCTGGGGGCAGAACACGGTTCCGAAGACGGAGAAGCGGGGGCTGAGGACGTGGCGCCGGACGTCCCACCCCTCACAGGTCTCCCTGGGGCTGGGGAACAGAGTCCGCCTCCCTTCCGGGGCGGGGCGCACGGCCGCCGAGCAGTTCAACCGCGCCGGCCTCAGAACCTGCGGAGGACAAGAGAGAAGCCTGTGACGGCTGCCGTCTCGGAGGGGCGCTCCTCCGCCAGCCGTGCGCGACCCGCGGGCACCTTCAGCCCCGCGTCCTTGCTGCCAGGCCTCCGCACCGCACCGGGGGCCACGTGTGCGCCGGGGCCGGACCGCGGGCAGCTGTGGCCCGAATACACAGCAGCGGCGCACAGGGGCGCTTCGGGGCGCTGTGCTGTCGGACGGGGAGCACGGGATCGCGGCCCGCTGTGCCCACGGGGGCAGCTGCCGCAAGGGGCGCTGCCTCGGCCAACAGGACCCCACGGCCGCTGGGCCGCCTGCACTCAAGCCCAGGAAGGGTCCAGCTGGGTGGAGACCACCAGTCCCGTCACACAGACACCCCTGCACCGTCTTTTCATCGGGCGCCTGCGTGGCTCAGTGGGTTAAACCTCTGCCTTCGGCTCAAGGCATGACCTCAGGGTCCTGGAATCGAGCCCCGCATCCGGCTCTCCGCTCAGCGGGAGCCTGCTTCCCCCTCTCTCTCTGCCTGCTTGTGATCTCTGTCAAATAAAAATCATTTAAAAAAATTGTCTTTTCATGGCTGATGCCACGGGGTTTCAGGGCGGAAAGTGGGAGCCAATCAGGGCAATTAGTCCCGCCAACTCTGTCGACCTGAAGGTCTGTTCATGCCAGTGATACACCTTCGCTCATAACTTGAGTGGGTCCGTGGGAACAAACGTCGGAATCGTTCTTTTGTTCCACAAGTATTCAGGTATGCCTGCTGTGCGCCCGGTTCTAGGTTGGATGTGGGGAACACCCAGACGGAAGACACGATGAAGTGAGGCCCTTTCAACTGTGCAAGGGCAAGTGACTGCCCTTCATGTCTCCAGATCCCAAACTCCACCAAGGGGCCTTGCTGTTCACTGTAGTCTCCACTCATGTCACACTCTCTGTTGACTCTCAACACTCAGGCACACTGGCCTCTCTCACATGTCCAGCCCAGTTCTGCCACAGGGCCTTCGCACATCACTTCTGCCCATAAAGCTCGTTCCCAGCTTTTCTCATGGCTCCCTTCTACAGCTCATTCAGATCTCAATTCAAATGGCATCAGCTGTTCAGGGTAGCACTGTCGCCTTCCAGATCCCACCTCAAAGGCTCCCTCATCCTCAGAGACAAATGTAGGACACCCTATCTAGAGCCACGCTCCCGCCCTTACGGGTTTGTGTTTCTTCACGAAACCTCTGGGCCACCCGGGATACTGTATAATCATTTGCATTCGTCATTCCGTCTCTGCCACTGCAGTGACAGTCCCCATGGACGAGAAAGCAGCCTGCTGCAGTCAGCAGTTACCAGCAGCGCCCCCGGAACACCGGCACGCAGAAGGTGCTGGACACACACGGTTGCATGGGTGCGCACGGCGGAGCGAGGGCCTTGATGGCGGCGGGCGGCCACGCTACGACGCAGAGCGCTGAGTGGGACTGCGGAGCAGAAGGAAGGCGGGGGCGAGAGCTGTTTCTCAAGGGACGCGTGCGGAGCCGTGGGGCACCGCACGGGGACGAGGACCTTTGTGCTCTGCGGAGACGAGCAGACAGTAGGATCGGTGTCTGCGGAAGATCCAGCAAAGCCTGAACCACAGGAAAAGACGATGACCCGAGCGAAACACCCCAAGCACGGCACCTCAGGGGCCCCCACACTGCCACCCGACACAGACACCCCTGCTGGGGGCGCGGCGGTCATGGCTTCCTCCCGGGCCCGGGTTAGGAGTCCGGGAGAGCCGCGGTCTGAGCGCGCCAGACTCTGTTTCACGAGCCCCACAAAGATGGGAGGCACGGACGCCGCGGAGATCTGGACGGCTGGTGAGGTCGGTGGGAGACCGTCAGCTGGGGCGGGGAGCCGGCTCTGCCAGGAGACCGGCAGCAGCGGGGAAGCCTTCCAGAAGCCACGGCTACGACTGCACTGCTGCTAGGGGCGCTGGTGGCACTTCAAAGAGACTTGGTTTTCACTGGGTCACGCGCTGCTGGTGAGGGCGTCCTGAGCTCATGGGAACTGGTGGGGACTTCCGTGGGGGGACATCACGTGCTGACTTGTGATCGAGGTCTGGGCTGAGGACACTCCCCTGGGACCTCACACTTCAGGGCCTGGCCTGGATCCTGTGGCTCTTGAGGAGTTCCTGTTCTTTCATCCTGCCCCGGGGCTCCGTGGAGAAGACGCATCCGTACCCTGACGGCCCTCCCAGATGCCAGCGCTGCCGCCGCCCAGCCCGGCCCGCACCCGCGTCCCGGGGGCCTGCATCTCCATGGGTTTTCTCTTCTGGCCTTAAAGGTCTCCACGAAGACAGAGCGCGCTGGCTGAGCGGGGCTCGGAGAAGGGAGTCCAGTGGGGCCGCTGGGGATTTGCACTAATTCTCCGTTGGTGCCAAGTGTGAACCCCTGACGCGTGTCCCTGCGGGGTGTGCAGAAGCCGGCAAGCTCCTGGGACCCAAGGGCCAGCCCCTCTTCCTGGTCCCTTGCTTTGACGAGGCCTGCCAGCCGACAGGTTCTGGGGAACTTCCTGGCCCCACGCAGGTGCACATTTCTGAAGTCACACTGCATGTCTCCCACTCTGTCACCTGTCATTCCTGGACTCCCTGAAAGCCCGGTCAGGGGGCACCCCCGAGCCACAGAGATCTTAAGACACCGGTGCCTGGATCGCTTTCAGGGCACTGACTTTGATCTAGAAAATGCACCAGAGTCAGAGCACGGGGGCATCTCCTCCACACTTTCCTCGCAGCGGCCACCGCGGGGCCTCCCGGTGTCACACTGAGGAGAGCCGTGACAATAGGGAATGAAGGCGAAGATAAGGACTCCCGAGAGGGACCGGCAACTGTGGGAGTGAGAACTGTGGAGGACACAGGGGAATTCAGGACGGAAAAGACCTGCAGGAGAGACGCGAATTCTGGAGAACGGGGAGCTGTGGAGAGAAACGGGACCCGGGGAGGGACGGACTCGCAAGGACGCGCGACAGACTCAGAGAGAGAATGTGGCAAAGACGGAGAACTGTGGGGAAGAACGGCACGAAGGGAGACAGGCGACTGGAGAAGGACTGTGGGGAAGGTCCGGGGACTCGAGAAGAAACAGAATCGCCGGGAGGACCGAGCGTGGAGGAAAGCCGCGCCGCAGGACAGCGAGCGGGGACGGTGAAGAGCCCAGCCCGGCGCGAGCACGTGGGAAACTGCACGAAATAACCGAGAAGCGGGCCGGGAGGGTCTGGGAGAGTGTGGGAGGCACAAGGCGCCGCAGGACACAAGGCATCGCGAGACAGACAGAACCAGGGCAGAGGGAACCGCGCCGAGGCAGGAGACGGTCTCGCGTGAAACACGACATTATGGGGAAAAGAGGAGAAATGTGGGACGGGGAGGAAAACCGGGCACGCGGGAGAGACAAGATCACGGCGGGGACGGGGCACCGTGGGAATGAGAAACGGTAACAGGAAAGGGGATGAGGGAGAACAAAGGAAACGGCATGTGTTATGGGAGACGCAGGGACCACTGAGAAACAACAACTGTGGGGGAGAATGAGGACAGTGGGATAGACGCTATTTTTTCTCTTATCTGCTAATGGTTCTTTATCTTTTTAAACGACTCTATTTATTTGACACAGGGAGAGAGAGAACACGCGCGTCCAAGTGGGGGGAGCAGGGCGTCTGCGTGGCTCAGTGCGTTAAAGCCTCTGCCTCTGGCTCAGGTCATGATCCCAGGGTCCTGGGATGGAGCCCCGCATGGGGCTCTCTGCCCAGCAGGGATCCTGCTTGCCGCCCCCGCCCCTCCCCCCACCCCCGCCTGCATCTCTGCCTACTTGTGATATCTGTCAAATAAATAAATAAAATATTCAAAAAAAAAAAAAAAAGCAGGAGGAGCAGCACAGAGAGGGAGAAGCAGGCTCCCTGCTGAGCAGGGAGCCCAACTCAGGGCTCCAACCCAGGACCCTGAGACCATGACCCGTGTGGAAGGCACATGCTTATTAACCCGCTGAGCCACCCAGGAGCCGTGCTAATGTTTAAGTTTTCACCTAAAATTCCCATCAGCTAACACACAGCGCAATAGCAGTTTCAAGTGCTCCGTCTAGTGTCACCGCATGCACACAACCCCGGCTACTCCCGACGGGGAGGGCCCTCCTCTCCCCCATCGCTTACTGAACCCATTTCCCTCCGCCTCCCCTCTGAACCCATCAGTTCGTTCTCTACAGTGAAGACTCTGTCTGGATTCCTACTTTCCACTTTTGTTCATTTTTTTGTTTCTTAAATTCCACATATGAGCAAAATCACGTGGTATGTCTTTCTCGGGCTTATTTCATTTAGCACAACACTCTCCTGCTCCATCCGCTGCCTGCAAGTGGAAAGACTTCATCGGTCTTTACAGCTGCATAATATTCCAAGGGATCTTCTTCATGCATTCAGGAGCCAATGGACACTTGGGCCGTTTCTGTAGTTTGCCTGCGGCAGACGATGCTGTTCGAAACGTCATGGTGCCAGCAGCCCTTTGACTTCCTTTTTCTGTGTACTTTGTGCAGTTGCTGGATTATCAGGCAGGCCTATTTCTAACTCTTGGGAGACCATCCTGAAATGCCTTATAAAAAAGTCATCTATAAAAAAGACTTCTAAAAAAGTGATTTATAAAAAATACTAACTTTCAAAGATACACACACCCCTACGTTTAACATAACATTATTTACAACAGCTAAACCATGGGAGCCGCCCAACTACCCATCAGTACATGAATGTGTAAAGCACATACAGTATATATGTGCAACGAAATATTACTCAGCCACAAAAAAGAGTAAAAACTTGCCATCTGTAATGACATAGATGGGTCTAGAGAATACAATGCTAAGTGAAACGAATCCGAGAAAGACAAATACCATATGGTTTCATTCACTGTGGAATTTAAGAAAGAAAATAAAAGAAGAAAAAGAGGAGATCAACAGAAGCGAGGTGAGGTGGGAGGGGGGATGGGAGAAGGATTAGAAGGGGATTAAGAACACACTCATGAGCGGTGAAGAATAAAACCGTGGGATCCCTACACTGTAGCCTGAAGCTAACGCTGCTCGTTATGCTGCCATCTTCAAAGTAATAAAAGCATTAAACAAAACTATGAAAAGAAACAGTACATCATGGAAAGAGAAACAGTTATGGGAGTGTGAGAATCTTGTGAGAAAAGGGAACGGAATTCAAGGAAACTACAGAGAATTGTGGGAGACAGAGCCGTGGACGAATGATAAGAAAATGAAGGACAAAATTTCGGGATAGAAGAGGAGCTTTGGGGGCAGCTGGGTGGCTTAGTGGGCTAAGCCTCTGCCTTTGGCTCAGGTCATGATCCCAGGGTCCTGGGATCGAGCCCCACATCGGGCTCTCTGCTCAGCAGGGAGCCTGCTTCCTCCTCTCTCTCTCTCTGCCTGCTTGTGATCCCTCTCTGTCAAATAAATAAATTTTTAAAAAAATTTGGAAAGAGTGAACTGGTGGGACACGGGGTGATGGCAGAGAAAGGGAAATTCTGGGAGAGGGCCTTATGGGAAAGCCAAGAGACCATGGGCTTGAACCAGGTATGGTAAGGGACAGGAATTATGGGAGAGTGCTTTCTGGGGCCGGGTACTAACTGTGCCTGTCGAGAGATCGTGAAGACTTGCAAAACAATAAAGCATCAGGAACTCTGGGACAAAATGAGCAATTACTGGAAAGAAATAACTGTGAGAGCAACAGGGCAGCAGGGAGAACAAGGGATTACAGAACAGACGGAAAAAGTGTGGGACAGAAAAGAAAGTGGGGGAGATCTTGAGCGGGGCGGAAAAGGGGAGCTGTGGGAGAAGAAACGGGGTGTGGGACAGGCAGGGGACTGTGGCAGAGATAAGGAACTGGGGGAGGAGTGCCTTGGGGGAGAAGCAGGGAATGGTGGGAGAAGGAACAGATTACAGAGGAGACACGGGAATGTGGGAGGCATAAGGGAAGGGGGAAGAGAAATGGACTGTGGGAAAGGTGGACAATGGTGGCAGAAGGAACGGATCACAGGAAGGATGGAGAATGGAAGGACAAGCAATGGACTGTGAACAAGAGACGAGATTGTGGAATAGGTGAGAAATGGTGGGAGAAATGCCTTAGGGGAAATGAGGGGCATGGCGACAAAAGGAAAGGATTGTGGGAGATGTGGGGCATGGTGGGAGAAAAAATATGGCTTATGGGAGACGTGAAAAACGGTGCAGAAGGAATGGATTGTGGAAGAGGCAAAAGACTATGGGAGTGACAAAGGACTATGGGAAAAGTGAGGCATGCTGGGAGAAGAAGTGGTTTATGGAAATGAGGGGGTGTGGCAACAGAAGACATGGATTGTGGGAGATGAAGTGGATTATGGGAGATGTGGGGCATGGTGGGAGAAGAAACGGTTTATGGGAAATGAGGGTGTGGTGACAGAAGAAATGGATTGTGGGAGATGAAGTGGATTATGGGAGATGTGGGGCATGGTGGGAAAAGAAACGGTTTATGGGAAATGAGGGTGTGGTGACAGAAGAAATGGATTGTGGGAGACGTGAGGAATGGTGGGAGAAGAAATGGTTTATGGGAAATGGGCGGGGTGACAGAAGAGATGGATTGTGGGAGATGTGAGGCATGGTGGTAAAAGAAATGGATTATGGGAAATGAGGAACGTGGCAAAAGAAAAATGGATTATGGGAGATGTAAGGCATTGTGGGAGAAGAAATGGTTTATGGGAAATGAGAGGGATGGCAATAGAAGAAATGGATTGTAGCAGAAGAACGGTATGGTGGGAGAACAAATGGATTATGGGAAATGAGGGGCGTGGTGACAGAAGAAACATTGTGGGAGATGTGGTGCATGGTGGGAGAACAAATGGATTCTGGGAGACATGAGGAGTAGTGAGAGAAGGAATGCACTGTGGGGGAAAGAACGAACTGAGAGAGAGGCATGGAATTATGAGAGAAGTGAGGCATGGTGGGAGAAGTGGTTTATGGAAATGAGGGGGTGTGGCAACAGAAGAAATGGATTGTGGGAGATGAAATGGATTATGGGAGATGTGGGGCATGGTGGGAGAAGAAATGGTTTATGGGAAATGAGGGGCGTGATGACAGAAAAAAATGGATTGTGGGAGATACAGGGCGTGGTGGAAGAAAAAATGGATTAAAGGAGATGTAACGAACGGTGGGAGGAGGGAGGAATGGATGGTGGGAGAGGCAAGGGACTGTGGGAGAAGTGAAGCATGGTGGGACAAAAGGGTATTGTGGGAGGTATGGAGAATAGTGGGAGAAGCAATGGGGTTTGGGACACTCCAGGCATAGCAGGAAAAGTAGAGGATTGAGGGAGATGTGGGGATAGGTTATGGGACATGGAGGACACAGCAAAAGGAGGAATGGATTGTGGGAGATGTGGTGCAAGGTGGGACAAGCAATGGTTTAAGGGAGATGTGAGGAGTCATAGGCGACAGAAGGGATTGTGGGAGAAGTGCAGAATGGCAGAAGAGGCAGGAAAGAGCGGGGAGGCAGGAGACTAGAGGTGAGTGGGGAGTGGTGGCTAAGGAATGGGCTGTGATAGACAGAGGAACGATGGGAGAGAAATGGCACTGTAAGATGCAACTATTCCCCTCACTCCTGCCCAAGATGTTCTCAATGTGCCACAAGCGTTCTGCCAGGGGAAGAAAACACGTTTCTTCTAACCACGAAACCGCTCCTGCCCTGGGCCCCTCCGGTCAGAATCCACCCATTCCGCCTAAGCCCTCCCCTCTAATCGCGCCCCACCCCCCTTGTGTCAAACACCCCACCTCCTCTTTTCCATCTTCCATCACACCCCGCCCCATCCACACACCCCGCCCCTGCTTTAGGGTCACGCCTCTTTTTGTCACACGCCCCGCACCTTATTTCGGGCCCCACCTCTTCAGTCACACACGGACCCTTACCTCAGGCCACACCTATTCTGTCAGAGACCACGCCCCTTCGGTCAAATACTCCACCCTTTCCGTAGGGCACCACTCCTTCCCCCTAACCCCTCGCCACCCATCCCGCCACGAACCCTTCGGGCACACACCCCAACCACTCCTTGCCATCTCCAATCACACCCCATCCACCGGGCCCCGCCCCTTGTTCAGAACACTGCTTCTTCCATCACACACCCCGACCCTTACCTCGGGCCACACCTCTTCCGTCAGGGACCACGCCCCCTGTCACATACTCCTCCCCTACCATAGGGCCCCACCCTTCCACCAGACCCCGCCCCTTCGCTCGGGCCCCGCCTCATCCGCCACACACCCCGCCCCTTGTCCCGGGCCCCGCCTCTTCCGTCAGGCACCACGCCCCTTCAGTCACATACTCCTCCCCTTCCAGAGGGCCCCACCCCTTCCACCACACACCCCGCCCCTAATCGCGGGCCCCGCCTCTTCCGCCACGCACCACGCCCCTTCCATCACATACCCCTCCCCTTCCAAAGGGCCCCTCCCCTTCCACCAGACGCTCCTTCTGTCACGCAACACGCTCCTTACCTCGGCCACGCCCCTCCGTCACTAACCACGCCCCTTCCGTCACATACCTCTCCCCTTCCACAGGGCCCCACCCCTTCCACCAGACGCCTCCCCTCCTGTCACGTACCACGCCCCTTCCGTCACATACCCCTCCCCTTCCCTAGGACCCCACCCCTTCCATCAGACCCCTTCCCTCCCGCACCCCGCCCCTTCCGGCCCCGCCTCTTCCAGTGTACACAATGCCCATTCCGTCTGTCCCTGCCACTTCTGCCCCACACCGCCACCTCTTCCGTAGGGCCCTTCCCCTCCGTCACACACCCCTTCCCTAGGCTCCCACCCCTTCCATCAGACCCCTCCCCTTCCATCGCACCCCTAGTGCATACCTTGGCTGCTGTTGCTGGTTGACTTGGCGGTTACTCTCACTCAAACCCCATTGTTTAAAAAAAGGGGAGAGGCGCCTGGGTGGCTCCCTGGGTTGAAGCCTCTGCCTGCGGCTCAAGGCATGACCTCAGGGTCCTGGGATCGAGCCCCGCATAGGGCTCTCTGCTCGGCGGGGAGCCTGCTTCCCTTCCTCTCTCTCTGCCTGCCTCTCCGCCTGCGTGTGATCTGACCAATCAATCAATCAATCAATCAAGGGCGCCTGGGTGGCTCAGTGGGTTAAGCCTCTGCCTTCGGCTCAGGTCATGATCTCAGGGTCCTGGGATCGAGTCCCGCATCAGGCTCTCTGCTCAGCAGAGAACCTGCTTCCTCCTCTCTCTCTCTCTCTGCCTGCCTCTCTGCCTACTTGTGATCTCTCTCTGTGAAATAAATAAATAAATAATTAAAAAAATCAATCAATCAAGTCTTGGGGCGCCTGGGTGGCTCAGTGGGTTGAAGCCTCTGCCTTCGGCTCGGGTCATGATCGAAGGGTCCTGGGATCGAGCCCCACACCGGGCTCTCCGCTCAGCGGGGGGCCTGCTTCCTCCTCTCTCTCTGCCTGCCTCTCTGCCTACTTGTGATCTAGGTCTGTCAAACAGATAAATAAAATATCTTTAAAAGCAAACATACAAAAACAAACAACTAGAGAAAGGATAAAAACCCTAGCATCATCTCAACCGATGGGAGAAAAAGCTTTTGACACAGTACAACATGCCTTCGTGATAAAAGCCCTCTCAACAGGGACACCTGGGTGGCTCGGTCAGTAAAGCCTCTGCCTCTAGCTCAGGGCCTGATCTCAGGGTCCTAGGACTGAGCCCCACCTCTGGCTCCCTGCTCCGCGGGGAGCCCGATTCTCCCTCCGCCTCTCCCCCTGCTTCTGCGCTCTCTGTGTCAAAAAAAAAAAAAAAAAAAAAGTAAGATATTCGGGGTTTGGGGGCGGGAGGGGGGGGAAGCCCGGAACGAAGTGGGTTTACAGGGAACAAGCATCAGCATAATAAAGGCCGCATAAGGAAAGCCCGGAGCTGACCTCACACTCAGTGCTGATACGCGGAGACCTTTCCCCTGAGGATGAGGAGCGCGACGAGGACCTCTACTCTCACCGCGGCCGGTCAAAACCGTACTGCAAGTCCAGCCATAGCATCCCATAAGAAAGAACAGGGAAATGGCATCTACATGGGTAAGAAAGAAGGAAAGCTCCCACCATCTGCAGATGACACGATACTATAGACAGACAAAAAACCTGCCAGACTCCAAAAAGCCCCTACTGGAACTTATCAACAAACCCAAGAAGGTTGTAGGCTACAAAATCCATACAGAGAAGTCCACTGCATTTCTAACACCAAGAAGCAGAAAGAGAAATTAAGCAAACAATCCCAGGGCGCCCGGGTGGCTCCATCGGTGAAGCGTCTGCCTTCGGCTCAGGTCATCATCTCAGGGTCCTGGCTTGGGTCGAGCCCCGCACGGGGCTCCCTGCTCAGCACGGGGCTCCCTGCTCAGCGCGGAGTCTGCTTCTCTCCTTCTCCCTCCACGCCTCCCTGCCCCCTCTTGGGTTCTCTCACTCCCTCTCCAATGCATAAACAAAATCTGTTTTAAAAAGAAAACAATCCCATTTACGATGGCACCCAAAATGGTCAAATACCTAGGAAGAAACCGAACCAGAGAAGTGGAAGATCTGTACTCTGGAAACTATAAAACACTCACGAAAGACATGAAAGGTGACACCGACAGGCAGACAGACAGCCCACGTTTGTTTGCGGATTGGAAGAGTGTCCATGGAATGTCCCTACGACCCAAACAATCTAGAGATGGAATGCAATGCCTATCGAAATACCAACAGCCTGGGGCACCTGGGTGGTTCAGTGGGTTGAAGCCTCTGCCTTCAGCTCAGGTCGTGATCCCAGGGTCCTGGGATCGAGCCCTGCATCGGGGTCTCTGCTCGGCGGGGAGCCTGCTTCCTCCTCTCTCTCTCTGCCGGCCTCTCTGCCTGCTTGTGATCTCTGTCAAATAAATAAATAAGATCTTCAAAAAGAAAAAAAAAAATTCCAACAGCTTTTTTTTACAGACCTAGAACAAATAATCCTAAAACCTGTACGGAACCACACAGAGAGAGACCTCAAAGAGCCAAAGCAATCTTGAGCTATCGCGATCCCAGATGTCAAGGTACCTTCCTAGTATCAAAACAATATGGTACCGGCAGAAAAAAACAGACATGCAGGTCAACAGAACAGAAGAGAGAGCCCAGAAATGAACCCATGACCGCAAGATCAAATAGTCTTCCACAAAGGAAAAAAGACACACAATCGGCGAGACACAGTCTCTTCAACAGACAGCACTGGGGACACTGGACCGCCACACGCCGAGGCATGACACTGGACCACTTCCTCATACCAGACACACAACGGAGCTCAAAGTGGATGGAAGCCCCAAATGTGAGCCCTAAAACCACAGAAACCCTACAAGGGGGCACAAGCGATCACCTCTCCGCCATCGGCCATAACAACACTTTTGTGGGTCTGTGTCAAGAGGCAAGGAAACACAAAAGCAAAAATAAACGATTTGGACTTCGTCAAAACAGAGAGTTTCCGCATGCGGACGGAAACAATCGGCAAAACTGAGAGACACCCTGCTGGGTGAGAGAAGATCTTCGCACAGGACACACCCCGTAGGGGGCTAGTATCCAAAAGGCAGGAAGAACTTACAGGACGACGGCCAAGGCACGAACGATCCCACTACAAGAAAATGGGCCGGAGACCTCAACAGACACTTTCCCAACGAAGCCATCCGGGCGGCCAACAGACGCGGGAAAAGATGCTGAACGTCACTGACCGTCAGGGAAAAGCCAACCAAAACCACAAGGAGATCTGCGTCCCACCGGTCAGAATGGCTAAAAGGAAAAGAACACGCGAGAACCCAGGGCTGCTGAGGACGTGGAACCAAAGGGACCCTCCGGCACCCCTGGTGGGAACGCAGAGGAGGGGAGCCACTGTGGCGAGACGGTATGGAGGGGCCTGCAGCGTTCAGAACTACCCTAGGATTCGGTCATTCCACTACTAAGTATTTACCCAAGGGTTACGAAAACACCAACTCACAAAAACACGTGCGTCCGTGTGTTTACCGCAGCATCGTTCGTGATACACGACGGGAGCGGCCCAAGTGTCCGCTGACCGGGTTCAAGCACACGGGGTGTGTACACAGCCACAGACACAGCACGGAACGTCTCTCAGCCGGAACAGAGAATGACACCTTGCCATGGGCAACGACGTGGACGTCAAGATACAACGCTGAGTGAGACACACTCAGAGGAAGACACAGGCTGTATGATGTCCCTCAAGACAAAAGAAACAAACCCAAAGGCACCCCTCATCCTAGAGAACGGACTGGAGGGGAGAAGAGGGGAGGTGGGAGGGAAGAGGGTGTCACAGGAGCACTGCCCCATGCGTGGAGTTGCGCAGTCACTACCTCGCACGTGCGCAACTGACCTCACAGCACGCAGCCACCCAACTGCCGTCTTAAGAAACGAGAAAGGGAACAAAGAGAAAAGGCCCCGCTCCTCGTCCGCACCTGCACGGGGCCAGGTCAGAAGCGAGTTCGCCTTCCGTTCCAACAGCCGCACCGCGGTCCAGACCGACCCAGAGCTCCGGACGCAGCTCTGGACCTAGGCCACTACAGACACGGCTGGGCCCTCCCTGGGCGACGCGCCGCCATCACGACTCAAAGACGACTCCGGGGCGCACCGAGGTGGCCCGCGCAGCACAGGTTCGAGCTCTCTCTGAACCCGCTCGGGCACCCACGCGCGCTCAGGCCTCGTCGAGGAGACAACCGCCCTCGCGACGCCATCCCCGGGACTTCACGCCCCCGGGTGCGCCCCTGGCGCAGGGACCTTCCTGAGGCTCAGCTGGGTTCACCAGAAGGTGGGGTGGGGAGCGTGGGTGAGGGGAGGGAGAGGAGGGGCGGGGAGGTCAGGTGGGGACGACAGGGCGGATGGCCTCGTCCCACCAGCCCGCCCGCCAGCGCACCCCAGGGAGCCCGCGCCCACGGTCGGGCGGGGAGGCACAACATACTGCGAGCCGGTGAAGCCTCTACAAAGACTACGCGGGTGGCCCCAGGGACACCCTGACCAGGGCAGGTCGAGAGAATCCTGAAATTATCCCCAGGGCCGTGGTCGGGACGCGCAGCCCAAGCAGCCCAAGTCGGATGCGCGGATCTTCACCAACGGCCGGAGGCGTCCTAGGACACGAAGCATTTCAAGGCTTTAGTTCCGAACAGAATCCCTGTCCGCGCTCCATAGCCAACTCCTGCCCAGGACGGCTACACAACCTACCAGACTGCAGAGCAGGGGACAGCTTGTTTAAAGATTCCCAAGAGAGGCTGCAAAGGCAAGACTCCACCCACCGCTCCGGTCGGACCCCGCCCCTTCCCCTAACCCCTCCCCTCCCATAGCGCCACGCCCCCTTCTGCCACACACCCCGCCCCCTCCTTGCCATCTCCCATCACACCCAGCACCATCCACCCGGCCTCCCCTCTTCCGCCACGCACCACGCCCCTTCCACCAGACCCCGCCCCTTATCTTGGGCCCCGCCTCTCCCGCCACACACCCCGCCCCTACCGTCAGGGACCACGCCCCTTCCATCACAGACTCCTCCCCTTCCGCAGGGCCCCTCCTTCCGCCACTAACCACGCCCCTTCCGTCACATACCCCTCCCCTTCCCTAGGACCCCACCCCTTCCATCAGACCCCTTCCCTCACGCACCCCGCCCCTTCCGGCCCCGCCTCTTCCAGTGTACACACCGCCCATTCCGTCTGTCCCTGCCACTTCCGCCCCACACCACCACCTCTTCCGTAGGGCCCTTCCCCTCCGTCACACACCCCTTCCCTAGGCTCCCACCCCTTCCATCAGACCCCTCCCCTTCCATCGCACCCCTAGTGCATACCTTGGCTGCTGTTGCTGGTTGACTTGGCGGTTACTCTCACTCAAACCCCATTGTTTAAAAAAAGGGGAGAGGCGCCTGGGTGGCTCCCTGGGTTGAAGCCTCTGCCTGCGGCTCAAGGCATGACCTCGGGGTCCTCGGATCGAGCCAAACTAAAAATTCCAACAGCTTTTTTACAGACCTAGAACAAATAATCCTAAAACCTGTACGGAACCACAAAGAGAGAGACCTCGAAGAGCCAAAGCAATCTTGAGCTATGGCGATCCCAGATGTCAAGGTACCTTCCTAGTATCAAAACAATATGGTACCGGCAGAAAATAACAGACACGCAGGTCAACAGAACAGAAGAGAGAGCCCAGAAATGAACCCATGACCGCAAGGTCAAATAGTCTTCCACAAAGGAGAAAAGACACATAATCGGTGAAACACAGTCTCTTCAACAGACGGCACTGGGGACACTGGACCGCCACACGCCGAGGCATGACACTGGACCACTTCCTCATACCAGACACACAACGGAGCTCAAACTGGGCTCAGTGTGCGTCTAGGGGATTTGCTGTGTGGAAACAGTGCTGGCGGTCAGTCGGGATGGGTGCTACTGGCAGTGATCGGGCAAAGGCCAGGGAGGCTGCCCCGCATCCTACAGGGCCCAGGCCACCCCCGGCACAAAGAATCCCGCCGAGCTAGATGCCAACAGTGCTGGGAATGAGAGACCCGCTCCGAAGACAGATACAGTAGATGGGGCGAGAGGCTGACCGACGAGGCAGGTGCATTTCTGCCAGCTCCAGCATCAGCTGAGGAAAGATGACGGAACCTGTATGTTCCAGAACACGCTCATTCGTCGACCTTCTTCAACATTCTCTCTGGCTCTTTCTGAAACTACCAGTGTGCTCGTGAAACATTATCGCTACCAGAGATCTGGTCCTACGGATCAATCTGCGTGTAGGTTACATATGATTAGGGCAGAGCGGTGATTTCCAAACCTGTCCTCATCAAGAGCTGCAACGGGGGTGGGGGGGTGCCTGGGTGGCTCAGTGGGTTAAAGCCTCTGCCTTCAGCTCAGGTCATGATCCCAGGGTCCTGGGATCGAGCCCCACATCAGGTTCTCTGCTCTGCCGGGAGCCTGCTTCCCGCCCCACCCCACCCCCGCCTGTCTCTCTGCCTACTTGTGATCTCTGTCAAATAAATAAATGAAATCTAAAAAGAAAAAAAAAAAGCTGCAATGGGGCTAAAACGAAACCTTACAAGGAACCTCTACAGGGAGGACACCGGTACGTTAGCAAAAAGTCATTTCTAAACTTCCAATTCGTGCTGTACAAACACTACCATCATCAGTTAGAGTAAGGCTGCTCTCGTCAACACTGCATTCTGAGAGCAAACACTGAGGGCTGCCGGCGAGGCTCCATCACTTGATCAGCTGCCTTTTCCTGTGTGTGTGTCTTTGCCCCCGCGTTTTGGTTTCATCCCATCTGATGCTCGAAGTTCAGTTTCACTGGGCTAAGGAGCTGAAAACTTTCAGTTTTAAGGCAGCCCCCCCCCCCCCCCCCGGTCTGGGTAGTCCTCGCTCACACCAGGGGGGCAGGGTCATGTCACTCCGCCCCGCGCACACGCGCCAGCCCGGCCAGACGAGTCAGCAGCCGCCAGCCCGGGCAGGTTACCGGCGTTCGACCGCTCACGGGTTTCAGCACGCACGGCTGTTCCCGCAGGTTTCCGCGTATGTCTCAGTATGGAATCACTTCCTCGATGTCTAAAGGACCACGCGCGGGTTCCGCGAGCCCGGTTTGATGACCGCAGGGCAGTCCGGAGGGCACGGCACTAGCGTCGTTAGGTGGAAGGAGAGATCCCAAGAGCCCGTCTGGGCTCGGGCTTTTCACCCACAGCAGCCACGCGTGAGCCGGGCAAACCCCCTGCAGCCGCTACGACAGAGCCAGGCCGGTCCCACCCTCCCCGGCCCCGCCTACGGGTCCGCCAGCCATGTGGCATGACAAGCGCTCTCCTGTCCCTGACGCCATCCAGCCAAGGCGGGGAGCACGTGCGGGTCGGCGAGGCCGGCCTGCTGAGGCACCGGGCGGAGGCAGCATTAAAACATGAGAGAGAGGTGGGCGGTAACGAGCCCGGTTCGCATGGGTGTCGGCTGCTGTGCCTGAAGCACGTCACCGCAGGGCGGACCCCCCCAGGCCCGCACCATGTCACCTCGTTTGACACAGGACTTCCAGGCTGGCCCAGGGACTCCACGACGCACCCGCCTCGGCGGACAGGGCTTACCTTCAGACAGCATGCTCAGCGCCTCGTCCGACGTGTGCCCGCCGACCCTTGCCACCTTCCTGCAGGTCGGACGCTCACAGGGCACGTGGGAGCCCTCGGGGGACAGGCAGGTCCGCTCGCAAGCGGACGTCTCCACGGACTCCCACTGGATCTCCTTCCTGGGGGACCGAATCTCCAGGCTGCAGCCCGTCCAGCCGTAGAAGGCCAAGGACAAGAGAAACCCTTGGGCCGGATTCAGTATCCCCTGGGAGGCAGGAGAGGTCGGTCAGGGCTGCGGGGTGGGAATGAGAGCATCAGCTCCGCAGCCCGCACGCCCAATGGGCTGTCTCGTGGGGAAGGGAGCCGCTGGGTTGATCTGAGGCCGGGAAAAGATGCTTTAGGCACTGCACCTCCCAGGGAGCCTGAAAACAGAGGTGGGGGAGGGGACTGGGAGAAAGAGGGGGGGCAGGGGACGGGGAAGGAGGAGGAGGCAGGGGAGAGAGAGGAAGAGGGGGTGTCCTGCACCGCTCACCCCTGCTGTGCTTTTCTACCCCACGTTTCTTCACACATGTTAGTCTGTGGTTGTAACTAGCCTCATGTTCGTATCTTGCGTTTTCCCTGACTACTAGAGCTCTCGTGAAGTCACACCCGCACGCCATTCCGTCAAGTGGGAAAAAAGGAATTTACGTAGCCATTCCCTCGTGTTTCTTTTATTGCAGCGGCCTACCCTGCTTTCTCATGATGGATCCTATTACAAGGAATACCGTCACGCCTGTGGCTTTTTTTACAGGCTGAAACCGTTCTTCAAGCTAAATTCCCTACAATTTTGAGTCGGCCTGAAAGGTCTGATACGCTGCGCCTAACCGGCTGACAGGAGTCGTGCCCATTTAATCAATGATCCCAACAACAAAAGGCACGAGCAAGCTCGCAGATCAAAGCCAGATGGAGGGACGGGGAACCCGTTAAACTCAGTCTCCGTACTGCTGAGCGGTTCTTATCCTTCGGACTTTTGCTTTTCAAGGAGAAAAGTCTAAGATCAAGCCTGACCTACCATAATAAACCACGTGGTCTTGGCCGCATTTCTGACAGGTTTCAAAGAGCTGCCGTTGATGTCTGCTTGCATTTCGAGATAGAAGAGAAGGCTCTCATTGATGACGTTCGGCAGCCAACTGTCGGAAGGAAAACAGGTCCACGTTATACAGGATTTACTTGAAAACGCAGGGGGTCAAGCTTTGCGCAGTGGCAGGATCGTAGCCAATGAGGTTTATCCGAGGCGTCATTATTGCTAATTGAAAATGCAGGGGGTCAGGGAATGTGTCTTCTAAGTCCCGTAAGTCCTGGGCAGGGGGCCCCCTCGATCAGTAGAAACCAGTGCATGCAGAATTTAAGAGCTGTAACTCCTTTCCTCACATCTACAGCAGAGAGCGACAAATGTTTCCCAGGGTAACGCTCGCCCCACGTCAGCACGAGCGGATCTAAGCAGCCGACGAAATAGACTGACCCAATATGAAATGACCCAAAACTCGTGTCTCGCTGGAAGGGTAATGAAACTTTTTGGGGAGACCTCCTAAAATCTCGCTATCTTATGTTGAAACTTTCTAACGTTACTATTGCTGGTAGGCCAACGAACGTGAAAATGATGGGCTGAGCATATTTTTAGAGAGAGATAGTCTCCATCTTTCCTAGGAGAATGTCCAAACCAACCTCATCCTCGCGGGTACATTATTAATGTGCCCAAAGACGCACCCTGCTCTGCAAACTACTGCTTCACTCTAGCAAGAGCCTTTTGGATTCCCGTCTATTTCACTTTGGTCACAGATCCATGTTCAAAGCCTCCTCCCGAAACTCGGGGCAGAGTGCCGGTGGTGGGGCAAACTGAGCAGAGAGAAATTGCGCTCTACATTTCCTGACCGCCCCGGAGCCCTCACACCAAAAAATGTACCCTTGCCCTAGTTTCTTGTCAGATACAGGAATCCTCAACGGATAAATTTTAAAAGCGTGGTCAAGTGCTTTATTTCGGAGTTAGCCCTAGCAGCAGCAGTAAACACTGGACACGCTTCTGGGTTGTAACAAAACTAAACACAGGACTTTTTCTGTTCGAAGGGCTTTACATATGACCTGAGCAGACGTGCATATCTTCCCAGGAGTTCGCACGCTGGGGACTGGCCTTCCTGTCTCACGCACATTTCCTCTAAGCGCCCCAGCACAGTGTCTGAGACTTCCTTTCCAAAGAGTCTTCCCTTTGCAAAAAACTTCTGAGTCATACTTAGAAAAGTGTGACTGCATATCCCTTCCCAGTGGCAATTTTAAAAAAATATATAGGAGAAAGTTTACCAAATGATGAAAACCAGCATTATTTTGAAAAACCGGATCTTGACCATGTTACCCATCCGCCGCTCATTCTCTGTGTAAATGCCCTGTCTTCCTTTTAGGAGAGAGGCCACTGGAAAAAAAAAAAAAAAAACAGAGGGGAACTGCATGTAATGGTCACGACTTGCATTTCCGGAGGGACAGGGAAGGGAGTCCGTGAAATCGGCAGCCCATAAGCCAAGGCAGCGGAGCGTGTGGGCGCGACACCGCCGCCTTCTCTCCCAGCTTCCAAGCTGCGGTTCTCACAGACTCCAGGTGATGCAGAGTCTGTCAAACTTTCTTTTTTTTTTCCTTTTCAGTTTATTTGAGAGAGGGAGACAATGAGCGAGTGAGTGAGAGAGAGCTCAAGCAAGTAAAGGCGGACAGGCAGAGGGGAGGGGGAGGAGGTGGCTCCCCGCTGAGCAAGGAGCCCGATGCAGGGCTCGATGCAGGGCTCGATCCCAGGACCTCGGGACCATGACCTGAGCGGAAGGCAGATGTTCAACCAAACGAGCCACGAGGTGCGCCTACAACTTACGCTTTCAAATCACTGTAGACTTACATAAGAGTGGCAGAGATAGCACAGAGAGTTTCTACGGACCCATACCCGGATTCCTTCAATGCCAACACCTTACACACCCAGGCTCACATTTGTCACAAGAGATGAGCAATACTGGTTTACTATCAGTTAAGCTCCAGATTTTATTTGGATCTTTTGAGTTCAAGAACTATATATATTTTTTAAGAACTATATCCTTAAAAGTTTATATTTTATATTTTAAAAATCATGCACACTTGGGGCGCCTGGGTGGCTCAGTCGGTTAAGCATCTGCCTTCAGCTCAGGTCATGGTCCTGGGATCCCGGGATCGAGTCCCACATCGAGTCCCACTCCCACATCTTGGGATCCCGGGATCGAGCTGAGTGGGGAGCCTGCTTATCCCTCTGCAGTTTCCCCTACTTGAGCTCTCTCTCCCTCTCAAATAAACAAATAAAACCTTAAAAAAATAAATAATAATAATAATGCACACTTGCTGTTTTGGAACATTGAAAGATTAAAAATTTCTCCTTATAGAAAAGTTGGAAAATATAAAAAATGTTAAGGGAAAATTAATGACCCACTGTGCACCCTCAAAACAGCACTGTGTACATCTTAATACATTTCTTATCAGGTCTTTTCCTATATGTGATTTTCATTTGTTTGATGTAACTAACTCAGCGCTTTCATGCAAATCTGCTTAAAAAAGTTGCCGTATTGTCAACAAAATCAAAAGACAACTGACAGAATGGGAGAAGATATTCGCAAATGACAGTACAGATAAAGGGCTAATACCAAAAATCTATAAAGAAGTTATCAAACTCAACACCCAAAGAACAAATAATCCAATCAAGAAATGGGCAGAAGACATGAACCAACATTTTTGCAAAAAAGACATCCAGATGGCCAACAGACATGTGAAAAAGTGCTCCACATCACTCAGCATCAGGGAAATACAAATCAAAACCACAATGAGATATCACCTCACACCAGTCAGAATGGCTAAAATTAACAAGTCAGGAAATGACAGATGCTGGCGAGGATGCGGAGAAAGGGGAACCCTCCTACACTGTTGGTGGGAATGCAAGCTGGTGCGACCACTCTGGAAAACAGCATGGAGGTTCCTCAAAAAGTTGAAAATAGAACTACCCTATGACCCAGCAATTGCACTGCTGGGTATTTACAAATTGATACTACTACCAAAGATACAAATGTAGTGATCCGAAGGGGCACGTGCACCCGAATGTTTATAGCAGCAATGTCTACAACAGCCAAACTATGGAAAGAACCTAGATGTCCATCAGCAGATGAATGGATAAAGAAGATGTGGTATATATACAATGATTTCCTATTCCTTCTGGTAGAGTCCTTTGAACGTTTAAAAGTTCTACAGTCAACAGCTCATCTTCAATCAACCTCCTATTAAGAGGCACTTTTTTTTTTTTTAAAGATCTCATTTATTTGAGAATGAGAAAACGTGCACACACTGGGGGAGCGGCAGAGGGAGAAAGAGAACCCCCACCCCCGGAGCAGGGACGCTGATGATGCAGGGATGGATCCCCGGACCCCAAGATGACACAAAGCTCGATCCCAGGAGGCTTAACGGACTGACCACCCTGGCGCCCCGCACTTTCTCATTCTTATTCTGCACTTGAGGGATGGCTGGGGCTTAAGGTTGGAGGTTGCTCCGGGTCACGCTCCCATGATGATGCGGTTGGGGACTGCAATGCCAAGTCCCCAGTCTCAGTAGAGGCCTTTCTAGGGCTTTCTGCTGGCTCACAACATCCTTCTTATCCAGTTCTTAGCACTGCATTTGACTCATTTCCTATGCTCTACTTCCTGTTTCCTGCCTGACCGAGGAAAGACACAAGCCAAGCCTATCTTGGGAGTAGCCAGACTCACCACTCTTCAGCCCAGACTCATCCCCCCGCCCCATTGGAACTCCACAGTTTTCCAAGGGCAGGGCACACCAAGCACAGACCCACGATGAGCCCCAACGGAGACGGAAAGTCCACTGGTCCTGGCCTAGAGCTGTTCAACGCTGGCAAAGATGGAGCCCAGCACTGAAGGGGCCTGCTTACCTCCGTTATCACATGCGCTCCCGTTCCCCACGTGTTCTGTGCTTCCGTCTCTGGAGGGGGACCGATGAGGTCAACTGTCCCAGTGATTCCAGAAGCACGACACCTGCCACCACGTGAGCCCAAGGCACAGAGCCGTATCCCGCCCCTGGAGCGCTCCCTGTTACTCACCCGCGGTCACGGTCTTCCGGAACAGGATGGGGTTGGCCACGAAGACCAGCAGCAGCGGCAAGTACGTGGTGACGTAGTGAGGGACGGCGTGCTCCAGGTCTCGCTCACACCTGTGGGAGGAAACAAGTCGTTCAGGAAAACAGGGCTTTGCCGAAACATACAGACTTATCTGGAAGCCGAGATAAGAACAGGAGAGCGGCCAGGGAAATGCATAAATCCACTTTGGAGCCGGCCCAATGGAAACCCGGCTGTAGCTCCTGTCTGCCAGTAAGCAAGGGAGCACTGAGAGCAAGGCGGCTCAGTCAGGGCTCCAGCGGTCCTGAAGTCGGGAGGGCCTCTAAGGCATTCCACTGGGGGACCTGTTAAAGGGCCCTGCCGGGAAAGACAGAAACAGACACATTGGAATGGGGGAGCCCCCACCCTGGGTCTCCTCAAGGGAAAAAAAAAGACTGTTCAAGTAGACACAGAGGCGCTCAGTGCAGTAGTGAGGTTTTAGGAACCTGCTCTGCACTGCGCCTGGCCAGCCCTGGGAAGAAGATCCAGTCCCGCCCCCAGAGTACCCCGAAATACCCAAACTTCATGTTCCAGAACAAACGTGTTCCACGGTTGTGCCTCACAGTCGTTTCACGGGTGCTTTTCAGGAAGGACTGTAATTTTTTCTTTAAGACTTGATTTATTTTGAGCACCTGGGTGGCTCAGTCGGGGAAGCGTCTGCCTTTGGCTCAGGTCATGACCCCAGGTCTTGGGATCGAGCCCCGTGTGGGCTCCCTGCATGATGGGGAGCCTACTTCTCCCTGTATCCCGCCCCCCACCCCATGAATAAATAAAGTCTTTTTAAAAAAATTTATTTGTTAGAGTATGAGAGACAGAGAGAGAAAAAGAGGTCACAAGCAGGAGGGGAGGGTTTAACCACCCGGGGCCACGCAGGCAGGAGTCCTCAAGGGCGGGAATTCCTACTGAGGGATCGTGGGACTCGCCGGTCAGCCCGTGACGCACGGGCCACACATAGGTGTGGGTTTACCAAGGTCAGAGCCATCAGCGAAGAAATGCATCATGTAAGAGAAAAAAGGGCCAAGAGGAAGCAAGAATCAAAGGCAAAGGGGAGAGAGGACTGCCCCAGGCACACAGGAGGTAGCAAACCAGCTGGGGGACGGCCCCTGCGGCCCTGGAAGGTGGGGCGATGAAGACGCGGGAGCCCTTCTTGTAACAGGCGTGGCGCGGTCAATGTGGAAGGGGGAAATGATAGAAAGTGCAAAAAAGTGAGCAACGAAGGAGAGGGTGAGGATGAGAGCTGGACACAGGCCCAGGAGCGGCCTCCTCAGGACCATGGGGGCGCCGCAGAGCCCCTCGTGAGCCCTGCGCCACTGGCTCCCTCACGCTCAGATGCAACCTTCCCAGGAGGCTCCCAGAGCCCACGGGTGAAGCCAATGGACAGTAACTCCCTTTCCCATCAAGGGCAGCTGTGTGGGTGCACAGACCCACAACTCTGGGAGCACTGACCTTCAACTAGGCAACACCAATCTGGAGACATCTAACTAAGTAACTGCAAGAAGTCAAAAAAAAAAAAAAAAAGAAAAAGAAAAAAAAAAAAAGAGGGGAAAAATAGAAAACCATGAGTCAGCAAACTTATTCTGTCAGGGAACATTGACAGAAGTATTTTTTGCTCCATGGACCACACAGCCTGTCGGAACTGACACTGCAGTACGAAAGCAGCTATAAATCAGGCATAAACAAATGCCCATGATTGTGTTTCAATAAAACTTTATTTACAAAACCAAGCAGAGGGCCGGATTTGTTCTCAGGGCTGTGCTCTATTGATCCTTGTCTACACTGCCCTAAAATCACAAAGAGACAATGTCCAACCTGTTTTTCAGCTTTCCACTGGCAGTTAGAATATACATACTTGGAGGAACCATAATGCCTTCCAAATGATTGCATCGATGAGACATACTGTTTTGTTTGTTTGTTTTACAATTTTATCAATTTGACAGAGAGAGCGAGTGAGCATGTGCAAGCAGGAGGAGCAGCAGAGGGAGAGAGAGAAGCAGGCTCCCTGCTCAGACACGGGGCTCAATCCCAGGATCTGAGCAGAGGGCAGATGCCTCACCAACTGAGCCACCCCAGCACCCCCGCACGGATGAGGTATTAAGTTGAAGAAGCAGCTGAGACCATTTTAAACTCTCTCCCTGTATCTGTTCAGGAGAGCCGACAGCTGGGAGAGAAGTGACAAGTGAGGCTAGCGGAGGCTTAGAATTAGCTCTCCCAAGAGCAACGCTCGGGACTCTCCCCGCCGATGCGAACTCCTCCTCAGGACGGTCACCGCCCTTGCTGGTGCGGAGGCAGCTGGCGTGGAGAATACAGTGTGTGCCTGCGAAAGCCCCCTCCGTGCGGAGGACACACCTAGAGCTGTGGGCATACCCATCCCGGAAGGAGACGCACCTGGAGCTCTGCACACGCGCTTGTGTGCACAACTGCCCAGCGCCCAGACGCAAAGGGCAGAGGCTGGGACGTGAGCTGCAGAGCACACTGTCATGGGCGCCCCTACCCTACCGGGAGGCCGCCAGGCGGCTCTGCACATGAGGGCCTGGCCTGTGAGAGGCCCACTCTGGCTCCGCGCCCACGCCCCGTCCGCAGGATCCCGAGGGGCCCGGGAGCTGGAGCCCCAGCTTACCTGGACACGGACGGGGAGTAGAGGAGGACGGCACCCTCCACGCACAGCAGGGCAGCCAGGCCCCAGGCCGCGAGGCGGTAGAGCAGCATCGTGCTGTGGGGGAAGCAGACGGAGGCCTTGCCTGAGAGGAAGGATGGGCGTGTCCAGCCACAGAAAGTACCAGACCCACTCCCAGCCACCTGAAGAGTCAGGAAAACATACCCTGAGCAAACCCTTGGCCGAGACTTGCCTTATCAGGCCTCTGGGCCTTTGTTTAATTGAGATGAAAGAAACAGAACATCGAGTAACCGTTTTCAAGTGAGCAGATGAGGAGCAGTGGGTAAACGCACAACGCTGTGCAACCATCTCCCCCATCCAGCTCGGAAACCTCATCACCCCGGAAGGAAACCCCAGGCGCATCAGGCAGGCCTCCCCCCGTTCCTCCTGCTCACAGCCCCCAGCAGGCACCAGCCTCCTCTGTGTCTCTGTGGCGTTTCCCATTCTGCACGATGCAGGCAAATGGGAGTCACACAGCATGCGGCCCTCTGCGTCTGGCTTCTTTCTCACCACGAGGCTTGCAAGGGTGAGCGAACAAGGCACGGACACCTCACCCGTCCTCCTAAGCACGCAGCTCACCCGCTAGGAGAGGAGCTCCTATCCCCAAACCTTCCCAGAGGCACCCCTATCCCTACAAGTCAAGCGTCTCCATGCTCAGTCCAAACCAAGGTCTCCGAAGAATCGCGCGCGCATCTGCTGTTCCAGGAGCGTGGGGAGCTTCCCTTCCTCCCCCACGCCCCACCATTCACGGCATACTTCCCATTCCCCGACCATCTCCAGCCTTCATCCTCCTATGCCCCCACACAGCGCCCTTTTCCCTGCAGAACGGAGGCAGCCAGCCCTGCAGCTGGGGTCCGGCGCACGGCTGCCCAACGATCTGACGGCGCCCGTGCAGCCTTTACTGTGCCTCCCCTGTGCCACGGGACGGGGCTGCAGCGATCCATGGGACGCACTAGCCACAACCCAAGACTCTGCCAGCCTCCTAGCAAACTGTGCAACCCCCAACCCATCAGGATTTTAACTCTGAAGATCAGCTGCGTAGACAAGGAACAGGGCAGGACCCGCGCGAAGGGATGCCCTCCTCGGAGACAGGAGAGAGACGGCACACAGGGGTGGGCTTCAGGAAAAGAAACCTTTCACAGCCAGCTCTCCAGAAGGCCGCAAGGCAACGACTCCAGCGTGTGCTCCTGCCAGTCCTGGAGCGGCCCTGCCCCGTCTCTCCGGGATTGGGAGTGTGTGGGGCGCGTCTGGCCCAGATGTCAGAGGCTCCCCATGGAACGGAGGGAAAAAGGAGCAGCTCTCTGCGGGGGCCTGGGTGGTTGAACAGTGCAGAAGGTATGCATTACAGACCCTCACCTTGGGCAGGAGGGAGCCAGGGGTACTGAGAGGTGGGCGACAGCAGGCCAGGGAGTGAGGCCAGACTAGGCAATGGTGCTCTAGTCAGTCTGGCCAGGCTGCGTGGATGGCAGGCACTTCGGTAACATATACAACCCCAAACTCGCACCCGGGATGAGTCTGAGCTCCCGGGCACCCACAATGAAGGGCAGTGGGAGGCTGCAGATCCCCGTCCCTTTATCTGACCACCAGACAGTGTTCAGGTGCAGGCACGCAAAGGCCCTCCCCAGGCCCCCTTCCTCTCACACTCATGTCCACAGAGCAAGTAGAGAGTACAATTTAGGGGCGCCTGGGTGGCTCAGTCGTTAAGCATCTGCCTTCGGCTCAGGTCATGACCCAGGGTCCCGGGATCGAGTCCGGCATCAGGCTCCCTGCTCGGCTCTCCACTCCCCCTGCTTGTGTTCCCTCTCTCGCTGTCAAATTAATAAATAAAAATTCGTTAAAAAAAAAAAAAAACCAAAAAACTCAATTTAGGGCTTTTCCCACAAACTCAAGTGCCTTCTGTTATCGTTGTTGTTTAAAACTTGTACACCCCACATCAGGAACCAACATAGCCGTTTAAATTTTAACTCTGAATTGGTCTTAATGACATTTCTTAGGATTAGGATTTAAAAAGATTCTCCGGTGCCAAAGAAATAGCTAAGGACTGGAAGGATCTCGAAGGGAACGTGTCGTTTAGTCCAGCCCTACGTGCAATGTCTGGGCCCTGCCTTGGATCTGTCCCAGGTAGCTCTTTTTTTTTTTTTTTTTTTTTAAGATTTTATTTATTTGACAGAGAGAGAGAAAGTACAAGCAGGAGGAGGAGCAGGTTGAAGAGGGAGAAACAGGCTCCCACCGAGCAGAGAGCCCGACTCGGGGCTCGATCCCAGGAACCTGGGATCATGACCGGATCCGAAGGCAGAGGCTTAACCGACTGAGCCACCCAGGAGCCCCATCCCTACTCCTTTGTGATGGGAGACCCTGTTTCACTCTCAATGGTCTTCCTAGTGCTGGACCCCTGCCCTTGCTCTTGTCCTTAGGAAGCATCTGGACGTTTCACATCTTTGGACGTCTGCCTCCTGATTGACTGGCAGGTCTTTGGAAGCTATGCTCCGCCAGCATCTGCTCACCTCTGCACAATGAGCTCCAAACACTCTTCTGGGCATGAGGAGGCCTTCCAGATTGCCTGCCCTGGCTTCCAAGGGCGCTGCCTGTCTTCTGCGTCCAGAAAGCTCTCAGGCTGCCCCGTCTGACCACAGCCGTCCATGACCAGGGGCAGAGAAGTGCACACCCTGTGAGAGCAGGAGGCACATTCTTCTTCCAGCCTCCTTTCCGGCTCCACCGCTCCTCTTATCTCCATAACTGTCTGTCTGTGAGACCTCTAGTGTGTCCTAACTCCAATCCCTCCAAAATTGAGTGAGAGAGGTCCCAGACAGGAACACACACTTACACTGGGCTTCCGGGTCAAAGACCTCTCACTGGAGCTAGCTGCCTACCCAAAGTCATCTTCCCTTTTTCCTTAGAAACATAACCTGTATGTCATGCCCAACAGCAGCATGCTTGGCTAACAGACTATACTTCCAACCGCCTCTTGCAGCTAAGTATAGCCATGAAACTAAATTCTGGCCAATAATACGAAAGTGGAATTGTTGTGTCACATCCCCAGGGAGGCTGCTTAAAGGGAGGTGGCTCAGAGGAAATCGGACCTTTATGCATTGGCCCCCTCCTCCTTCCTGGAATGCAGATGTGATGGCTAGAGCTCCAGCAGCTGTATTGGGCCATGATACCTTGAAGTTGGAAGTCACACAATACCACAACAGAGCAAGAAGACAGGAGGAACTTGGGTCCCTGATGTCCATCGTAAGGGCCCTGGATTGCCTACCTCTGGCCTCTTTATTTATTTTTTAAAAGATTTTACTTATATATTTGAGAGAGAAACAAAGCAAGGCGGGGAACACAAGCAGGGGCAATGGGAGAGGGAAAAGCAGGCTTCCCGCTGAGCACAGAGCCCGATGCAGGCTGGGATCCCAGGACCCTGGGATCATGACCTGAGCTGAAGGCAGACACCCAATGACTGAGCCACTCACGCGCCCCCCTCTGGCCTCCTTTAGAATGAAAGAAAAATTATCTTGTTTAAATCACTATTATTTTCTGTATTTTACATAGCCAAAGGTAATCTTCACAGACATATCTGGTTGGTTGCCTTTGACCTTCACTGCCTTCCCTGGAGAATTTTCAAAACCACGAGTTATACAGGTTCTGTTCAGATAAGTAAAAGTTTACGAGCTAAAGTAAAGAGGTGGAAGGAACAAGCACAAAAATAGACACTAAACTTCAAGCCAGAGAAACCCAAGTTAATGATGAGGACACACGAGGAATACCAACGATTATTTCCTTTTAAGACTGTATTTATTTATCTGACAGAGCAAGAGAGCACAAGCAGGGGGAGCAGCAGAGGGAGAGGGAACAGCAGACTCCCCACTGGGCAGGGAGCCCCACACATGGCTGGATCCCAGGACCTTGGGATTAAGCCCCACATCAAGCAGGGAGCCTGCTTCTCCCTCTCTGTCAGTCATGCCTCCGGTTCGTTCTCTCTCTCAAATAAATAAATAACATCTTTCCATAAAACCTTTAAAAAATAACTTAAAAAAGTAAAATTTGGGGCACCTGGGTGGCTCAGTGGGTTAAAGCCTCTGCTTTCGGCTCAGGTCATGATCCCAGGGTCCTGGGATCGAGCCCCACATCAGGCTCTCTGCTCAGCGGGGAGCCTGCTTCCCCCCTCTCTCTCTGCCTGACTCTCTGCCTACTTGTGATTTCTGTCAAATAAATAAATAAAATCTTTAAAAAAATAAAATAAAATAAAATAAATAAAAAAGTAAAATTTATTCAACAAATGGTGCTGGGACAAGTGGCCATCCACATGCAAAGGCATGAACATTGACCCTTTCCTCACCTACATAAAAATTAATTTAAAATGGATCACTAGGGCTCCTGAGTGGCTCAGGTAGTTAAACATCAAACTCTTGGTTTGGGCTCAGGCTCATGACCTCAAGGTCGCAGGATCGAGCCCCACATCAGGCCCCATGCTCAGTACAGAGTCTGTTTGAGAGTCTCTCTCCCTCTTGTCTCCCCCCTACAATAAAATAAATACGCAACATCTTAAAAATAATTATAATGGATCAAAGACCATTTGATCTTGGGGTTGTGAGTTTAAGCCCCACTCTGGGTGTGGACATTAGTTAAAAAGAGAATTTTTTTAAATGGATCACAGAACTAAATTACGGTGTTGAAACTCTCTTCTTTTCTGCTTGGTTCCCAAGGTTTTTTTCACCTTGGAACAAAATATTCCAGATTAAGCCTCATCTTCCTCCCCTTCCTCACGCCGGTTAATCTGGAAATAACAGTCCATAAACGCCTTTGCTGTTCGCGTCTACATGCATCCAGAGACTGTTTTTCCAGTATCCTTCGGTGAGACATCTCACATACATTTTGGGAAAAGGCACCTTAGGGGCACCGGGTGGCTCAGCTGGTTAAGCATCTGACTATTGGTTTCGGCTCAGGTCATGATTTCATGGGTCCTATGATCACACCCCATGTGGAGCCCCAAGACCAGCTCTGAGCTCCGTGGGGAATCGGCTTGAAATCCTCTCCCTCTGCTGTTCCCCCTACTTACACATACACACTCTCAAATAAATAAGTAAATCTTTAAAATAAAATCTTTAAGGGTGTGTGGGTGGCTCAGTCTGTTGAGCAGATGCCTTCCACTCAGGTCACGATCCCAGAGTCCTGGGACTGGGCCCCAACCCGGGGCTCCCTGCCCAGCGGGAAGCCTCCTTCTCCCTCTCCCACTCCCCCTACTTGTGCTCCCTCTCACACTGTCTCCCTGCCTCTGTCAAATAAATAAAATCTTTTTTAAAAAATTAAAAAATAAAATAAAGTCTTAAAAAATTATTTAAAGGGCGCCTGGGGGGCTCAGTGGGTTAAGTGGCTGCCTTCGGCTCAGGTCATGATCCAGGGTCCTGGAATGCAGCCCTGTATGGTGCCCCCTGCTCAGCAGGGAGCCTGCTTCTCCCTCTGCTGCTCTGTCACATGAATAAATCTTAAAAAAAATATGTATATACATACATACACATACAGACACATGTATTTTTTAAATGCAGTACACCCAAGGGCGCCCGGGTGGCTCAGTTGATTAAGCATCTGACTCTTGATTTCACCTCAAGTCATGATCTCAGCATCATGAGATCCAGCCCCATGTCAGGTTCTGTGCTGAGAGTAGAGCCCGCTTGACATTCTCCCTCTCTCCTTGTTCCTTCTCTCTCTCTCTCTCTCTCTCTCCGCCGCCGCCCCACTCCCCTGCTCACGTGCTTGGTCTCTCAAAATTAAATAAAATGTAGTTCGTCATACAACAGAGCAGTATTCAGAAGTTCACAGAACAGACGGTGCTGCAACACGGGGAAAGCTTGAACACGGCCCGCTAAGTTTAAAAGCCAGAAATGAAAGGTCACATGTTCAATGATTTCACTTCCAGGCAATGCCCAGAGTAGGCAAAGCTAGAGACAGCAAACAGACTGGCAGTTGCCAGGCACTGGGGGGTGGGGGGAGGAATTCATCACTGGTAGAGCCGGGGGGGGGGTGTTGATGACTAACGTCATTAAATTAGTTGGTGTGATGGTTGCACAATTTTATAACTAAACTAAAAAACAATGGATTTTATACACTTAAACCGGTGAACTTCATAAAACTTAAAAAGAAAAAAGTAAGCAAACAAGGGTTCCATGGGAAAGTGGGGGACACATGCTTCCTGGACCAGGAGTCAGGGGACCTGGGCGCTCACCCCACCCTGCCACACAGCTTCCCTTGCTCACTCAGATTCTCTGTATCTGTGTCCCCCAACACACACGCACATCCCAGCGCACAGCTCCCGAGAGCCCACGATGTGCCAGGCCTGGTTCTCAACCGTTCACACGCAGCATCGCACGGCATCTCCCGGGACCCGATGGGCGCTACGGTTTCATGGCCGGCACGACGGAAATCTAGAGAGATCAAGCGACTTGCTCACAGTTCCCCAGCCGGTGACAAATGCACGGGCCGCACCCACGGGGCCCTTTCTCCCCAAGCAGCCCCTGGCAGCTCTGGTACTCCGGTTCCAAGTTTGGCATAACATGTCAATACACACTGCAACGACTTGTCTCCTCAAACCTTTATATCGTCAAAAACTGTCTGTATTCCTGCCAATTCTTCTTTAGTATGTGTCCAGAATGCAAACATGTAATTTATGGATGACTGGTCATGGTCTAAACATCCTCATTGTGAATCTACCTTCACCCTTTTGTACCAATGAGGGGCCAAAGAGGTTTCTCGCAGAGGGGCTGGCTGACATTCTGTGTCTGCCATACTGAAGAACATTCCAGAGCCCTCGGGGTGCCCCCAGCCCTTCCTCACACGACAGAAGCTGGGCAGAAAGCTCTCCTTGTTCCCTCTGAACGTACCTGTGTCCAGCTGATCTCCGGATCATGAGGTAGGCGTCGACCGCATAGCAGAACAGCCACCAGAAGCAGGCACTATACAGCAGCTGGACCCACATCTGTAATCAGGAAGAGCCTGCATCAAAGCTCTGGAAACAGACAGCGGATTGCCCAGTCCGTGAGATGAGCCGGCAGACACCTCTTTCTTGTGACGTCGGAAAGCAGGACAGGGAAGCCATCCAGAGACGCGTGCACGGTCTGGGGACACCAGGATGGGATGTCCCTCTGCGCACGGGCCAGGCCTGCCTTCCGGGACACTTGCAGGCCAGGACGATGAAGGCCTCAGCTGCGAGGCCCATGCTGGCCTGAGGGCTCACGGCGCCTGCGAAGGAGCAGCTGTTCGCTGAGAACGAAGGAGCAAGGACCGGAAAGAGCTTCCCAGGAGCGGCCAGGAAGGGGCTCGGTGCACTACGGGCAGCATGGACCGGTGTGCCTGCTGGGCTGTGCCGTGGCGAGACCCAGGCTGCCCCGTACGCAGCTGGGAATCCGAGCGGGCAGGAGAGAGGAGCGGAGAATTCTGCTCCGGCGTGGTGCACAGAGCGAGACACAGATGTCCATTTCCATGCAGGTTTTATCAAGCGGAACACACCCAATCCATCAGTAAGTGCCTTCTCTCTTTTTCTTCTTGGCCAGCTGGCTTTAGCGGCAGCTCAGGCTAAGGTAAGGATGGTCTATGTGTGCTCAGAAGGGGGAGCACAGAGCCGCCACACTCCAGGGCGGTCCTCAGAAGGAGGCGGGTGGCAGGAGCCCCCTTATATCATGCAGCATACCCCTGAAGAGGAACTAAGAGGAACTCGGGACACTACAAAACGTAAGATCTATCTTGTCGTCATCCAGCACTGCAAACAAGCTCCTGGAGGGTTGAGTACTTGGCAGATAACCCCTCCCCAAGGACCCTGAGCAGCAGGCTCTGAGAATTTGCATTCCTAACAAACCCCAGTAGCCAGAGACGACACTTTGAGGATGGCAGCCTAAGAGGGGCACAGAGGGGAGACGATGGCGAGCGAGAGGAAGGTGCACTCACCGCGCTCCCCACACAGTACACAGCTGGCCAGACGTCCGTCCCATTCCCGTCGGACTGGTTTTCAACGAAATCTGGGAATCCCAACCACACCACAGACCGGAACACAATACCTATGAGAAAAAGAGCGGATATGGTCACCCCGCAGGGGACGCGTTCCAGGACCCCCAGTGGAGGCTGGCACCGCAGACCCTACTGAATCCCATCTACGTTTTTCCACTACGTGTGTTCCTGGGACAGAGCAGTTTACCAGACACTGTAAGACACTAGCAACAATAATAAAAAAGAACTAGAATACCGGACAGTCACAGACGCTGTCCCAACATCGTCATGCGCCTCTGCCCCAACATCATACCGCACTGTCCTCACCCTTCTCCTGACGGTGTGACGGGACCAGGGGCCTGCGTGACGAGACGCCATGCGGAGAAGGACGCAGGCATCGTGAGGTGCTGGGAGCCGACCACCGACCTCCCAGCACCCGGGAAGAAGAGCGCCTGCTTCCCGACCCCAGCGCCCCGGGGCAACCGAGCCTGCGGAGAGCCGGGCCGTGGCTGCGGGCGAGCTACGGCACTTCGCGGCCGTCCGAATCCACGCGGGCAGCTGGCCTGGTGCCCGGGCTCGGAAGCGGTAGGCAGATGGACAGAGGGATGAACAGCTAGGAAGGGACAGAGAAAGAAATGAGGGAGGAGAGAAACACACACACGAGTGTGTGCAGAGAGACGGAGAAACACGGGAGACCCAGGAAGCAATTTCTTCGGTCACAAAGCAAGCCCAGGCACTTCGATTTCGACCTGAACCATCATCAGCCGCGGTCCTACCCCAAGGCTGCTCTTTGTTCACTCCATACGAAGCAGCCGTTATGGGGACAACAATCTACTTCTTCGCTATTTTTAATGTCCATGTTAACTACTCCTCATAGGAAAAAAATGACTGCAAAAGCACAATTCTGAAATGTGAAGAGATAATTCTTTCATTCCCTGAAAAAACGCACTTAAGATTTTCACAAAGTAGCTCTTGGCAACTTGCTCTTGACATCTACTTTTTTTGTTAAGTTTTCTTTGCTACTGGACCCGAATAGCTAATTCTCCTCAAAACAGTAATAACACACCCGTAAGATCTATGCAAAGGCTGCTCGTCAGGTGACGGGATATGCTTTGTGGAAGCACAGGCTCCGTGAGACGATACTAGAGGGTAACTGTAAACACTACGAAGTTACACAGTGTCCTCGTGCACACGTATACTGTGTGTAAGACGCTATTAAATACACAATTATACGTTACTAGACACTGTAACCCACCAGCAAGCTCGCCCTGCACACTCTAGCGCCTGATATACACTGTCCGATCCACCGGCAAACACCGGGCGCCTGGCCAGCGCGGGCGGATGAGCGTCTGCCTTCCGCGTGGGTCATGATCCCAGGGGGCTTGCATCGGGCTCCCTGCTCAGTGGGGAGTCTGCCTCCCCTCTGCCTCTGCCCACTACCTGCCCCCCTCCGCTTGTCCTTTCTGTCGCTTTCAAACAAAATCTTTAAAAAAATGCCCTCTATATAATGTGCGGTATGTAACCAAATACACATCGTGAAGTACGATACCAAGTCTATATCACGCCACATACCACTAAAGAGAAACTATGGACAGCAAAATAACTCGCGATCTATCTTCTCGTTATCAGCGCTGCTCAAAAATAATGCTTTTCTTCCGCAGAATGCTGTATGAAGAATGCTTCGAGCACTCCTGTGAGCTCAATACGTGCCTGACCTACATTCGTATTGCTGTGAGCGGGTGAATGTCGACTTACAGTGGTAAACATCTCACCACACGTGTATGTTAAGTCATTATGCTCTAGATCTTAAATTTTCCTGGGCTGTATGTCAATTACATCTAAATAAAACTGAAAAAAACCTCTGCCCTATGAGGTCGGCATTTTAAGTATTTATTTTTCAGGAAGGTGTTAGTCACCAAGCCTTCCCCTTAATTCTGCCTCTGCTCACTTGTTAACACCACGTATGTCCCTTCTAAAAGGGAGAGTATATACGAATATCATTCCACAGATCCTAAATTGCTTTTAAGATGCTTTTCCAGGGGTGGCTGGGTGGCTCTGCGGTTAAGTGTCTGCCTTCGAGTCAGGTCATGATCCCTGGGTCCTGGGATCAAGCCCCAAGTGGGGTTCCCTGCTTGGTGGGGAGTCTGCTGCTCCCTCTGCCTCTGGCCCTGCTTGTGCTCTCCTACTCTCACTCTGTGTTCTCTTTCAAATAAATAAAATCTTTAAAAAAAAAAAAAAAAAGATACTTTTCTAGGGGTGCCTGGGTGGCTCGGTCCTCAGGGCGGGTGACTCTTCGGGTCATGGGTTCGAGCCCCACGTATAAACTTAAAAAAACAAACAAACAAACAAAGATGCTTTCTCAAAATGTTTTAGCATCATCAGGAAGAAAACCAACCTGATTGAATTAAAGAGCACCAAGATGATTTTATCCCTCACAGAAAGGAAGTACTGCTTCCTGTCTGACTCTTCGACTCTGAGAAAGTGACTAGAGGTCCATAGCATTTCCTGGAAGTCAAGGTCCTTGAGGGTCTCCAGGCACAAGAGCACAGACTGGAGAACGGGGCCCTGAGACACAGTGACCTGTACTGCTACGTGCTCAAGGTGCGGAATAAGCGCTGCCATCCCCTCAGGGCCCAATGCCATCAACAGCTTTTGCTTCAAAAGCAAACTTACTGAAAAATCAATTCCAAAATGGTTAGCACCTTGTCAGCCAACTGCAAAGTGTGGGCTGTATCTGGACCCTGATTCAAACCAACCAACCGTAAAACAGCATTTAGGACACAACTGAACATACAGCAGTGACCTTAAAGAACTGATTTTTGGGGCTCCTGAGGGGCTCGGCCAGTTACACATGTGCCTTCGGGTCAAATCATGATCTCAGGGTCCTGGGACCGAGCCCACCACTGTGCTCCCTGCTCGGTGGGGAGTCTGCTTCTCCCTCTTCCTCTCCCCCAGCTTGTGCTTGCACGCGCGCTAATGAATAAATAAAATCTTATAAGAAAACTGATTTTCGGGGCGCCTGGGTGGCTCAGTGGGTTAGGCCGCTGCCTTCGGCTCGGGTCATGATCTCAGAGTTCTGGGATCGAGCCCTGCATCGGGCTCTCTGCTCAGCAGGGAGCCTGCTTCCTCCTCTCTCTCTGTCTGCCTCTCTGCCTGCTTGTGATCTCTCTGTCAAATAAATAAATAAAATCTTAAAAAAAAACTGATTTTCATTATTTTAAGGTGATAATACTACCTGTAACATACGTGCGTATACATACACACTTCCTTCTTACTTTCACAGCTATATACCGAAATCTGTATAGATGAAAGTACATACGTCCTGGGATTTGCTTTACATTAATGCAGTGAAGAGTTGGTACAGGATGGAGTGTAGATAAAGTGAGGTCATGGGTCCAGGGGTTCATTATATAGTCTGTGTGATTTGTGTTTCTTAGAAATTCTCCAAAATAAACCCTTAAACAAACGCTCAGCACTATCTAGCTTAGAAATCTGTAAAAATTGCCATGCATGTTTAAAGGGGATGGCAAAGTTTCTGTAAAGGGCCAGATAAAAAATATTTTAGGCTTTATGGGCCACAATTTCTCTGCGGATATCCACCTCTGCGGACATCCAGCAGGTGCGACGCACGGCTGTGCTCCCATCAAACTGTCCTGAAGGACACAGTCATTTAAATTTCATGGAATATTTATAAACAGAAATATTTTTCTTTTGATTAAAAAAAAAACAACTTTTGGGCCTCAGAAAGGGGCAGGCAGTTGGCCACCTGTGGTATGAAACCCAAGCCTGACAAAATATATCTATTTATATATGTTAGAGTTATATACATCAAGTGTTCTTCCTGGTTCTGTTAAACCATTTTGGAAATGATTTTGTGTATATACACAAAATACTATCAGACTCACTAGCAGAGTAATTATGGGTCCCTCACAATATCTGGGTTTTCTTAACCACCCCTTCTAAAGTTTCCCTAGTACGTTTGCAATAACAAACATTAGAAACTGGTATATTCCCTTCAACAAATGTTCCCCGGGCGTAATTTTAACTGCCTATCCTGTTTTGCTGAGTCCCCTGGCCACCCCGTCCAGTCCCTAGACTAGAGCCGCCTCCGGTTTCGACGTCTATTCTCCTAGCACGCAGCTGACACCCCGCCCAACGTGCGCACCGAGTAGGTCCCAACCCACCAGCCATGCTCCCTCATCCGGGCACCGAGTAGGTCCCAACTCGAGGGCCGCGCGCGCTCACCCGGGCACCCAGCAGGTCCCAACCCGCAGGCAGTGCTCCCTCACCCGGCCGCAAAGCAGGTCCCAACCCGCGGGCCGCGCGCGCTCACGCGGGCACCCAGCAGGTCGCAACCCGCGGGCCGTGCGCGCTCACCCGGACACCCAGCAGGTCGCAACCCGCGGGCCGTGCGCGCTCACCCGAACACCCCAGCAGGTCCCATCTCGCGGGCCACACGCGCTCACGTGGGCACCGAGCGGGTCCCAACCCGCGGGCAGTGCTCCCTCACTCGGGTACCCAGCAGGTCCCATCCCGCGGGCCGTGCGCGCTCACCCGGGGACCGAGCGGGTCCCAACCCGGGGGCAGTGCCCCCTCACCCGGACGCAAAGCAGGTCCCAATCCCGCGGGCCGTGCGCGCTCACCCAGGCACTCACCAGGTTCCAACCTGTGGGCAATGCTCCCTCACCCGGGCACCGAGCAGGTCCCGACCCGCGGGCTGAGCGCGCCACCCGGGGACCCAGCAGGTCGCAACCCGCGGGCAGTGCTCCCTCACCCGGGCCAGAGCAGGTCCCAACCAGAGGGCCGCGCGCCTTACCCAGGCAGCCGAGCAGGTCGCAGGCGGCAATGGCGCGCAGGATGCGGACGGAGGTCGGGGAACGCGCCGAGGCCGGTGGGGCTGGGGAGGGGGCCCCGAGGCCCCCGGGCCGGCGCCGGGGCAGCAGCTGCAGGAGGCCGAGCGCCAGACTGCAGGCGCCGCTGCCCAGGCACAGCGCGTGGAACGCCCGCGGCTGGAAGCTCAGCACCAGCTGGGTGGCGGCGTCCCGCGTGGGGCAGCAGAAAGTCCCGAGGCGTGGGGATGCCATGGGCCGCGCTCGGCGCCGCTGCTCGGGTCTGCCCGGACCCCCAGCGCCCCGCCGGAGTCAGGTGCTGGGCGGGCCAGGGGCGGGGGCGGGGGGATCATGTGCCCGGGCCGCTCCCCCCGCGCGTGCGGAGAAGGCTCGGGCCTCGGCGGGGGCTGTGCGCCCTCCGCAAACGCCACGAGGTCTCACGAGGGTGAGGAGGGGCGGGGGCGGCGGCGGAGGAGGGGGAGAAGGGGGGGAAGAAGGGGGAGGAGGGGGGAAGGAGGAGGAGGGGGGAAGGAGGAGGAGGGGGGAAGGAGGAGGGGAACAAGGGGGAGGAGGAGGGGGTGCTGCGGGAAGGAGAAGCGCCCGAGGCCAGGAGACTCAGCTTTGTCCACTTCCCCCGAGCCTTCGCCAAAACGGCCATCTCGCCTTAACTGACCTGACCAGAAAAACATGCCTCAGTTGCCAGCCTTTCCCTGGTTGGGAGCCGACCTCCCTGATTCCGAGGCGTTCCGGGCACCGGACCACGTTCATCAACCCTGCGACGAGGGATTCAAACAGCGCCCTTTCGTGCTCGGGCCGCCACGGAAACAATCCCGCAGGGACAGGGTTTTCGTGGAAATTCAAATCTTGAACAAAGACGGGGGCGAGACACAGACCTATTTTGCACCTGACTGTTCGGTGTTCCGTTTTTACTCAGCTTCAACATAGGTTTGGGCATTCCAAATAGGCTTTCAGGAGTAATTATGGTTTTTTAAGAAGTTATTCAAGTTTATTCAGATTTCTTAACTGTGTTTCACTACGCACTGAAAATCAAGCTTTCTTCTGCACGCATAAAGGTTTCAAAATTATATCCTCACTGGGCTCCTGGCTGGCTCAGTCCGTGGGGCATGGGGCTGTGGATCACGGATTGTGAGCTCCGGCCCCACACTGGGTGCAGACATTACTTAAAATTTTTTTTTTAATTTAAAAATTACATGATCACTAATGAAAACAGTAAACATACCGGTGAAGTTAAAAAACAAAAACTCAAGGTTGAAAAAAAACCCATCTAGGTTATGACTTTACTAACCAAATACTTATTTAAAACAACACCCCCCCAAACCCTATCAGATTTATCATCTAATAAATTAATAGGCCCACTGACAAAGCCCAAGCAGCCCCCCTTTGATCTCTGACCCCAATAAGTGGGCCCCTCTCCAGGTTTTTTCCAATCAACCAAAGGGAAGGCAACCTCCCACTGTTCCCACCCCCAGCTGTTGAAAACACTTAAATGCAGACACATGCCCTCCCACCCAGCTGCTCAATACATTTCCACCACCAGCTTTGCAATTTTAAGTAAGGCAAGGCTTGGGCTCAACTACCACAGGTCTGGGCTTCCTTGTCGGAATTCAGGGTAGGGGCACAGGTAGGGACACACTGCCAGATGGGCAGCCGAGCCTTTAACAAAGGCTGCGGACCCCAGCACTTCAAAAGGATCCAACTTGGCGCATCTATTAGCAGGGGCAGCTGCTTTGATAGGATTCTGGAACAGACCCACCTTGTCAAAACCTTAACTTCTCTTGGGGATTACGCACTTGCTTGCAAAATCATAGGAGTACTCCCCACACGTCCTCAGAAAGCATGAATCCTGCTATCTGTTTTTGGACTGTGGATCCCCACCTTCCTTTGCTCTTGGAAAGCAGAAATGGCTTCTGGAGGACAGTGTGCGAAATGTGCTTTCAAAGATAAAAATGACAACGGGGGGTCTGTACACTGGCCCTGATGCCCAGGGTCTGAGTGGCCAACCCGCACACGAGTGTGACAGCATTTCCATCTCTGCTTCGCACCCAAACTGCACAAAGCCCGCCTCCCTGCTCCCCACATGCAAATCTGAGGCCTCTGGATGACTCGGGTGCCAAGGAGCCAAGGCTGAGGCTCCCGGGTGGGCGCAGGGGTGTGGAAGGGATTACTACAGATGAAGACTGCCAGGCCAGATGGGCTCAGATGATTATGCGACAGATGGACCTCAGAGCAAACCTGAGGAAGGCTGGATGAGAGACTAAACTTCGGCTGTCAGGAAGGAACTTGCAACGAGTCTAAGAAATAAAACTGACCGGATGGAACTAGAGGATATTACGCTGGGTGAAGTTAAATCAATCAGAGATAGATAACTACCGTATGATTTCACTCCTAGGTGGAATTCAAGAAACAAAACAGATGAACATAGGGGAACGGAGGGAAAAATAAAGCAAGACGAAATCAGAGAGGAAGACAAACCGTAAGAGAGTTTTAACTCTAGGAAACAAGCTAAGGGTTGCTGGAGGGGAGCAGTGTAGGGTGATGGAGTAACTGGGTGATGGGCGTGAAGGAGGGCACGGGATGTGACGCACACTGGGTGTCGTATGCCACTGATGGGTCACTGAGTTCTGCCCCTGAAACTAATAACACACTATATGTTAATTAACTGATTTTAAACAAAACTTTAAAAAATAAAAAATAAGTAATATAAATATAAATTTTAAAATAAAATAAATAATAAACAGATAAACTTTTTTGTGCTGGAGTGCAACTACAGTATGAAAAGGAAGACAGGTAAAACACACACACACACACACACACACACTCGGGAGGTGGAAACATCTGGAAATATGCAGATATGAGAAATGCAGTGCTAATGCCAAGCCAGTGAGCCAAGACTGAATGGGGAGGTATCTGTGTCACGACCCTCAGGAACTTAGGCACCGCCCTTCCACCCTCCTTCCCAGTTTACCAGCCGGATTCCACCTTGCACTTTCATCCTGGGCCGCCCAGGAAATGCCCCACTGTCCTGACTCTGCTGCACAGTTTACACCTTGCTTGCCATCAACACTTGATCACGCACACTAACCACTGGAGGCGGCTCGGGGTTTTCTCGTACAACCTGCTTCTCCCCGCAAACCCCCTGACACCTAGAGGTCTGAATTTAAAGAACTGAGTTTTGGGGGAGAACCTCAGGTCTGCCACAGAATGGAGGGCAGGAGGCAGGGGGAGGCGGATGGAGGGTCTGCTCAGATGTACCGGGAGCAGCACCATTAGTGAGGAGGGGGCGATTCACAAAATCCCACCGTCTTCAGAGCCCATCAGTGGGCAGGTTCTATGCTCCGCTTCTGCATTCATTGTCTTATTTATTTAGTATTTATTTATTTATTTGACAGAGAGAGATATCACAAGTAGGCAGAGGCAGGCAGAGAGAGATGGGGGGGAAGCAGGCTCCCTGCTGAGCAGAGTGCCTGATGCAGAGCTCGTTCCCAGGACCCTGAGATCACGACCTGAGCCGAAGGCAGAGGCTTTAACCCACTGAGCCACCCAGGTGTCCCCATTGTCTTATTTAATATACGGAATGAGCCTTTCGGGTGGGTTTTACTGATCCTTAAACTGATTGTGGACAGTATGTAAATTAATGGGGATGGCTGTGTTCCAATAAAACTTTATTTACAAAACCAGTGGAGACCTAGACATCTCGGCTCCTGTAGGTGTACCCATAGGGGCTCTGGCTTATTCAGCAGCTGCCCCACAAGGCTGGGTGCCTAAGCCCAAAATGCAGAAAGGTTAACACCTAGTGGAGAAACTGGTCTTACCTCCTCCCTCCCTGTGGAAGTTTCTGAGGAGAAGCTACATATAGCCCTTAACAACCAGCTGTGTTTCTTAGGAATTTATGGTCTACTCAGAAATGCACCACCTTTAATTTGCTCTTCCTCCTTTCCTGCTTTGCCCTTTTGTCCAGGGATCCCAGGATGTTCTCCCGTAGAACACAATTTGCCTCAAGCTCTGCTTTCTAAGGAACCCAGGCTAAGAATCTGCTCTCCTGATGGAAGGATCTCTGCTGCTGCAGCCAGAACCCTGCTTGGGGTCCGTCTGGTGACCAGCAGCATCTTGGCCTTTCAATTGATTTCAATTCAACAGAAATTTACTGAGTGCCACGTGCAAACCGGAGAGCTCAAGAGACAGGCTGTGTCCACTGAATACGGGTGTTACCAGGCCTTAATCAAGAGACTACACAAAGGACAAAGGCATTGCCGATGCCTCATGGACTAATGAAAAATTTAAGTGGTGTAGGATGGAAAGAGATAGGGATTGAGTATGGTTTAAAATGGAACTGTACTCAAAAAAAAAAGAAAAAAATTAATGGGGTGCCTGGGTGGCTCAGTGAACGAGCGAGCACACAGGGCGAGAGAGAGCACAAGCAGAGAGAGCAGGAGAGGGAGAAGCAGACTCCCCGCTGAGCAGGGAGCCCAATGTGGGACTTGATCCCAGGGCTCTGGGATCCTGACCCAAGCCAAAGGCAGACGCTCAACCAACGGAGCCCCCCAAGCGTCCCTGACTTTTCAATTCACAGCTAGATGTGCTGGAGCATAGCCATTCCGCAAAGAAAATACAACTGTTTGTTAACAGTGTGATGCCATAAAGGTACCAAAAGCAATTGTAGAGAATTGTTGCAACTGTAGAGAAAGTTGTAACTGACACTGATGATTGAACACCCAGGAAAAAGGAAAACAAAAATGTATGTGAATCTGTTGTGAGATAAGTAGCGAACACTATGATTTTAAAATAAATATTTAGGAGCAGCTGGGTGGCTCAGCTGGCTGGCTGCCTTTGGTTCAGGTCATGATCTCAGGGTCCTGGAATAGAGCCCCATGTTAGGCTCCCTGCTCAGCAGGGAGTCTGCTTCTCCTTCTCCCTCTGCCACTCCCCCTGCTCGTGTTTTCTCTTTCAAATAAACAAATAAAATCTTAAAATAAAAGTTTTAGTAACTGAAAGAATGGGGCCACAGGTAAATGGACAGGCATGAACTAGTAAGGACAGTTCAGTGGTGAGTTAAGTCAAGGGCAGTGTTTTCCATCCAAATCAGCATTTTATATGCTTTTTTGGGATGTGCATGCAAGCAGAAGTAATTCTACAATTCTTCATGTAAGAAACAATTACCCTTGCATTTACATGTCTGAAGACATTTCTGTATCACTCTTTATAATGAGGAATACCAGCTTTTCAGCTCAATTCACCGGATTCTAGATGCTGACATTCGGGCCTTTTAGCTCAAAAAGAGAAAATTCTTTTTAATGACTGTTTCTAATGCCCAAAAAAAGAATGTAATAAATTTGAGGCCCAGTGCTCAGCTGTGTATTTGAATTCAATTGACAAACACACAAGAACAATTAAAGGCAAATTCTTTTACATAAATCTATCTTTGGAGTAGCTTTCAAAGTACACACACACATACATTAAAGGCACACACAAGATTGTCTCTTAATCTCTTAACAATTGTAAAAGCATTACACACCCTTGATTGGCAGCCAAACTGGACTTCAAAAAAGCTGAATCTGTGCTTTTAAAATCACGAATGATGGAAATGACTTATCCAATCAAAAGTTAGTAAATCCATTCCAATTTGAAATTATGTCTTGACTGTATACATGTTCTTGAATGTCTTATCTCGCAGTAAAGGAACAAAAAACACGACAACACTGGGGCGCCCGGGTAGCTCCGTCGGTTATGCGTCTGCCTTCGGCTCAGGTCATGATCCCAAAGTCCTGGGATCCATCCCGCTGTCCAGCTCCCTGCTCAGCGGGAAGCCTGCTTCTCTCTCAGCTCCTCGCCCTGCTTGTGCTCTCTCACTTTCTCTCAAATCCACAAATAAAATCATTTTTTAAAACCCCAAAAAACTGGAAAAAAGGCCAGTCTAAAGCCTAGCTGGTTAGAAACCAGGAGGGACAGTTTCTGAAGTTCAATGTGCAGTCTTAGCAACTAAGGATGCAAGATGCAAAGAAAGATTTGACATCGCACACGTGCGCAAAGATGGCAGCAGGTGTCTGTGTGAGCGGCTGGAGCCTATCACGCAGACCCCGAGGTGAGGATGCACGGGGAAGTTTCCAGGGAAAGGCAGGAAGGGGCAGAACCATGTGATCCTGAAAGGGAGACCAACCACAGATTTGCTGTCAAGGGAAGTCCCGTGAAGGGTGACTTAGGTTCCATCCCACAGGACTTGAAGAAATGGTTAAGCCATTGTAGTAATCCACACTACATAACAAATGACGCAAATATAGCAGCCGAAAGCAACAGGCGTTTATTCCAACATCCCCGAGTACAGAGCAGATGCTTGCTTTGTCTTTTCAAACTGTGTTTATTGTCTTTTAGCGCGCCTGGAAGCTCTTTGTTTAAAGCTGGACATGGGGGCGCCTGGACGGCTCAAAGGGCTGACTCTTGGTTTTGGCTCAGGCCATGATCTTCGGGTTGTGAGACTAAGCCCCACCCTGGGCTCCTCGCTGGCTGTGAAGACTGCTTAAGACTCTCTCCCCCCAACCTGCTCCTCACTCCCTTAAAAAAAAAAAAAAAATGGCTGGACATGTCATAATGTGCTGCGTAAAAAGAATCGGGATAAACAGGCCGTTAGTGGTGTCGTCAAGGAGGTGACAGGGAGGAGAGGCAGTTCTATGATTAGGTCTCAGTCTTGTAGTTAGCCTGTACCCCTTGGCTGTAAATTTCATAAACGACTCTTCGTTGTGTCCCCCACCAGGGCCTCAGGAGACTGGGGTTGGGGATTTCCTTCCCCCTGGGTGGTTAGGTTCCAGTAACCCCCATTGGTTAGGGTCAAGTTTCTCCTGAGGGTAGGTCTTGCTCAGAACAACAGAATGCTCTGGCAGACTTAAAAATGGCCCCTTCTCCCCTCTCTCTGCAGGACACACAAGCAATCTTTTCCCCAGTCTTCACTGTGAGAACCTGGTAGAGCCCCAGGAGGTGAAACTTACAAAAGCGTGTGGACCGTCTACACTGAGCCTCCAGCAACCGGTCAGTTACAGTTCACACTTTCCTACCTCCGCAGTGATTCCTGTAGAAGTTTCAGCCAATGGGTGTCAGCTCCTGGAAGCTGTGGCTGTCGCATATGCCTGTCTTTTCAGTTGGCGGGGGGGGGGGGGGGGGGTAGGCGGGGGAACCCCAGTTTGTTCTGTGACCTCACTTCTCTGACAGATCTAGGAAGAGATGATTTTTTGGCTCGTTCAGGTTTTGGTTGTTAGGCGGAAGCGGTGAGTTTAAGCTCCTTACGTGCCAGACGGGAAATCAACAACACACTTATTTTCTGTTTCTGTGGCTTCGGAGTCCAGGCATGGGTTAGCTGGGTCTCCCATTTTGGGATCTCTCAACGGCTACAATTAAGATGCTGACTAAGGCTAGTTTCACCTAAAGGCTCAAGCGGGGAAACGTTTGTTTCCAAGCACGTTTCCATGTTCAGGGGTGAGTTTTCACTCTTCATGGGCTGTTGGCCGGGGGCCACCTTCTGTTCCTTGGCACATGAGTCTCTCCACGAGGCAGCTTCCAGTAAGGCAGCTTCATTTGTCCCGGCTGGCAAAAACAAGCCACCAAATGAGAGTCACAGTGTGTTGCTACATAATCACCGAGCAGGTGTCCCCTCACCTCTGCCGCGTCGTATGGCTTAGAAGTGGGTCATGGGTCCTGCTCGCACCCAACGGAAGGAATACACAGAGTGTGGCTACCAGCAGGCAGGGTGCCCTGGGAGGGCATCCTAATGTCTGTCCACCACAGCAACCCCTCAGTGTTGTCGGACCACACAAGAACGCTGGAGCACCCACTCCCGTCAGGCAGCCAGGAAGGGCGGTCCCTGGGGTGGGCACCTCAAATCCTAGGAACATCTGGTTGCCCGGGCACTCCGAGAGCGCTGGCTGAGTGAGCGTCGGCCACCTGAGGGCTTCCTTCCTCAGAGAGCCGCAAGGCTGCCCGGTGGAGCTCACGGAATGTGTTAGCGGGTTGGAAAGATGACTTTGCCCTCCATCCACAACTCAATTTGCTCAGTTTGACCCTGGAGAACAGACAGAAATGCTCAGGATTGGCTATAAAGCTTTAAGAGAGTAAAAAGAGTTGCAGTGGCTTACACCTTGACATTGAACCCCTTTCTCTGTCCGCGGGGAACTGAGTAGCTCTGCAACACGCCACACAATGCATGGGTTTTGAACCCAGGCTTAGAGCTCAAAGAGCCTGCTCTGTGGTTGCTGTGGGGTAGAGTACTGACCTCCCCTGACGAAACCGGGAGAGTCTGCCCTTTCCTCTGACATAAACACAGGAATCCACAGATTGAGAAAGAGTGTCTGAGAGCACATCTCCAGTTCTGCAACAGGCAGACTAGGGGTCTGAGCTGTGTGGTCTCGGCTGAGAAGAGAGGAGACCAGACCGTGCTATGGGAGGGAGACGGGGGTGGGGTCTGTGTTCTGAGAAGAGGAAGCAAAGTCATCTAGCATTAGCACTACCGGACTGCCTTCCCCAACCCGCAGCACTGTCCCCTCCACCCTGTGGCTCAGTTTTTTGTCTCGTTTTTACACGTAAGGCACCAGAGGAGGTGAGGAAACTTGTCCAAGGTCATGGAGGCCGTAGAGGTGAGAATCAAATCCAGGCAGACTACACCATAAGCACTTCCTCCAGAGGGGAACCTGAATGAACGTCAGCCACCAACGGCTACACACCAGTCAGACCACGGAAATACATCTTCTCACCCCACTACTCTGAAGCAAGGAGTCGGCGTTTGAGAAGCTGGAGGCAGGTCGCAGGTGGCCAAATTTGAAGTCGTGTGACCATAACTGCACTTTGCAAGGAAGTACGGCGGAGGGGGCGGGAGGGAGGTGGGGCTGAGGATGTACACATATGGGTACGTCACCTATTTCAAACTTTGACCAAATCTGAGGTTTCTTGCGCAGCACACTACACTGATACAGTGAAACGAGAGGACGATCATTTCTGGGAGGACTGTTATATGCTCCGCGGCTTTCATCTATAGGAGAGTGTCAAATTGCAGATATCTAATAAAAAGAAAGAAACACACCCAGACGTGGGCTAATTTTGAAATGACTGCTTCGCTGGTACTCGAGTGGCCACGGGCAGGGAATAGGAAACCCACATTAACCTCAAGGGTTTGGCGTGTGGTTAGAAACACAGCGTGCTGGGAGATAATATACCCTTACGTCAACCTGGCTGTGAACGCTGCGAAAACATCTGTCTGGTACCCACGCTACGGCACGTGTTTCAGTTTCACAAAGGCTGAAAGACATTAACATAGAAAACGGGGGCCCGCCAGTCCTCTGAGGGGACTCTGATCATTTAAATGCAATGGCTCTCCCCCTGCCGTATTTTTGGGTCTCACTGCATTGCTCCTAGTTGAACATCCAGAGGAAACCATGTGTATACCCCGAGTTTCCCAAACTTAGGACGTGTCTTTAGTCCATCACAGGAATCAGAAATTGATTCTTAGCGGCCCAAACACTACATATTTTTGCCTTTGCAAGCTACAAGGTCTCTTTCACAGTTACTCCGTTTCTCTCAATGTGTTTTACGTTGACTTAATCAAGCATCTTTATTTGGTCTTAAGGATAGCCTGTCCACCAAGTATGAACTTGGTGGATTCTATGGAATCAGTGTGACTTCCCACAAAACACCCATGCATTGTCAAACCCAACTTCTTGGGTTTTTGTTTTTTAAGATTTTTTTTTTTTTAGAGCGAGCGAGCGTGCGAGAGCATGAGTGCAGGAGGAGAGGGAGAAGCAGACTCCCCACTGAGCAAGAAGCCTGAGGTGGGGCTCCATCCCAGCAGGGATCACGACCTGAGCCAAAGGCAGACGCTAACGGACTGAGCCACCAGGTGCCCCAAACCCAAGTTGTTAAAAGAGTTAACCAGGAAAGGGAAAATTCTTGCTGTAACTTGACAGTGAGAAACCTGGCAGCCACCTCCTTACCCATGTAATAAGGGGACAGTCACAAGTGACAAAGCCATGTAGATGTCCAGAGTCTGTGACATGGTGTGCAGAGAGGGCCATATCATCTGTGTATGTGTTTTCCCCCAAACCCATAACCCAGTCTAGTCATGAGAAAACATCAGACAAGCCTAAATTGGGGGACATTCTGCAAAACACCCGGCCAGTCCTCCTCAAAACTTCCAGGTCATGAAAACAAAGGGATGATGGAGACCAAAGGTGACACGACAACTAAGCTCACAGTGGAGCCCTGTGGACCGAAAGAGGACACTCACGTGCCAGCTGGGGAAATCCAAACAAGAGTTCCGTGACCAGGAACAAACCGGGTCAAGGGGACGCACGAGCTCCGTGCAGTACCTCTGCAACCTTTCTGTAAACCTCAGATTGTTCCAACAGAAGAATTTACTTTTAACGTTAATCACAAAGCATTTCCTGTGGCCCTTCCAATGTGTATAATTGCGCAAGAGGAACCATCCCCACCAATTAAGTGTTTAGAAACTTCCCATGTCTGCCTGGAAGACATCTGTCCATTGTAGTAAAAACTCTACCACCCTTCAGCCAGCCGGCTTCTGGTCCTTCCTGTTATTTCTGCTGCTGGTCAAAGACGTCTACATTCCTTGAAGTTCAGGTGAAAAGATTCAATTGAAACAAGTATTCTGGCCCGTGGCCAGCGATGGAATTTCCCGCATCCGAATCAACAGTCCCTCCAACACCAAAGACACGGTGGCTTCCGTTTCCAGAGCCCCTCCTTCCCACAGGACATCTGAATTATCCCAGCTCTAAGGAAGTACAGATGGCCCCTTTCTCCGTGTCTGTGCGGCTGCGGCCGTGTTGGCGGGTGAGCGGGAGGGAGCGCAGGAACATTTACCGAGCTCCGCAGCGTGTGCTTCCCTGGCTGCTGTTGTTTTATGCCACAGCCCCCACGTGTGCTCCTGGAGGGGCCGCCGCGGCATTGCAAAGGACCTTGTTTTTTATTTTTTTAAGATTTTTTTTTTTTAAGATTTTATTTATTTATTTGACAGAGCGAGAGATCACAAGCAGGCAGAGAGGCAGGCAGAGAGAGAGGAGGAAGCAGGCTCCCTGCTGAGCAGAGAGCCCGATGCGGGGCTTGATCCCAGGACCCTGAGATCATGACCCGAGCCGAAGGCAGCGGCTTAACCCACTGAGCCACCCAGGCGCCCCTAAGATTTTATTTATTTGACAGACAGAGATCACAAGTAGGCAGAGAGGCAGGCAGAGAGAGAGGGGGAAGCAGGTTCCCTGCTGAGCAGAAAGCCCGATTCGGGGCTCGATCCCAGGACCCGGGATCATGACCTGAGCGGAAGGCAGAGGCTTTAACCCACTGAGCCACCTAGGTACCCCTGTGAAGGACCTTGTTACAAAAATCCAAGTCCCCTGTGCTTTCTCTGAGAGCCTCGCAGAAGTAACAGGTGTTTCTTTTTCTCTTTTTAAAGATTTTATTTATTTAAGTGAGAGAGCACAAGCAGAGGGAGCGGCAGAGGCAGAGGGAGAAGCAGGCTCCCCGCTGAACAGGGAGTCCCACACAGGGCTCAATCCCAGAACCCTGGGATCATGATCTGAGCCAAAGGCAGATGCTTAACAGACTGAGTCACCCAGGCGTCCCTACTCTGGGTTTTTCTCTCTCAAAAGGTGGAGTACGAAATGAAAAGGCATTCCACAATCACACAAACGATATCATAGCAAGGAAGGCTTATACTGTATTTGGAAAGAGAGTATGTCCAAGGATGTCTTGAAATCTCACACACAGACTTATTTTTTGCTGCTTGAAAATTGCTGTGTTGGCTTTCACTAGAACCACTCAGACAGTATCTGGGACTCAGGTATCATATTTCTATCCTGCGATTTCGTTGGCAAATTACAAGAAGGCTGGGTCAGGGAAGGTGTTTGAGATTTGAAAAGAATCTTCCCCAGATACAATGTTTTAAATGAAGGTGAGGTTGCCGGGCTGGTGTCAAAACTCCCATTCCCTTGGTGTACGCCAGGCCCTGCTCTGAGCTCTGATCTCTGACAGCCAGCACTCTGCCTCTGACCTCAGCTCCCATGGAGGGTGGCGGACACAGCCCACACATGGGACTGCTTTTTAACCCCGCTTTTCCTCCTCTCATCAACTCTCCTTAAAATTTTGAGTTTTGAAACAGGGGTTAACCTGTTGGTCTCTACCCTCCCAGAAACCCCTGGCTTCTTCAGAAAGCAAGAGCCCCCAACTCATACAGGCACCCCAGGGAGAGAGAAATGAGAGCTAGACTTGGGGGCCTACACATCTGCATGACTAAGGGAGCCACTCAGACCTTGAGACCTTGATTACATCTCACAAACTACGATGACAACAGATGATTTATACCCCCCACTACCCATTCCCTAAGAAAAACTGTTGCCTCTTGCAAAGAAGTCACCATTGAAAATCCCTGCTTGGATCTGGGCAAATGGGACCTGTCAGCCTGAGCAGTAGTCCTGGGTCAGGCCAGAGTTTGCCCCCGTAAGCTGGTCAATTTCGGGAAAATCCGGTATGTGGCGACACTCTCCGGGTGGACTGGGAGGGCGCACACACATGCTCCTGAGCCCTCTGTCCCTCTGCTGCCTTCTGTGCGCGTCTGCACAAGGAACAGTAATCAATGGCACTTCCAGAAATGCCACCCAAGTGTGAGATCCCAGCCTCTGTCCTGTAGATACCCAAATCTTTATGAGGGGCTCCTAGGAGCAGTTTTCACTTGGCTTGAGGGTGGGACAAGCCTTCCCCGCCTCCCACCTCAGGACAGGCAGATCTGAGGCTCCCATGAGCCCTTGAACTACCAGCAGGAACAGCGGCACTTCAGCCACAATGCTTCCAAACGAAGGACGGGAGTCCCTTCACCGCCCTGCAACACCCCAGTGATTTCCACCAGCCTATCTGTAGTAAAATGACTAACACTCCCCAAAGACAATAGGTCCTAAACCCTGGAACCTGCAAATGGGACCTTACTTGGGAAAGGGGTCTTTGCACACAGGATCTGATTAAGGATTCTGAGATGAAGAGAGCATCCTTGTTTTCCAGGTGGGTCCTAAATGCAATCACAGTGACCTTCTAAGAGAGCGACACAGGGAGGCGAGAGAGGGAGACAGGACCCAGGCAGAAGAGAAGGCCAGGTGACCACAGAGGCAAAGGTTGGACTGATCAGTTCACAAACCCAGGAATGCCAGGGGCCACCAGACCCTGGAAGGGGCAGGGAACACATTCTCCCCTAGAGCCTCTGAGGGGGTATGGCCCTGCTGACACCTTGATTTCAGACTTTTGGCCTCTGGGAAGGAAAAAAATGGGTCTTAAGCAGCTTATGTTAATTTGTTACAATACTCTTAGAAAATTCATAAGGTATCCCTCAGGCATTTCCCATTTCAACCTACCCTCATTACTGCCTCTCATCTGCTGTCCTGTCACGATCGCCACATAGCAGCCCCTGCCCCTAGTCACTCCCCCAACTCCTACGGGGTGCACACGCCCCGGGATGGGGGAGTGAAGGCCCAGCACAGATTCCCAAGGAGCCGGACTGGGGCACTCCTTAACAAGGTTTCAGCCAAAATTTTTGTCCTGATGCTTTCAACTTCCCTATAAAGAACATTCCTCTGCTCACAGGATCCCCACCCAGCGAACTCTTGGCTCCACTTCCTCTCAGCCTCCAAGACAGCTCAGCCGTTCTATCCTGGATGTGTTTTGAAATACTTGGGGGGGCAGGGGGCGAGGATGAAGCAGGACTTCTTGCTTTTGTGTCCACTTGAAATTTCCACAATTAAAAAAAGACAAGAAAAGAAAAATTTAGAAAGTTCACCTATGGTTGTGGTCACTTGTTTTTATTTTCTTCTCTACTTTGGTTTCTCTGCTGCTGGAACTTTTGCAGTTAAAGTCATTTTGCACATAATGGTACTCGGATTGTGTTTTCTTCCTAGTCTAGTGTCTTCCCTGGCTAGACTTGGTGTTTCCCACTTCCTGCATCCTAACATTCCTTAGCGACCACTCCCCAGTACTGAGCAAGTTAAAAGTGCTCAAGAAGTACTTGTTGGCTACTTTATAAAAAAATAAAAAGTAAGAAATAGCCAGTGGCTTTCTAAAACTACATTTTAAAGATTTTGTTAATTTGAGAGAGGGCGTGAGGAGCAGGAGACGAGGGGAGGGAGGGACGGGGAAGGAGAGAGAACCTCAAGCAGACTCTGCACTGAGCTCAGAGCCCAACACGGGTCTCGCTCTCATGACCCTGAGATCACGACCTGAGCCAAAATCAAGAGTTGGATGCTTAACCAACTGAGCCACCCAGGCGCCCTTCAAACTGCATTTTAAAATATAAACACTTTTAAAATAGTGGCTAAGTATTCCCAATTTGAAAAGTATTATTATTACATACATATACATATTTCTTTAAGGTTAAGACCGGAGCTGAAATCAAGAGTCAGAAACTCAACCTACTGAGCAACCCAGGCGCCCCTACGTATAATTTAAAGACAGGTCTCCAAGGAAACAGGACTGGAACTCAACCCAACCTAAATTAGCATCCAGTTTTATAGGCAAAATTTCCACACAGGAGGCTTCAGCCTCTTTGTTTGGAGATCAAGGGAACCTCAAAAGGAGGCTCACTATCTAAATGTCCTACAGCGGAAAGCCAACTCACCAGCTCAGTGACAACTGTCCTGCCACATCCAGTCTGGCATTGGTCCCTGCAAGGGAAGAAGGAGTCCTTCTTAAGACTGAGCTCAGTCACCTCTAGCAGGGTGTTAAGCCCCTCTGGCACTCAGTCTCTTCCTCTGTAAAATGGGGTGACGCATGCTCCAAGAAGCTTTGGACCAGAGTCCATTTACATCATGTGCTTGGTCCAAAGCAGGTTCCCTGTGAGTGTGGTCACTATCTATCTGATTGCTACTCCTTGCTTCCTCAACTAAAGGCTGGGTGCTAAGAGGCAAACTCGCAACGTACAGTCCACAAACAGGACAACGGTGCCACCTGTGAGGAAAGACCCCGCAGTCTCCCGTTCTCGCACAGAGAGAAGTCTCTCCCCAGAAATCTGTAAAGATCCTAACAGCAAGGGTAAAATCTCCCTGAGGTGAGAGAGGGAGGGGATGGGGGCGCACCTGTGCAGCATTCAGTTTCTGTCACTGGGTCCAGATCTGCAGCTAAGTGAAATGCCCATGTTTCCAATAATCACCTGTAGAAACCAAGATGATGACAATGGTGATGACGATGAAGGAGAAAGCCACTCAGTCCATGTTTTCCTTTAGCTGTCCTCACCTGTGTGCTCTCTCATCTGGACAAACTCTCCACCATCTAAATTCATAGGGACCCCGACTCATGTACACAGAGGCTTAAGTAGAAAATGGCTAAATCTGCCTTTTAAAAAATTGCCGCAGATGTTCTAGAAAGCTTGATTATCCTGAGCTACTAGTTTAAAAGGTAAAAGCAAAATTTTGGAACCCCATCCTCCAGGACATTTTCTAATTATAAATCCCTTTTCTCCTTAGAACAAAAAACTAAGGTAATTTGAACTCTGTTTCATAAAAAGGATTAGCCACTGATTAAATCTCTGAAAGCTGGTTCAATCTGCTTTCTATTCATTGATGAATTCATTCACCATTGATGAAGTGAAAGAAATACCTTTATTTTTAAGTCATCTCCACACCCAACACCGAGCTTGAACCCACAATGCTGAGGTACAGAGTCACGCGCTCTACGGACTGGGCCAGCCAGGTGCCTAAAAGAACTCCCTTTAATTTCACCTATGTCCTCTCTCAAGGGAAGGAAGCCTCAGATCTGAAAATGCGGTTTATGTACCCAAGGCTACTGAATGCCTAGATTCAGACGGTCACAGGGTCGTGCTCTGCAGGTCCTGAAGAGAATATGCTCACCTTGGGGTCTTCAGAGCAATGAAGCTGAATGTCCAAGATGCGAGAAGCTGAGAATAGCCAGAAGCTACCTGGCCCCGGCTTTCCAAAAGAAAAAGCTAGATGTTGATAAATATATATCCGTGGAAGATGTGGCTGAGTGGAATTCTCAGAAAAGAAAGCCATCACCACTGTAAGTCCACACTGGTTCGGTGTCTTTCTGAACGCCTTCAAAAGGGGAGCAGGGTTAATAAACTGGGGCAATGCCTTTTGGTCACAAGATATCGGTATTTTCCAAGATACATGACGGTGTCTAATAAGGATATAATGGATATGATACAGAAGTCTAGGTGTGATAGTACGTATGCTCAGCTACATAAACCCAAGAGTGTCAGTGAAAGAATTTGACAGGGTCCAAGAGGAGGGCATCTACCTCAAAACAGAGCACACAGATTTGGTCCAGTCCCTTCCGGTGTATTTAATAACATCCATATAAACAGCCTTATGAATATTCAAATAATGCTAAGCTGGGAGAGATGTCTAATGTGAAGATTAAGAAAAAAAACAGGAAAATGATAATTTAGTAAGGAGAAATGTAAACCTGCACCTACGTTTAAGAAATGAAGACTAGAACTTCTTTAAGAGGCAGATAGCTAATCTTGAATAACCAACATAAAACGCTAAGGATGACTCTACCTGTGATTTAAGGAGACAATGCTTTGGTGACTCCTCGTCTGAATTTCAGCCCCAGTTAAGAGCTGAGATTTCAGTTAATACCACCGGGTGGGGGTGGAAGAGCTGTTTTGGAAGCAGGGAACTTCCAAAAATTCTAGGTGCACTTGTATGGTCCTTTCCTTTTGGATTTCTCATGTCTGTCCAGTTTTTTAATTCAACTTTGATCAAGACAGTTACAAATTCAATGCGGTTTTAAAAAAGAATATAGGGACATCCTCCGCACCTGCATCTCACAGTCAGAATATGAACACTGACACCATCTACGAAACTTATTTCCATTTCCTCATTTTACGCGCACTCTTGTGTATTCAGGTCTGTGCAATTTAATCAATGTGTGCAGATCCACATACCCAGGACAGTTAAGATACGCTTAAGGTGGATTCTAACAGGCACCCTCCTTAAGTCTCCGTTTACGAAGAAAAAAAAATCACGTCATTCCCCGACTAGAAACACTGTGGGCACCGTAGCTTGGAATTACTCATGGGGCAGTAACCACTGCTCAGAGCCATGACAAATGCCCAGTGAAGTTTGCACCCTGGGTGAGACACAAACGATTCAGACCACAGAATGGAAATCCCTCACCTGACCACTGAAGACAGAGAGACCAGAGTTGCGACTCCTTGCCCCTCCTCAACGAGGACAGGAACCCCGAACTCTTCCTGTCCAGTGGTCTCCGAGCTTTCTCTAGCGGCCCATTCACCTGATCAAAGTCCCCGGAGGGAGCTGCTTTGACGAAACCGGCGATCACCAGCATCCAGCTCCGTTAACTACAAACGAGATAAAGGATTGTGGTTTTGGAGCAAAGCGTGCAAACACCCAGCAGTGCGGATATTTCTTCACACCAAACGTTTACATAAACTGAAAAGGGGCAGGCATAGGCGGCACACCCTTCCAGTAATTCCGGACCCCCACCTCTCCTTTGCAGGCAACGCAGACGTGGGACAGGAAGACCTCGTGGCACTGCTCCACCAAAGTGAGAACTCGGCCTGAACGCAAACACTCCCTGGACCGGAACTATAGGAAGAGCCACGAAGCAGCCTATTCCTCATCTGCGGGGCGCGCCGCAGCAGGGATTGGGAGGAAGATGGTTAGGCTTTCATGGAACGGGTCAGACGCCGTCCCCTCTGCCGCGACTTTCGGAGCACCCTCCTATGGCCAGCGCTTTGTCCCGGGCCGCGCGGCGGAGGCGGCTCTCTCGGGGGGCCGGAGCAGAGCGGGTGCGTGGAGGGTACCCGGGACACCCCCCACCCCAAGCCCGGGCCTGGGGGCAAAGCGCGCTCGGTGCCGGAACAGGCTGGCAGCACGCGGACCCACGCGGGCCGCCCGCCGCGCTTCCGGTCTCACCTGGGCGGCCTCCGGCAGCCCGCGGTCCGCGCGAACAAAGGCGGGGGCGCACGGCCGGTCGCGCGCTCCAAGATGGAGGGCTCCGGGGACTCGGCCCGCCGCCCGCCCCGCCCCGCGCGGGCGCTTCCGCCACCTCACCTGCCGGGACTACGGCCTCCCGGAGCGGACGGTTGGCGCGCCCGAGCCTCCAGGACCGCCCCGCGCTGGCGCGGGTGAAAGGGCCGGACGTCGCGTCGCGGTCCCCGACCACCCCCAGGCCCAGCGGCGCAGCGCGTGGTCCGAGCGCGCGCCCCGCCCACTCCCACCCTCCGGGCAACAGGGGCGGGGGTTGGGGCGGGAGGAGGGGGGCGGAGCGCGCTCCCGCATCCGGCGAGCCGCGCAGGTTCGCGTGCGCGCCGGCCCGCGCGCCGGCCCTCGCCCCCTCCCACTGGGTGACCAGTGGGGCAGTCCCGAGCGCGCACGCCCATCCCCAGCCTGCCGCACCGGTGCCGAGTGCTGGCCCGCCCTCGCCCACTCCCACCCTCCGGGCCCCTCGGATGAGACCCCCGAGCGCACGCCCCTGCCCCGAGGGCCTCTCTCCGCTCTATCCACCCGGAGCGCGCGCCTCCTCCCGCCCCTCCCAGCCTCTGGGCAGCCTCCGGGCAGCCCCCGGGAGCCCAGCGCGCGCCCCGCCCCCTGCCCGCTGTGCAGCCGGAGCCCTCGAGCGCGCCCGCCCCGCCCCTGCCCGGCCGGCCCTCCCCCGCGCGCAGCGCCGCCGGCGCCCAGCTCCCTCCCTGGCCCCGGCCGGCACTTTCCTCCCAAGTTGCCGGGCAAGTTTGCCGGTGGCCGGCGGCGGCGGCGGCGCCGGCAGGAGCGCCCTAACCCTCCCTCGCCGTCGGCCGGCCGGGGCTCCCCGAGTGCATGGGCGCAGGCCGGACGGGCCCTGGGGGCTGAGCGGCCGCTCCGCCTCCGCGCTCCGCGTCCCGCGCCATGGAGGGCGCCGAGCCCCGCGCGCGGCCCGAGCGCCCGGCGGAGGCCGAGGCGCGGGCGCCCGACGGCGGGCGCTTGGTGGAGGTGCAGCTGAGCGGCGGCGCCCCGTGGGGCTTCACTCTGAAGGGCGGCCGCGAGCACGGCGAGCCGCTGGTCATCACCAAGGTGAGGCGGCCGCGAGACCCTCACGATGACAGCCCTGAGGTCGGCGCGGGGCGGGGGGGATCTCGTTGGGGGTGGGGGATCTCATTGGGGGGGGCGCCGGAGGGGCGGGCCAATCGTGTCCCCAACCCGGGGGCGCTAATGTGCCTGGGTCACCTGCGGGATCGGGGTCACCGGGACACGCAAAGGTGCGTGGTTCCGGCTGCTCTGCAGCGGCTCCCCGCGCTGCTGATTCCCAGCGCCGCGCAGAGTTTAAATGGCTCCTGTTCCGGGTCCCTTCCCCTCCCCCTTCGAGAAGGGGCCTGACTGGGTCCCCTGTCACTCCCGGCTTCGCCAGCGGCGGCCTGCACCTGTGGGACTGACCAGGGAGCTGCTCAAGGAACAGTCCCACGTGCCAGGGGGGTGGACAGAACCGTCCCCACCTGTGTTTGTCACCGTAGGCCCTTGGTTCTGCACCCCCTTGAACCAGTCCGTTCCCTTATCACTAGGAAACCCAGAGGACCAGCTGTCGCCAACTCAGCTTCTCAATTCCCATCAGCCCATCAATATTTACTGACTCTCGGCTTCCAGCCCTAGATCCATGGCGCTCTGGGACCTGCAGACACGTACTGAAACTTTCAGGGTCCTTTTTCAAAGTGGGATTTGAGCTCCAATAATAAGTTTCTAATGTGTCTCATCAGGAAATGTTTGCGTTGTCTGTGGTAGGGGAAGGTGGGTGTTTAGACTTTGAATTCTATAAACAGCAATCGATCTTGAAATTGACCAGCTGAACTTGCACAGAGCTGTGAAAACAAAACAACAAACCTATCCTGTTTTCTTCTGGTTCAAAGCCTCCGTTTCTCTGGGGAGGGTTGGGCCAGGCTTTTCCGAGGGACAAAGTTCCCTTTAAAATGTAAAAATCCTTGGGGACTACAGGAGTTTGAAGGTGACTTGCTGGGTTTTTTTTCCTACTTTCCTGCTTCACTACCGGGAGGAAAGTGTAAGATCACTCCTAACTCACCCCACCCGTGAATTTGGGAAGTGGTGTGGCTTTGTTGTGCGAGGTAGCGAATGAGACACCAAACTTTTCTGTTCTGTATTTTCTCTAAGTTTTGTATTCACAAAACCAGAGACTCCGAGGGGAGGCTTGTTTAGATGTGCACTGAATTTATGTTCAACTGGGGAAAGAGGCTGTCGTTGCTATAAATTTAATGTGTAACCCATTAATGAATTGGGGGTTCTTTGAAAAGATGGTGAGCAAAGTGTGTCCAGCTTGCCCAGCGAGGTTAGTTTTCTGCGTATATGTGTACTAAAGTGTATTACCCTGTGCCTTTTTAATAAAGGTTTTAGAGGACATTCCTGATAGTAAAAGTTTAAAAGATAGCGGATAAATTACTAACACCCTTAGCGTTTCATGTATTTCTTTTAAAAAGAGGTGTACACACAATTCAACATATCTTGCTCAGACTTGTTATTACAAATGAAGGAATAAGTTGCAAAACATTAGTTAAGGTGAAATCTTGCCTTCTGTCTTTACTCCATATAAGAAAGTTGGAGGTCACTTTAAACTCTGAAATTCAGTTGTTCAACCAGAGGCTGGAGAAGTAGATCCAAGAGCACCTCCTCCTTTCTGTGGGTACTCCAGGTTCTAAACATCCTAGTGGCCTCCTGTTCACTCTGTCCAAGACTTCCCAGTCCAGAGTGTGGTAGGTGGGCAGTAAAACCCAGAAAACACGTACCAGGGCCTTTTGGGGGCATGTGAGGCCCTTCGCCTCCTGATTTGGCCTGCTGGTTGGCTTTCATGGTACTTACTAAGATGTTTTGGTCTGTTTTTTTGTTTTGTTTTGTTTTGTTTTTCTTTGGAAAAGTTTCTTGTGGGTAGGCTAGTACCAGCGTATGTGCTCTGCCTTTCCAGATGGTGTTGTAGAATTTTGCAGGAATAAAAATGTTTGGGGTTCTTCTCCGAGAGGCCCATACATCCCTTCCTTAAACTGTTGCTGTTTTCTCTAGATGCTGCAAAGTGACTGGAACTTGGTGGTTTCTTTGCTTGGTTTAGAAAAGGACTCGGGGGAGTTGGGGCCTTCTGTACTGAGTTTCCATGTACACTTGCATATGTGTGCAGAGATCAATACTCGTGCACGTGTGTATTATAGATTTTGAACTCTGCGTTGCACGGAATTGGCACTATTTCACATGCCTGTCTTTTCACTTGGATTAAGTCATCAATTATGCTTGCTTACATTCCCAACAGCTGGTAATTAACTGTCACATTATTAGAAAAGGGTGAAGGAAAGTGTGTCCATTTAGAATCGCTTAAAGAGTGGGCATACGCTTTTGGAATAGAGGTTAGGAAAAATTGTTCCACCTGCAGAATTTGGATTAATCCAAGTTTTGACTCTCCCTTGGTAGCTACTGAAAAATGTTTGGGGCTCATTATAACAGTTGTTGTTATGTGGAACTCAAATTATAATTGTTCCAATAGGACTTTGGGGGGGCTTTTTTAAAAAATTGGACTTTTTTTTGGCTTAAAAAAGAAACTTATAATTAAATATTTTGTATATAAGACCCCTGGGAAATTATACAACTCATTTTCTATGTAACAGAATCTGATGTGGGGTAGCTTGAATGACTGTAAGGTGACACACTTTTTGTGATAATAGGGGTCTGACTTGGAAGCGTCATAGGGTGCACATCTTAGAACTGTAAGCAATGCCAAGAACAAGGCTGATTTAACCCGTGATCTGCAGATCAAGAAATTTTATCAGCCCGTTTTGTAGATGCAACAGCTAAAGCAAAGGAAAGTGAAATGGCGTGCGCTGAGGTCACAAACCTGGCAGGTCATGAGAAGGCTTCCAAGGACCAGCTCTTGATCCCAGATGTCACCACTTCCCCTCTACTCGGTTCCATCTGCTGTCCCTTGCAAACACTTGCAGTGCCCTGTGAAGTAACTTTGTCACATCCATCGGGAGGATTTCTCAATTTTGGCACTACTCATTTGCTCGTCTGCATTCTCTGTTGGCGGGGGGGGGGGGGGGGGGGGGGGCTGTTCTGTGCTTTGTAGGATCTTAGAAGCATTCCCTAGCCCCACTCGCTCACTTGATGCCCCCGGTACCCCCACACCAGCTGTGACAGCCAACAAAAGTCTCCAGAGTCTGTCAGGTGTTACCTGTGGGCCAAATTGTCCTTGTTAGATTAACAGTGTCAGCACTTTAGTTTTTAAAAGGATTTTAGCTTTTAAAACTCAAGTTAATTTTTCTTTGTGAAGACACTGGCCTTTTGAAAGGTTTTCCTGAGGGGTTGTTTTCTTCCCAAGTGCTGACCCTGATAATAGGCTTTATTTACATAGTAAAACTCAAACAAATACTTGCTTCATCTGCATTTTTGTAGCTGGAGAAAGGAAATGAAGCTGGAACTCCTGAGTGCTGTGTTTTATGAGCCTTCAGTGGGGCCGTTGGGTAAGGTCGGTCTTTTCTTTGGGTCTAGTTTTGAAGTCGAAAGGGATACTTACCCTCCCAGGAGTGGCATTCTTGGAATGTGAAGTGCATGTGTGAAGTCCCACCAGACCTCTGCTGAGAAGTGGCACCCAGATTTCTCTCTGCTCAGCACCTTCATGCTGGCTTCTCTTTTGACATTTTACTGGGGCTACAAAATACACAATGTTGCTGTTTCTCCATGCTCCTGTCCCAGAGCCAGCCAAGGGGATGTCGGTGTCCTAAGAGGCCACAAAGATTTTGACTCCTTAGTGTTTCCAAGGCCTCATTTTGATGTGGGTTTGGTCCAGGGACCCGGATAATCTGATACCATGGATGGATGTGGTCGCTGTTTTGGCCTGTTCCTTTCTCCATTGATTCAGCAAATGTGAAACATCAGTGGGGGTAAGGGAGGGGCCTAATCTCTAAAAAGTCACTGGAGGGCCTAAAATTTCAAATGAGCCCTTAGGGAGCATTCTGTGCACCAGCTGGGTGTCAGTAGGCCCCCTGCTGTCCAAAGAATGTTTCTTAAAGGGGGAAGGAATGAAGCTCCAGACCCTCCTTTTCGCCAAGTCCCTCCCTGAAGAATGCCAGAGCCGCGCCAGCAGCACCAAGGAAGACGTTACTTTGGGCCTGGTGTGGTCCCATGGGTGGCTCCTTCGGGAAGCTGCTGACTTTTGGGTTGCCTGTGAGGAACCCTGCTGTCCTAGAGCAGGACAGCGGAGCTGTGGCTTGAGATGCCCCCAGCCTTACTCTCCCACTTGGGGGCTTTCGGGCCGTTTAAACGTTTCTCTGGATACGAGACAAAGTCCTTAAATGTCCTTTCTAGTTGGATACTGAGGGTGGGGTGGAAGGGAATCAGGGCACATATTTTGAATGGAGATTACACAGCCAGGTGGCAAATGTCCTGTGTAACCATTAGCCGAGCTCCTGACGGCCAAGGCCCAGCGCAGAGACTGGCCGTTGGTGGTGGGTGGGGGTGGGAGGCACCGGACACCGGAGGTCCCTTCCTTAATGGCTCAAACAGGGGCTCCATTTTACAGGACCTGGCTGAGTCACTGTCATAGGTGACCTCAGAGCCTGGAGCTAGTCGCAGCCTTGGTCAGGACACGTCATTGTCCTCACCTGTTGTTATTTGTCCCCAACAGCCCAGTTCTTTGTCAGAGATCAGTAAAGGTTTTGAAAACAGGGATGTGATGAATTCAGCAGGCGATTTGGAGCTGACAGATGTGCCCTTGTCTGTGGCTCTTGCTGGATCTCTGTGTGAAAGCCCGGCAGTGTGTGCACTCCAGGATCCTGGACGTCTGACCGCCCACCGTGGCCGAGGCCGGGAGAGCCCTGACACTTGCTGAGGCCAGCGGCCGACTGGCGTTGTTGGGATAACTGTAATTCTGAAGACTCATTTGTATGTTAAGAATCATTAGTATGGTTAAACAAAAACAAAAGAGAGGTGAGTTTTCTTTCGCGTGTGCTGAAAGCCCCTTTCCATTGACCTCCCTGGTGTCTGTGTCACCCTGTCCCAGTCTCTGCCTCCCACAGGCGGCCCACTTCTTCCTTGGTCCTCTGCAGGTGCGCTAGGGGCCGGGGTGGGAGGTCGGGCAGTGTGACATCACCCTGCAGGGTCTGGTGGCTGTGCGGTTCGGCGGGTCGAGGATTCTTCTAGACGCTAGTTGAGCCGGAGTATCGTCTGTAAACCCGCATGTGGGCTTCTGTGTGGTAGCAAGCGGTGACCGTAAGCGGTGCGCCACACTTCCACACCATGTTGGATTTGCACTTCCTGATGCAGTTGTGAGTATTTCCTGACGTGTCCTGACATTAGTCTTTTGGAAAAAGAAAGCTGGTTTGCTGGAGAGCTTAATGTAGCATAGCATGATAATGAAGTGTTCTTAAAAATAGTCGTTTTCGGGCACCTGGGTGGCTCAGGTCATGATCTCAGGGTCCTGGGATCGAGTCCCGCATCGGGTTCTCTGCGCGGCAGAGATCCTGCTTCCCTCTCTCTCTCTGCCTGCCTGTCCATCTACTTGTGATCTCTGTCAAATAAATAAATAAAATCTTTAAAAAAAAAAAAATAGGGACGCCTGGGTGGCTCAGTTGGTTAAGCAGCTGCCTTCGGCTCAGGTCATGATCCCAGCGTCCTGGGATCGAGTCCCACATCGGGCTCCTTGCTCATCGGGGAGCCTGCTTCTCCCTCTGCCTGCCATTCTGTCTGCCTGTGCTCGTTCTCTCTCCCTCTCTCTCTCTCTCTGACAAATAAATAAATAAATAAATCTTTAAAAAAATAGTCGTTTTCACCTTGTCCCAGTGAACTGGAATTCCTTAACTTACCTTTCTCTTTCACGGCCACGGCCACCACCAGAGCTGGGCCCCCTGCTGGGAAAGGGCTGGTTTGTCTGTTTGGAAAACAGCTTGGAATTGCCCTCTTGCCAAAGCTGTTTTGTGTCAGAATTCAAATACACCTGGGTTTGTGGATTCCTTAGGGCCTCTTTGGGGCTTTTCTTGTACACAGGGAGCCCTGTAAACATTCGCCAAGATAATTTAAGGATTGAAAGGCTAAATGGACTTTTTATTCAGGTCTTCTTTTACTTTGAAAACACTGTGGTCAGGAGTGGGGCAACACTTGGAGGAGAAATTCTGCCAGCTGCACCCTTCCAAGCTAAAAACTTGCGCTCACATGAAGGACTTTGAAAGAGCTGAGGGTCCCGTGTTACTCTCTTCGGTCTTATTAAAACAGAAGCAGCATCTAACACTGCTATGTTCGGGAAGAATTGTTTTTCTTTTACCTTGTTGGAACAAATGTCCGCATTGTCTTGCGGTAGATGGGGCCTTTTCTGTTTACTGATGTGAATGTTATGGCTTCTCTTTGGGGAATGTGTCTTAAAAAGACAATAGAGTAAAAAAATAATCAGAATAATCTAGTTTCAGGTTCCAACAAATATGATGGTTCTGGGCAGGATTTTCTGAAATGTAGCAGAACAGTAACAGTTTTTAACCTGGGTTGTTCTTTTTAAATCCCGAGGGCATTGTCAGGGACCGTTATCCACGTCTGGGATGGGGAAGGGAGAACTGTGCTCCAGACCCTCTGGGCACGGTTGGGATTCTCTCTTTCTTGGCCAGAGCGGACTAACACGTTCACATCAAAGGCAAATAATATTCCAGGCCTGGTAGATTCTGTGTGCTGTCAAGGCAACATTTTTACTTACTCGAGGAAGGAAAGGAACAAAATATAAGTGTATCTTTTTGAGTTTTGTTTTCATTTATATCAAAGTGGTTCTGGCACAGTATAAATAATCAAATAGTTCTTCGGGGCCTGTTATCATACCAACAGCTCCCCACTGAAGCTTTTTAGCTGCTGTCTTCTGGCATTTGCATACATTCTCTGCCGCTGCCACTTCTGTTTGTTATGTTACCTTCCCACCACAAGGGAAACAGGAGTTAGCCTTTTTCTGCACACCACCTGCCCACCATCCACCCCACACTTAAATCTGAAGTTAGGATCTTTGGTTAGAAGAGGGTTTTTCAACTTGAGCTCCACTGACATTTTGGGTCAAATACAGCTTAGCCTTGAACAACATGGGTTTGAGCTATGCAGGTCCATTTACACATGTATTTTTTTTTTTCAATAAATACAATAAAGTACTATAGATATCTTTTCTTTATGATTTTCTTTATGTTTTTCTAATTTTACTTTATTTTAAAGATTTATTTATTTGACAGATTGATCGCAAGTAGGCAGAGAAAGAGGGGGAAGCAGGCTCTCCACTGAGCAGAGAGCCCGATGCGGGGCTCAATCCCAGGACCCTGAGATCATGACCTGAGCTGAAGGAAGAAGCCTAACCCACTGAGCCACCCAGCCCCCCACCCAATTTTATTTTAAGTAATCTCTACACTCAGCACAGGGCTCAAACTCACCACCCTCTGGTCAAGAGTCTCACACTCTACTGACTGAGCCAGCCAGGAGCCCCTCTTTATGATTTTCTTAATCATACTTTCTTTTTTCTAGCTATCTTCATTGTAAGAATATAGTATGTAATAAAACATGAAACATGCCGAGGTCATGTTAACGGGCCTCCAGCCGACGGTCACCTATTAGTAGTTAAGCTTCGAGGGAGTCAGAAGTTACGCACTTATTTCTGACTGCACGAGGCATCAGTGCCCCTAACCCCCATGTTGTTTAAGGGTCAAGTGCATCTCTTTGTTTTGGGGGGCTTCCCTGTGCATTGTAAGAGGAGCAGCTTCCCTGGCCTCTACCCTCAGAGCTCGTAGCTCCCCTCACCCCGGTTGTGACAACCAAACCTGCCTCTGGACATTACCACATGTCTCTTTGGGGGGGTAAAATCACCCCCTTTGAGAACCACGCAGTTAAGAGTATTCAGTGTTTGCATTATTTTGACGGCCAGTGCTATCGATGCTGAGCCTGGCGGTACAAACTGGTTATTTTTCCCGTGCAAGTTTTCACAGTCACCAAGGTTCTTGTTTCTTTGCTTGATTTCTTCCACACTTCTCATTAATTCAGCCTCCAAATCTCCCCCAATTGTGAAAAATCTTTTAATATATTCCAACACACTGGGGGTAGGCTTTAACGACCTTCTCTCTCTGAAAACGGCGTTTTATCTGCACAGTGAATGCATCGTTCCATAGAGAAGTCTCTGTTGAGCTCGTTCTCCCCATCGATGCTCAGGATTGCTGTGGGGAGAGCAGGCCTTCGTGTTTCTTGCTCTTTGGACTGGTGCTAATTTTTTCTGATTTATATTTCATTTCTTTTTATTTTTTTCCTTCTTTTAAAGATTTTATTTGAGAGAGAACATAAGCAGGAAGAAGGGCATAGGGAGAGGAAGAAGCAGACTCCCCCCTGAGCACATGGGGCTCAACCTTGGACACTTCAGGGGCTGGACACAGGGCTGGAAGCGGGGCTCGATCCCAGGACCCTGGGATCATGATCTGAGCTGAAGTCAGATCCTTAACCGACGGAGCCACCCAGATGCCCCATATTTTTGTTCTTTTGGGGAGCTTTCTACAGCCTTAGCTTTCAGACCTTACATTGAGTTTTAAATTTATGCTGTTTTTTTCAAACTCCAAAGCTTTTGTTGTTCCAAATGTTCCTTTTTTATCTCTTACTGATCTTATTTCATGGTTCTTCTTTTAAAGAAGATAGGAGGGACGCCTGGGTGGCTCAGTTGGTTAAGCAGCTGCCTTCGGCTCAGGTCATGATCCCAGCGTCCTGGGATCGAGTCCCACATCCGGCTCCTTGCTTGGCTGGGAGCCTGCTTCTCCCTCTGCCTCTCCCTGCCATTCTGTCCGCCTGCGCTCGCTCTTTCTCCCTCTCTCTCTGACAAATAAATTTTAAAAAAAAAGTCTAAAAAAAAAATCTTAGAATAAATAAATGAAAAATAAAGAAGATAGGATAATTAATTGAGGATAATTAAGCTGCTTTTTTTTTTAAGATTTTATTTATTTATTTGACAGAGAAATCACAAGTAGGCAGAGAAGCAGGCAGAGAGAGAAGAGGAAGCAGGCTCCCTGCTGAGCAGAAAGCCCGATGTGGGGCTCGAACCCAGGACCTGGGATCATGACCTGAGCCGAAGGCAGTGGCTTAACCCACTGAGCCACCCAGGCACCCCTGCTTTTTTTTTTTTTTTTAAAGTCTTCTTTCTGCATAGATTGAGTTTCTGAGCTCTGCTGCTTTTTTGTTTGGGCTTCTCTCTTCCCTGTTGAAGGCTGTCCTTGAATGTCTCGTGACCCTTGTCGTTGGCAGTATTTAAGAGTAGGTGACCCAAGTGTTCTTTGGGAGCTGCATGCGTGTGGCTGAGGGCCGCTGAGGCGGCTTCCCTAGGGAGTCCTGTAAGGCCATAGCTTCGAGGTTTCTTTTTTTTTTTTTTTTTTTAAGATTTTATTTATTTATTTGACAGACAGAGATGACAAGCAGGCAGAGAGGCAGGCAGAGAGAGAGGGGGAGGCAGGCTTCCCGCTGAGCAGAGAGCCCCATGTGGGGCTCGATCCCAGGACCCTGAGATCATGACGTGAGCTGAAGGCAGAGGCTTTAACCCACTGAGCCACCCCGGCGCCCCAGCTTCGAGGTTTCTTTCTGGGACCATCCTGTCTTTGTCAGACGGTAACTCTTACCTCGACTGGAAGTGAGTTTCCAGTATAGGGCAGATTTGAAGGCTGCTGTGAGGTATGCCAGTTCAGGGGATGCCTGCTGTGATCAGCCCAGTGGGAGTGGTCGCCACTGCCCGCTGTGTGGCCGCCGTGGTTCCAGTTTGTGGGGAAGGTTGTCACTGGCATTAAGCGGCAATGCTTGTGTTTCAGGCTGGATCTTGACTCTGTCGTTACCCTTTTCAGTCTCTAATCCTCAGCCTGTCAAACCAGGGTCGTTCCCATTCTGTTACAATATCACAGGAATTACAGGAGGTGAAATATAAAACTAGCTGTAGGAAATTTAAATTCCTTATCTTCTCCCCTTCCTCCCTTTGCACTATTTAATTCTGTTTCATGAAGAATTGGACAACTAGGGGCGCCTGGGTGGCTCAGTGGGTTAAAGCCTCTGCCTTCGGCTCAGGTCATGATCCCAGGGTCCTGGGACAAGTCCCACATCCAGCTCTCTGCTCAGCGAGGAGTCTGCTTCCCCCCTCTCTCTCTGCCTGCCTCTCTGCCTACTTGTGATCTCTGTCAAATAAATAAATAAAATCTTAAAGAAAAAAAAAAAAGAATTGGACAACTGTGGGGCCCCTTAGTGGCTCCATTGTGTAAGGGGCTGCCTTTGGCTCAGGTCCTGATGGTCCCTGTTCAGCGGGGAGCCTGCTTCTCCCTCTGCCCCTTCCCCTGCTTGTGCTCCCTCACACGCTCTCTCCCAATCTCTGACAAATAAATAAATAAAATCCTAAAAAGGGGGAATTGGAAAACTGGGGGGCCTGGATTGCTCAGTCAGTGGAGCATGTAACTCCTGATCTCAGGGTTGTGAGTTGGAGCCCTATGTTGGGTATAGAAGTTACTTGAAAATAAAATCTTTTTAAAAATTTGAAAAATGTAAAAATAATGTTAATGCATTGAACCACCAATTCACTGTGGAAAGACTTTAATCTAGATTTTGTGTAGCAACATGTTAAATGTCTCGGGAGGATTCTGTTACTGATTTTGGTAGTTCAGTACGGTGTTTGAAGGAAGGCATTTAATTAAAATGCACATCTATTGCCCAACAACAATACATTGGTTGTGCTCTTTACACCACACTGGAAGCAATTGTTTCTTCTTTTCCATAATTTTTTTTTAAGATTTAATTTTTGAGTAATCCTATACCTAGCGTGGGGCTCGAACTCAGGAGCCTGAGATCAAGATTCTCACACTTCACTGACTGAGCCAGCCAGGTGCCCCATCTACCGGGGGTGGGGGGTTTGTTTGTTTTTTTTTTTATTATTATTATTATTAATAGTGTTTCTCATTTTCCTAATACTAACGAAGGGTAGCTCTTTCAGATCAATGTGATATTCAGAAAAACAGGATTTTAGAAAAGGGCCTTGGGAAGAGAAAGTAATAGGAAAGATGAAGGCTGAGTATCCCTACGACAGGAGGCTCTATTTTGGGACTGCTCTGTTCTGCGGCAGTTGGAGGCCTTTTGGGGCACGGAGCTGGACCCGTAGGCTTGCCGGGGTGCCGTCTGCTCACCGCAGCAGTCCAGTTCTCCTCCTCCCGCATGCCCAGCCAGACTACGTTTCCCAGCTTCACACTGCTGGGCGCGACCTTGTGACGGTTCTGCCCCATCAGACGCAGGGGAGGTGGTGTCTGCCGTTGCAGCCTGTCCTTCTCTCCTCTCTTCTGGCTGTCTGGAGTGGAGGTGGGCCTAGGGCAGAACCCGGTCAGCACAGGTCCCTGGATGGCGGAGGAGGCAGCTGCCCGCAGCGGGGTTGCTCCCTCCCGGGGACACAGGGACTCGCCGTGAGCAGGGAGCCCGTGCTGTGTGTGAGCCCTTACGCGTTTCTGGGATCGCGCACTCTGTGAGAGGCCATTCTAACAGCTGAAATCACAGTTTTCCTTCTCACAAATACACCTGGCTGTAGGAGATCGAATATGTGACAGCTTCCATGCGCACGGGAGGGAATGATGATGGACCTTGCAGAAGGCATCACTGCGGGCACCTAATTAGCACTTGCACGGGCTTCTTCCCCGCACCCTTATTACATAAAACTAGGCCTGCGTGCCATTGTTTTGGCTTCCTTCCACCTCAGCTTTTCCTCTCAGACGATAATTTAATTTTCACCCTGCCTTGGTTTGCCTTCTCCTCCCTGCAGATGATTGCCTGGAAGCCAGGGAGAGGTAAGGCAGAGGCAGGAGAATCCCAGCTCAGGTAGGGCTGGCCGGAGGACAGGGCTGGGGGCCCGCTGCTGGTGTGATGTCAGGCTCCGACCTTCCTCCTACTTGAATCGCCCTTTCCTAAACCGCCATGCTTCAGGTGCAGAAGAGTTGGCCGGGAGGGTTACACATTAAGTCTTCATTAGCAGGGCTGTCTTTATCAGATTGATGAATTATAATCTTGTACTGCAGACTGGTTTTCCCCTCCAGGGGACGGGATGTAGACTCATGAGTTAGACTGGAAGAAAAGGAGGTCAGGATGCGTGCAGAGCCCCAGCCAGCGGTGTCAGGAGGAAGGTGCCGTTGCAGTGCAGATCTGAGGGACAGGACAAGGGTCTCTTCTGCTTAGGGGCCAGGAAAGCCGGGGAGCGTGGCAGGCAGGGCGGGACGGGGACGGGAGCCTCGGGGTGGGTAGCTCCCCCTGACTTTCTGGGGAGGGGAAGGTGCTTCCTTGCCTGTGGCTGGCAGACACCACGAAGCCACATCTGTTTAGGGTAATTGTGGTGTTTGTAGGTTTTGAAGCACATAGATGTTTATCTGTGCTCTTTGTACATATGCTTGTAAATTTTTAAGTATAGTGATGGGTTTTTTGATGCAGAAACCTTAAAATCATCTTGAAAAAAGTGAAAATGAAGGAAATGATTGGTCAGTAGCCCAAAACATAGTAATCTTATTTCTGGTGGCGTGGCTGTGCTGATTCATTTTCCCTATCTCTGGAGTTCTTTGCTTGGCTCCATGTAATCTACATATTCATTGCTTGAAGGTAATTCTCCTAAGAATTACACTGTCGTCAATCTTGGGAATCAGGGGAAGCTTAGAGGAAGCTTTGTTTTGTGTATGCCACTTGGAATTTTGAAAGTGACATGTTTTGTTATTGTGGAATATATTGAGTTTAATTAGTTTTTTTCTAAGCAGGCCTATTTTTTCAAAAGCCCTAACTTCTGGGAAACTGACTATATTGGTCAAATATGTCACTCTTTAAAACAACTGTGTGGGGGTTTTTTGGTACGTGTAAACTTTTCTTTTAATTTTCTTTTTTTTTTTCTTTTTAATTGTATTTATTTACTTACCAGAGAGAAAGCAGGTACAAACTGTGGGTGAGGGACAGAGGGAGAGGCAGACTCCCCCCTGAGCAAGGAGCCCGATGCCGGACTCAGTCCCAGGACCCTGGGATCATGACCTGAGCCAAAGGCAGATGCTTAACGGACCTAGCCAGCCAGGTGTCCCTTCTTTTAATTTTCCTTCATGTTTAGATGTTCTGGACCTTTTTTTTTTTTTTTAAGATTTTATTTATTTGTTTGACAGACAGAGATCACAAATAGGCAGAGAGACAGGCAGAGGTGGGGAGGGGGATGCAGGCTCCCCACCGAGCAGAGAGCCTGATACAAGGCTTGATCCCAGGACCCTGAGATCCGGGCCTGAGCCGAAGGCAGTGAGTTAACCCACTGAGCCACCCAGGCGCCCCATGGACCTTTTTTTTTTTTTTTTAAAGTAGGGTCTACGCTGCCTCAGCATCGGGCCCAAACTGGGACTTGAACTCATGACCTGAGCTGAGATCCAGAGTTGGACGGTTAACTGACTGAGCCACCCAGGTGCCCCCAGATGTCATGAATCTTGAATGAAAGTTTGGGAAGGAAACCTCTGGACTTGGAAGGACAGGGCCTGCTGCTGCTCTAATCATACTGACTTTGTGCCAGTATAATCCCAGGATGTCACAGCTGATACCCTCCAGGGTTTGGGAGAGGGTGCTATTTCCGTCCTCCTTCCCATCTTCAGTGACTGGTGTTTAGGAGAAAAGAATTACAACCTGATGCCAGGGGATGCAACCACAGTGCATGCTGCACTCTCTGCTGCTGACTGACAGTGCCCCTTCCTGTGCCCAGGGAGCTTGGTCAGCTTTTCAGAGTTCAGTCCTCAGCATTCCCAGGGCCGCAGCTGTCATCTGACAGAGGTGTCTTAGTCACAGGAACACGCTGTGTCTGCCTTTCTTTCTGTCCATTGTGCCAACAGCCTTGACTGGCTCTTGTCCTTTGCCGTCGTCTGCTGCAATGCTGGTTTGTCTGGAAGGTTCTACCCCCCGTGTCTCCTCTCTCATCTAGGTGAGCTCAAGCGTGTCCCTGCCAGAGCTGGTGTGTGCGGAGGCCTCTCCCATCTCCAGCTGCGGTGTCCAGTCTCCAGCCCTTCCCTCCCTTTATTCCTCCACACGCGCCACCTCCCCCCCCCACCGCCCCCACCATTGCTCAGATGGCCCCTCCCATGCGAATCGGGCCCCTGCATAATCCTCCCCACCAGAGGCTCTTCATGGCCCTGGGCGATCAGGGACCTTGCTGCCTCCTTGAGCCCGATCGACTGGGACCTCCCTGAGACTGGAGACTGGATGTGCCTCGTCTGGGTAGCCCAGTCCATTGGCCCCTGCATGGTAAGGAGGTGCTGGTCTGGAGCTCATGCCTGGAACCAGGCCAGCATTGGGCTGCTGCTCCTGGTGTCGGCCTTGGCAGTGAAGGTCAGAGTACGCCCAGGACCGAACATTTCCCACGGCCCCCGTTTCCATGAGCCAGGGCCTGGGGCCTGTGGGGAGGCTGCAGGTCTGGGGAGACCACGCGGACCGTCAGTTTTTCTAAGAACAGGACCGTACCTGTCGGTAAAGGTGCTACAGAAGGACACTGCCTCGGCCTCCTCGCAGTGTGGGATAACTCAGGTCGGGCCCTCCGCAGTGGACAGAGAGCCAGGATACCCAGCCGCGAGGGTTCCTGGCCGCAAGGGTGAAGAGCATGCCCCCGGCCCACCAAGAGAGGTAAACGCGGGGACCACAAGTTTGTGTTAGAATCTGGAGCCGACGGTGACCTGTCCTTTTCCTCTCTTCCAGATGGCTTCTGACATGGTGGGTGCGCTTTGTCCTGAAAGGCGCACTCACACCTTTAAAGGAAGCCCTGCCCTGAGTTTCCTCCCCTGCCCTCCTGGGCTACGTTTTCCTATCTTAACTGCTGCGTCCCTTTGTAAGCCGATGTGATTGTCACCAGTAGGTTAGGGAGGGGTGGCCCGGCAAGAGCCCGACTCGAGAGCAGTGTGGGTGACAGGTGTACCTGTGCACTCGTGACGCCTGCCGGCGGACCTGAATGAGCACAGGCCTGACGCCACGGGCAGAGTTGTCCTGGGCACTCACCTGGCCGCCACTGACTGACTTGAGCAGAAATCGAGTCAGATAAACGCTTAACTGACTGAGCCACCCAGGTGCCTCTGAATCTTACAATTTTATTTATTTATTTTTAAAGATTATTTACTTATTTGACAGAGAGAGAGAGAGAGCACAAGTGGGCAGAGAGGCAGGCGGGGGCCAGGGGAGAAGCAGGCTCCCCACCGAGCAGAGAGCTCTACGCGGGGTCTCGATTCCAGGACCGCAAGATCATGACCAGGGCCGAAGGCAGAGGCTTAACCCACTGAGCCACCCAGGCACCCGGCATCTTACAATTTAAAAAGCTTCAGATGAATAGTTTTTGGAAACTCATGACAGGCTCTGTCTTAATGACACGAGAGGGAATGTGGGTCCCTGCTGTGGGAATCACGCGGTCTCACCTGGGCCCTTAGAATAGCCGCGACACAGCATGCAGGGTTCCCGGCGTCCTCTCCGCCCAGAGGATTGCGCTCACGGGTGCCTGCTGCTGTCGCTGTCTGAGCGTGAGCATCTCGAGCCGCCCCATGAAATGGACACTATTACTTCCCATCTTGCAGCCGAGGGTAGAGAGTTGCCTAAAGGGAGGATGGCACCCACCGCACCAGCCGCTACCTGGGGAGCTTTTGACCAGGGGGGTGGGGCTGGAGCCTGCGAGCTAAGTGCTTGGTGGCTGCAGACAGACCTTCCTGGGGTTGGGGAGCATCCCTCCTTCACGACGCCATGGCCACCTCCATTCCGCTGTGGCTTCATTTGAGGGTGCCGTGCACCTTGCTGCTGGGCTGACTCTGCCACGCAGACCCCCTGCAGCGTCACTCCATGGCTCCAGATCAGGGAAGCATCGCTCCTGGGGGAAATGGTCCTAATCTGCTCTCCTCTTTGCAGTAGTACAGCTTCAGACGAAAACGAAAACTTCCATTCTTGAACCCAGACTGTAGGGGAGTCCCTCAATAAGCGTGACTTCCAGGGCTGGGGACATTGAGACTATCTTCATATAGCATCGTATTCTGTTAACTATTTTATTTCACTTTTCTTCTGCCCCTTGTTTTGTAACAAGCCTGCCCCGAGGTTCGCAGGGCTGTGTGTGCTCTCGGCTGAGAAGGCAAGGCCCTGGGTTCCCTGCTGCCCGTCCCGTGAGCTGGCTGGACATCCAGGGCTCCAGCCCACCGGGGCCTTTCACTGCACAACTAAATGGCCCTTTTTTTCTCTGACTTTTTCTCTTTCTTTTGAATTTATTTGAGAGACCTTGAGTGAGCACGCATGAGAGGGGACAGAGGGTGAGAGACAGAATCTCAAGCCAACCCCTGACCTCAGCCGAAACTAAGAGTCAGACCCTTAACCAGTTGAGCCATCCAGGTGCCCCTTTCTGTGAGACTTCTAAAAAAAAACTTTTTGAGGTTTTTTTTTTTTTTTAAAGACTTATTTATTTGCAAGAGAGAGTAGGCTCGCAGGAGTGCAGGGCAGGGGGAGGGGGAGCAGAGGGAAAGCAGACTCCTCGATGACCCTGACCCTGAGATTATGACCTGAGCCGAAATCAAGAGTCTTTGGATGTGTATCTACCCCCATACCCCACTTCTGTGCTCTCGCACCTGCTCCCTCAAATAAAATCTTAAGGGAAAAAAAAAAAAAGTCTGGGGAAGAAAAGCCAGACACTTAACACACTGAGCCACCCAGGCATTCTGAGATTAATTTTTAAAGTGTAAGAATCCTGGGGCACCTGGGTGGCTCAGTGGGTTAAGCCTCAGCCTTAGGCTCAGGTCATGATCTCAGGTTCCTGGGATGGAGCCCCGCATCAGCCTCTCTGCTCAGCAGGGAGCCTGCTTCCCGCTCTCTTCCTGACTACTTGTGATCTCTCTCTCTGTGTCAAATAAATAAATAAAATCTTTTTTTTTTAAAGATTTTATTTATTTATTTGACAGACAGAGATCACAAGTAGGCAGAGAGGCAGGCAGAGAGAGAGAGAGGAAGAAGCAGGTTCCCTGCGGAGCAGAGAGCCCGATGCGGGGCTCGATCCCAAGACTCTGGGATCATGACCTGAGCCGAAGGCAGAGGCTTAACCCACTGAGCCACCCAGGCGCCCCTAAAATCTTTTTTTAAAAAGTGTAAGAATCCTTAGGATTTTTATAAAGTTACGTGCCCCCATTCTCCTAAAGCTATATAAAATACTAGACTCTCAACTTGGTGATAGAGCTGTTCATAGTTCTAATATTTTAGATCTTTCTCCAAAGCTAGAGGTTAGCAAACTTTTTCTGCCCAGGGCCAGAGTAAACATTTTTGGTTTTGTGGCCCAAACTGCTATTCTCTGCAGTTACAGCATGAAAACAGTCACGGACAATACATCAATGAAAGGGCTGGGTGCCAATAAAACTTTATCTACAAGAGCAGGTGGTGTGCGGGATTTGGCATGCTGGTTGAGGGATTGCCTCCCCCCAGCAAGCCGTGGTTTATCAAAGTGTGGCCCTCAGACTAGCCCTATCAGTATCACCTGGAAACCTGTTAGAAATGCACGGTCTTGAGGTGCCTGGGTGGCTTGGTTGGTGAAGCATCTGCCTTGGGCTCCAGTCATGATCTCAGGGTCCGAGGATAGAGCCCTGCATCGGGCTCCTTGCCCAGCAGGGAGTCTGCTTCTCCCTCTCCCTCTGCTTGTCCCCCTATTTGTGTCCCTGTGGTCTCTCGCTCTCTCTCACTCTCTTCCAAATAAATAAAATCTTTAAAAACAAACAAATTTCTAAAACAGCACTTCTCCGGATCAGTAGAGGAAATGGGGGGAGACGGCAGGGAGCAGCAGGTGGCCCCAGGAAGTGGATTTATTTCTAACACCTCTTGTGTATCCCGAAGCCAGGCATTTCTGGAATTTAGACTCAGACCTTCTGAGCAGAACTGCCGCATACCTGACCACATTTGCTAATGCGTATTTAGTGTTTGAAATAAAAGCCGGTTGGGAACATACTGTCTGATTCCATTGACGGAAATGTCCAGCATAGGCAAATGCATAGAGACAGAGAGCGGATGGGGATAGTTGCGAATGGGCTCGAGGTTTCTTTTGGGGAGTGATGAAAATGTAATTGTAAACGTTAGAAAGGTGGATTTTATGGAATGTGAGCTATAGCTCAATAAAGCTGTTACTGAATAAAAGGAAATGGGTTGGGGCTCAGGCGTCTTCTTGAATTGCAAAAACTTATTGCCAGGAGGCCAACTGGGAAAGTCCCATGCTCTGGGCAGTTCCGTAGAGGTAAAGCCCCACATTGTGCTTATCACCGGATTCCTCTGTTGGTACTGGGTCTGGCCCATGGGCAGACAGCCTGGGGAGAGCATCAGTATTTTCTCTTCAGGGAGACTCACTGCTGACAGCCGGGAAGCCCCTGGGCTGGGAAAGCCTCTTCCTGCAAGTTAGAGGAAGTGGGGGAAGCTGCTTGGGAGGCTAGGCAGGCAGGAACCCAGGCCTTGCTCCAAGAGCAGTGGGAGCCATGGAAGGTGTTAGAGCAGCTGGGGTGGCAGGGGTCACTCTGGCAGCAGAAGGGCAAGTGGGTTCACGTGTGTGGGGAGGAAGCTTTCAGCTACTGGTGGCAGTAGGGAGAAGTCTGGGGATCTGAGAGGTACCCCCAAGGCACAGGGGTTCCCACCTAGAACTGGTGCTTGGAGGGAAGTTCCTGGATGTAGCCCCTGAGCTAAGACTGCGGGTGCAGGTGATCCGCTCCTCTCCCCAATGCATTCGCTGGCGGCTGGGACAGAGCAGGGCCGCGAGTCTGCCGAGTCGCAGCTCCTAAAAGTGGAGAGGCCTCCAGGAAGCTCCGTGAGGGAACAGGTGGGTCCAGGGTAGACCTGGCCCTTCTCTTTGTCCAGGTTTGATTGGAGCCACGAGCAGGTGTGCTCAGGGGCCCTCCACACAGGCCGCTGTCCTTTCCCAGCACTTCCCAATAAGCATTTAGCTTGCTTTGCTCCTAAGTGAATTTTCCATGTGCTGCCCTGCTTCTGGAGGAAAGGAGCAGCTGGTTGGAAAAAATTCCCTTTTAGGAATAAAAATTATTAAAAAGTAGTTGTCTAGCTCAATCATTTGAGTTGTTTTAACCTAAATTTTCTCCATTTTATGAAACACGGGTAAAAATAAGGATGTTGCAAACATTCGGGAAAGATGGGGTTGGCTTCTCTGGAAAGCAAGATCAGGTTTTTTTTCTTTCTTTCTTTCTTTTTTTTTTTTTTTTGACAGAGGGAAAGATCACAAGTAGGCAGAGAGAGGGGGAAGCAGGTTCCCCGCTGAGCAGAGAGCCCAATGCAGGGCTCAATCCCAGGACCCTGGGATCATGACCTGAGCTGAAGGCAGAGGCTTAACCCACTGAGCCACCCAGGCACCTCTTTATTTCTTTTTTTTTATTAAAGATTTTATTTAATACAGAGAGACAAAACACAAGTGGGAAGAAGGGGAGAGAGAGAGAAGGAAAGAACTCAATCCGACTCCATGTTGTGCTGAGCCTGATGTAGGGCTTGATCTCACGACTCTGAGATCATGATCTGAGCAGAAATCAAAACCCAGGTGCCCTGAGAAGAAGGTATTTTGAAATTTAAGTCTCACTGGGAGATACAGTGAATATCAGACAGCTCTGCGGGCAGCTGGGTGGTTCATTAACTTAAGCATCTGACTCATGATTGCTGCTCTGGTTATGATCTCGGGGTCGTGAGATGGAGCCCCCCGTGTCTGGCTCTGCGCTTAGAGTGGAGCTCTGCCTAAGCTGCCTCAACTTTGGGGACCCGATTTCAGTAGTAGCATTTAAAGCCAGACCTGCCCTTGTAATTCAGCCCCAAGCTGTAGCTATTAATAAATAGTATTAATCACCACGAAACTGTAACTCATCAGATGAATAATCTAATTTTGCATAGATTAATAAGCATTCTGGTTATGGGACTACTGCCAAATTAATTGTACTGTAGCATAAAAATTGGTTATATGATCAAATAAATCCTCTCAGTGCTTTCTTCTTAAAAATGTGGTGTTCTTCGGCTGTCTGAGTAGCTCAGTCAGTTAAGCGTCTGCCTGTGGCTCAGGTCATGATCCCAGGGTCGAGTCCCCCCTCAGGCCCCCTGCTCAGCGGGGAACCTGCTTCTCCCTGTCCTTCTGCCCCTCCCCTGCTTGGGCGCACTCTCATGTTCTCTCTCAAATAAATAAAATCTTAACCAAAAATAAAGTTGTTCTTAATCATTATAAGATTGTATTCTAATTACCCTCATAAGTAATGAGATTTTGTATCTGTAGGTGTGACTTGGGTTCATGTAGAGTATACAGAGTGCTGTAACAACTTCATTAGTTACTTTTCTCAGAGGCAGGATCTGTAAGGCAGAGGATTTGAGGGGAGCAGACCTTGTATGAGACAGGTGGGAAGGGTGTGGACTACCACCTTTGCCCCATGACTCTGTTTCCTAGTAAGACCTGGTTTCACATTCCCCACTACTTTCAAAAAAAAAAAAAAAAAAATTTACTGATTACGTGATCACTACTTTTGAAATCATGTTTCAGATTTTAATGTAGAAACAACATTTAGGTTTTAGGTAATTGAGGCTAGTTACATTCTGAGTTTTCCCTCCCATCTTTTTCGTTCAACCGTTTAAACATTAAAAGATCATTGATTTCTAGTAAGAGAAAGGAACATCTGAGTTGGAATACAGAAGCCCAGAAATCTTCCACTGATTCCCCCATCCCCCAGGAATAATGTATTTGGACAAAAGTAATTATATGAGCCCTTTTTGCAGCTAGCTCGGGGAATTCAGAGCTCAAGCAGGGGAACAATGATGGAAAGCAGGAGGAACATTCTGGGTATTGGAATGCCAGCCAGCAGATCAATACCCCTGCTGTGCTTCTGTGATCCCAGCGCACAAGAATTCTGCCCTTTTGAACTGTGCAGGGTCTCACTGAGCGGGCCCAGTCAGTGTGGCTGATTTCCCCGGTTAGGATGCTTGCATTATGGTTCCAAACCTGGGAAGTGCAGGCAAGAGACGTTCCAAGCCAAACGTTTCCAGAAGTCTCCCCTGGGGCACAGCATGGGCAAGACGCGTACTGGGACTGCCACCTTCCCGAGATTCTCAGGATTACCTCAGTGAGAGGAGTGTTTCACTGCTTTTAGAGGGCTGTCTCTTTTTCAGATGTGATGGGGTAATGGCAGGAAAGATTTCTCCTGGAGAAGAGTTGACTATTCTAACATAGGAAGCATTGGACAAAGAAGCCCTAATATCAAAATACAGTGCTTATGGAATAGTGTGTACTTAGCATACTGTTTTATTTATTTTTTTTTTAAAGATTTTTTATTTATTTATTTGACAGAGAGAGAGCACAAGCAGGCAGAGAGGCAGGCAGAGAGAGAGGAGGAAGTAGGCTCCCCGCTGAGCAGAGAGCCCGATGCGGGGCTCGATCCCAGGACCCTGAGATCATGACCTGAGCCGAAGGCAGCGGCTTAACCCACTGAGCCACCCAGGCGCCCCTAGCATACTGTTTTAAAGGACTCTAGAAAATTCCAACTTTTTAAAAAAATTCCCTTTGCTCTGTATTAAAAAAAAAAAAAAAGAGGGAAGAAATCGCAGGCAGTGTGTGTTAAGCCTACCTTGTTTGCTGGGGTAATTGCCCCGTGGCTTTTTCTCCCTAGTAGAGGCCATGCTCATAGTATAATTAATCCTTGCATCCAGAAACAGTATTTGTACATAATCCCATGACAGCATGAAATTTTCCTTTAACTTTTAAAGCTTTTTGGTTCTCATACAATGGTGAGAATCTTTCAGTGTTCTGTTCCCATAAACCAGACTGGGGATGAGAAAACGAACGAGCTGGCATCTTCGAGAAGGTTATGTGCCTTAACTTCCGGTACTCTTCCTGTGTTTATATGCACACTGCTAAAATGCTAGCAGGCCCCGCTCGTTCTCTGGGAGCGTGCATGAAAGGATAGTGTGCGCAGTCCTTGGGAAACAGGCATTCCGTAACACTTGTCTTCTTTTAGACACCGTGCTCAAACTGGGTGCGAGGCGTGTGTGTGTGTGTGTGTGAGAGAGAGAGGGAAAGAGCTGTTTGGCTCAGCCAGCACCACTCCACCCTGTGCATGCCACACACCTGGGGACCTTGGAAGGGCGGGTGCTTGGGTGGCCTTTCCATCAGAACCCCTGGTTGTAGTGTAAGCTCCCGGGTGATTCACCCTTGGCCTTTACCCTCTTGGGGCTGCACTGGTCCCTTTAGCTCAAGCTTCCCACACCAGCAACTGCAGGGCTTGACCCCGTGGGCCCGGGTTCCCCCGGGATCAGCATCCGCACGGCATTGTCCAGCACCTCATGCACGATAGGTCCACGGCGAATGTGCAAGGCAACAACCTTTGTCAGGTTCAACAGAACTTTATTCATTTATTTATTTTGACCTGTTGGGTTTTCAGCGTGGTCATCAAAGCCACATCTCTCATGAGTCATAGCCTTCTCCATCCTTGCTGAACTTGGGTGACCCAGACCACGCCGATGGGAATTACGCAGTTAGTGTAACATCTAGGTGGTATTGCACATACTTCTTTGATAGGTATTGTTTTCTTAGAAAATCTGCTTCTAAGAGTAATTTTGGTTTTAGCTCTTGATTACTGAAAAACCAGTATCAGCAATAAGAAAAGTCACTATGAAATCATTCCTTGCCCAGGAGAAGCAGGATTTAGGGGAACTGAGTGAGAGGTGCAAATGCTTTTGAAAAGGTGTTCAGTTGTGAACCATTGCGAGCCTTCGGACCTCTACTGAGCCTTAAAACTCTGCTGCTGGTTCTTGGAAATGTTACAGCAGGTTTTGTGTAGATGGAAGAAGGGAGATGACTTCACAAATCCCCAGACACAATGGATTGAATCCCAGGCTGCATATTTGAATCAACTGGGGGAGTTTTGAAAACTATTGATGTCCAGGGTACACCCCAGACCAGTCAAGGTCACAGGGTGGGCCCAGGTGTCAGGGGTTTTATTTTATTTAAAGATTTTATTTATTTGTCAGAGAGAGAGTGCACAAGCAGGAGGAGCGGCAGAGGGCCAGAGAAGCAGGCTCCCCACTGAGCAGGGAGACAGATGATGTGGGACTCGATCCCAGAACCCTGGGATCAGGACCTGAGCCACAGGCAGGTGCTTCGCGGACTGAGCCATCCAGGTGCCCCGGTATCGGTGATGTTAAAGCTCACCCGGAGATTCAGGTGTGTAATCAAGGTGGAGAATCACAGTCTTACCTTTTTGCCTTAACTCTTGCTGGCAGGTTTACAATCAGGGGCCAAGAGTTGTCTGCAGAGCTCGAACAAAATTCAGTCCACCTGGCTGGAGGGCTCCGTGGGTGCCCTGCACGAGTGTGTTTTCCAAACCCAAGGAAAGCACATGGGTTCCCTTTGCTCCAGCCTGAGGGGCAGGGTCAAGCTGTGGCTGAGCTCTGGCGGCCAAGCCTGTGTGCTGAGCTGGAGCTGAGGGATTTTAAAGCCAAAGATGTGGGATGATCTCTGTTTTATGGGGTATGGCTGCCAGTTGTGGACCTGCCAGGTGGTACGCTAAATGCTTTGCTGCCAGGATCGTCTAAGTGGGGTCTCTGAATCACTTGCATCAGCCGCCTCTAGGAGCTTGTCACAATGCAGACAGTCGGCCTTGCCCCTGGGCCCAGCAAGCTGTTTTAAGCCCATGGTGTACAGATTGTTGGCCGCTTTGTGGGAACCTCAGCTTTGTGTGCGTCATTTGATTGGTTCCTTAGATCTACTCTGAGGGAGTGCTTCCTGCTCTTTACATGCTCTGGCTGTTGGAAACTGAAGTCTGGGCATCTCAGTTTAAAGTGGCAGAGTCGGCAGATGGCAGAGCTGTGAACGGGGCTCAGCCAGGCGCCCTGCGGCTCTGAGGTAGGCTCTGGGACTCGGGGTTTCTCCTTTGGAAGCCCCTGAGTCCAAGCTGTTCACCCCCATGCGTCTCCTTCCAGAACCGACAAGATGAGATAGAAGGTACGTAAGTGCAGGGCTAGCAGTTAGTTTTAATAGATGTTTAGCTTTTAAGTAAGTGCTTATCTGGACTTAGGGGCGGGGCGGGGAGGGGTTCCTTTCTACCTTACTCAGGACTGTGGTGCTCGGGTTTTTCTTAAAATCATGTCTGTGTGTTACTCAGACACAGCTCTATGAACCGGCAGAGCAGTACTCCTTTCCATGTGAACAGGAAGACAAAAAACCTCAGCAAGGTGTGAAGGCTGTAGAATCGTGCGGGAGTCAGGAAAGCGGATGCTGACGGCTCCTCGTGTGTTGACCTCGAACCATCTTTGGAACCCTGGGTGGTTTTCCTGAGTGTAAACTTGGGAGGCTAACAGGGAGCTTTGTGTAATGGGTAGAGTGTTCTGTGCATGTTTAAGCGATCCGTGCCTGTTGCTGATGTCGGTATTGCAAGCAACACTAGTCCGAGTCCCCCCAGCGGGTGGGTGTCCTCACGCTGGGTGCCATGGGTTTGATGCAGATGGCTGATGCCGCGGGCGGGTGATGGCAGTGGCCGGAGGCATCCTTTGGCCGTGGAATCCCGGGGATGCCCAGTGTCCAGGATGGAGCAGCAGGACCACTGTCTGTCCGGACCGCAGGTAGATGCGCACTCGCTTCCCCTCCAGGCCTCAGGGGGACAAGAACGCGCTGCGGGCTCTAGGGCTGGAAGATGGGGAGCCAGTCCTAGTACGAGAAACCTTTTTCCTCTGTGAAAACCCGGCCAAGAATCTCAGGGTTGAGAAATTGCCTTTGGCGGAAGATGAGTCATGAAGGTATTTTCTGAAGTTAGCATCTGAGATAGAAAGTATGATTCAGATTGGAGAAACAGTGCACACCTGCCCCAGCATGGTGACCAGGATGGGCTTATTACGACGGTGTCACTGGGGTAGGCTAGTTACGGTGCATGTTTTCAGGATGAGACAACCAGGGACTCAGAGCTGGTGCGGTAGGATTCAAGTGTCGGCTTCAGCTGCGAGAACAGGTCAGCCCCTCCTTGTTGAAGCTCACTAGTCCCTGGCTTCACAAAATCTCCAGCTCTGGGGCGCCTGGGTGGCTCAGTGGGTTAAGCCGCTGCCTTCGGCTCGGGTCATGATCTCGGAGTCCTGGGATCGAGCCCCGCATCGGGCTCTCTGCTCAGCGGGGAGCCTGCTTCCTCCTCTCTCTCTCTCTACCTGCCTCTCTGCCTGCTTGTGATCTCTCTGTCAAGTAAATAGATAAAATCTTAAAAAAAAAAAAAAATCTCCAGCTCTTTTCCCAGGGCACTTCCAGATCCTTCCGAGGGTTCGGAGCTGGAAGAGACAGGTAGCCGCTTTGTGCCCGCGGTCGAGTGAGCGTGACGGGGGTGGGGAGAATCCCAGACCCCGGCATTAGGAACGCTGTAGCACACGCATCTGTGCGGGTCCCTTACCACCCTCTGGCGCCGTCCGCGAGCCTGCTCGAGCAGGCCATCCGAGCTGGGAGGGAGCCTTCGGTCACAGGCGGGCGCAGCTCCAGCCAGAGGGCCTTTGTGGCCGCTGGAGGGGCCGGCACGAGCCAGAGCAGACGTGGGCTCCACGCCGCGTGGACTCGGGTGCGGCGGCCCGACTGACCCGGCTCAGAGGCTTGTCCGAGCAGACGTGCGCGCGGCACTGGGAGCCGGGTCACCCACTTCTAGCCGGCGGCTCCCTGGCTTGCGCATTGATCGGATGCTCATTCCCCTGGCCAAGGTCCGGACGCCCGCTGTTCGATGTCTCTCTGTTGAGGCCTCCGCAGACACTCGCCTCCTGATGGTTCAGAGGGAGGGTGAGGACCTACTGTCCTAGTTTCTGCAGCAGCAGGTGGCCAGATGGAATGGCTTCTGGGGGCTGTGCTTGTGCACAGGGACAGGAGGGACTTGTAGGGACCACTGGGGCTGGCTTCTTCCTACTCACTAACAAACATGTTCCGCCATCGTCCGGGTGGAGGAGACCTTCCGGCGATCCTTACCCACTGTGTGCTGAGAAAGAGCGCCTCTGCTCACGGCCACCCTAGAGAAAGCGTCACCTCGAACCTCTCACGGTCTTTGGGTGCCAGCAAGTTCTCCTGTGCCTAAGCGGGACCTTCTTGGGGGTGGGGGCCGGTGGGTGTGCTGCTAGCAGTTTCTTGGTGCCCTGGGGACGACTCTCTGGCTTTCCCCCTAAGATCACGGCATGGCCTTTTCTCTGCAAGTCTGAGAATTCCATTCCCTGTTTTCCTAACACTTCTGAAATTCCCCTCTCCTAGGTCAAAATGTTGGGTGATGATATGCAAGTTATTTTTTTGATGATTTTATTTATTTATTGGACAGATAGACAGCAAGAGAGGGAGCACAAGCAGGGGGAGCGGGAGAGGGAGACGCAGACTTCCCGCCAAGGAGGGAGCCTGATGCGGGGCTTGATCCCCTGGGATCATGACCTGAACCAAAGACAGACGCCCAAAGACTGAGCCACCCAGGTGCCCCTGAAAATTATTTTTGCTTCACTCAGTTGTGAACCTCTGTTGATTTTTAGTTCTTACCCCCGCCCCCCCCCCCACCCCCGTGCCTCTCCGGGGACCTTATTATAAACATCCTAACTGAACGCTTTTTTCCTAAGACCTTAAATACCAAGGATTACTTGCAATGAACAGATACCCCTCCCCCCACCCGCCCAATGCTCCTCTGTGTGTGGTTATCGGAGCAGAGAACGGAGAGAGCCTGGTCCATTTTGGTTGTACGGACGAGCAGCTTCTGTGCACAAGGGACTGCTGGGTCCACAGATGTGTCTGGTGTAATGGGGAGGGGGGTGCGCTCATACACATGGGGCAGGCCGGTCTGTCTGCCTCTTTCCTGCTTGCTTAATTCTCAAGCACGTTTCCCCCTGGCGACCTGAAGGGTGGCCCCGGGTTTAGGTTCCACAGGCCTGCCTTCTGGAAGGAGGGGAATCCTTGGGCCCTGGCAGCCTCACAGAGGTCCTCTTGACTGCCGCTGGGCGTGAGTTTGCCTCCAGATACCTGGCAATGTCTAGAGACATTTTGGTTGCTCTAGCTGCTGGGGTAGGTGGCTTCTGGAATCTCGGAGGTGGACATCAGGGAGGGCTCAGCACCCTGCAGCGGACAGGACGCCCCAGCACGGAGAATGATACGCCCCACGTCCATAGTGCTGCGCAGACAGTGGTGGCCCTGGAGCCATCACTGTTCGCAGGGACCGTGGTCCCTGGAACAGGTTTGGTGGTGCGGCCTGGTTGCTGGGAGCGAGGCAGAAGAAGCAGGAGAGCCGTGGGGAAGCCTGCCAGGGCGAGCTGGTTTCCTCAAGAGGAAGGAATGCCGGCAGACAAGCGTCCTTGCGAGTTAGACACTAGGTGTGGGCCCCTGGAGGCACTTGGTGTCTGCTCCCGGGACTAGTTACAGGGGTGACTAGTCACAGGGGTGTCCCATCCGTGCTTGCTGACAGGTTTGCGAGCCCCCCAGGCATCTGGAACTGAAAGCAGGGAGGGCTCACCCAGCGTTTCTGGCTGTAGCCCGGAGCTTAGAGGAGATCAGGCCGGGGGAGTACAGCCCTTGCTGACTGGGGTCCTGTGCCCGCTGCTCCCTGTGTGGGAAGGGCCCGCTCCTCCCCGGGCTTGAGCATGCCTCCCAGCTCCCTCGCTCCGCCTGGCTTCTGCTTGGGCAAACCTTTTCCCTCCTTCCGTCACTGTGCTCGCGCTCCTTCTCTTTCCCTAGAGGTGGGTCTCCTTTCTGGAGCTTACAGCCCTGCCCGTCTTCATGTCCTCTGCAGAGCCTGACGTCACAGCCAGCAGGGACTTCCTGTCACACCCCCTCATGCGAGCAAGAAAACCCTGAAGTCCATGGACACGGTGAACACTCCCCAAGGTCACACAGTTGGTCTATGACCTGATGATATCTAACTGAACCTCAGGGCCTTAAGGTCTGTTTCGGGCTGTGTCTTTAAAAACACTTACTGTGAATGATTATAAAATTACTACATCGTAAGAGTCATAAAAACAAGGGCAGTGAATACTGAGCTTTACAGTCAATCCGGCCAGACTTCCAGCGATCAATGCGAAATAAATACAGGCTTCTTTCCTTATCACATGGTATTTTTTCCAGTTAGAATTTTTTGTGGGCTGATGATGTGAATCATAGGGGTAAAAAATTTTTTTAAAGATTTTATTTATTTGACAGGGACACAGTGAGAGAGAGAACACAAGCAGGGGGCGGTGGCAGAGGGAGAAGCGGGCCTCAGTGAGGGGCTCGATGCGGGGCTCGATCCCAGGACTCTGGAATCATGACCTGAGCCTGAGTCGAAGGCAGATGCTTGACCACAGAGCCACCCAGGCGCCCCTGTAGGGCTAACATTTTTTAAGACTTTTTGACCTGCAGTTTTAGGTTTCTAATAAAATGGAGAGGAAAGTCGAGTGATTTTCCATCCCTCCTGCGCTCACACACGCGCAGCCTCCCCCACGACACTTCATGGAGTGGGACATTTGTGGCGGCCGGACCCCTCGTCATCACCCAGAGTCACCAGTTTACCTCCGGATTCCCTCTGGGCTTGCGCCTTCTGTGCATTTGGACGAACACGTAACGCCCTGTATCCTTCGTGGGGATGCCGTACAGCGTATTCCCAGGGCCCTCAAAACCCTCTGGGCTCTGTCTTCGTCCCTCTCCTGTCCTCCTGGCAAGCGCTGGCCTTTTCCCCGTCTCCCTAGTCCCGCCTTTTCCAGAATGTCCTGGAGCTGCAGGCGTGCCGTGTGTGGCTTCTTCAGACCGACTGACTGGGCGCTGTGCAGGAAGGTTCCTTCATGTCTTTTCGTGGTTTGACAGTTCCTTTCTCTTCGGTGCTGAAAGAAGGTTTTATGTTACTACCTACGGCATGAAATTTTGATAGATATTTTTTTTATGTGACAATTCTTTGCTCTCCTTCCTGGAATGGTGAGTGACTTCTCTACGGTCTACGCTTGGTTCTGCCCACGATCTCTGAAAATGATGACCCCTAAATAGTATCACACAGTGAATTTTATGTTCCAGATTCCCTGCCAAGTGTAGGACCTCAGTTATCCACTGAACCCCACAGCAACCCCTAGGTAGGTAGTGTCATTCCAGTTTACAAACAAGGAAGCTGGAGCTGAGCCAAGGCTGTAAGCCCGTCCGTGCTAGATGCAAATCCAGACTCTCACATCCCAGATCCTGTGCCCTTCGGACCCGGCCCGCCATGCTCACCGATGGTTCTAACCATGTAATGTGGGCGTTCTAGGGGGCAGGGTGCAGGCTGCAGATCTCCAAAGATCCCCTGTGGTGGTCTGGACCACTTGCACAACTGTGAGAGTTGCTGTCAGGATTGAACAAGGATCACTCCAGAAGACACTCTCATAAACGCGTTAGAGGTTTTAACCAAATATGTTTCTATGAGATGCAAAACCTACTCCCGTCCTTTCAGTGCGTATTTTGAGTGTTCATTAAATTACCCCTTGCCTTGACAGCTCTGTTCTCCAGCGCCCTGTCCCGCACCTCCTCTCCGGGTTTATTCTCTTGTCCACGGTGCATCGGTGCATCGTTGTGTTGTGTTCGTCTCTCTTTATCTTTGTCCCGTGGAAACCTCCCTTCTGTGCTCTCAGTCCCGTCTGGGCTCGAGTCACCTGCCAGGCACTCCTGCCCCTCAGCTCCACCCACACCATAGCGTGGAGGCTGGGGCGGGGGCAGGGGTGGACTGGGCTGTGGTTATATAGTTTGCATTCGCACATCTGGTAGACAGCATTGCCTGTGAAATCTCTGTGAAATGCCCACCTAGGAGGTGTCAGGGTTAGGGGGCGTGGCAAGGGCTGGAGTTCCAGTCGGGTGCTAAGTTGCTGCTTAAAGATGGTGGATTACTGGGGTGCCTGGGTGGCTCATTGGGTTAAGCCTCTGCCTTCAGCTCAGGTCATGATCTCAGGGTCCTGGGATCGAGTAAGTCTGCATTGGCTCTCTGCTCTGCGGGGAACCTGCTTCCTCTTCTCTCTTTGCCTGCCTGTCTGCCTACTTGTGATCTCTGTCAAATAAACAAACAAAATCTTAAAAAAAAAAAAAAAGATGCTGGATTGGAGAAGATGGCGGAGGGACAGCAGAGACGGGAAGGAGGCAACAGGGGGGAGAGGAACAGGTAATGAAGACTGGAGAAGCAGCCAAAGGAGAGTGGAAACGAGACACGGAGGACAGACCGTGGTGGAGCCTTTGTGTGCGAAGGGTCGGAGAGGAATGTCTTCCCGCTGTGCTGGCGGGATCCTTGTACCTTGCCTTCCGTGGGACTCCTTGCCCCCTGCACACAGGCAGGTGATGTGGCTGGTTTGCCTGAAGCGGCCTTCAGAGCCTCTTTGGGAGGGGGTTACGATGGGGATCATCCTCGAAGAAAAGGGAGCCCTGGGACAGAGGGTGCAGGTGTACTTACTTGGTTTCCCCGCTAGGGGCGAGCGGCTATCGCCAGCGCCAGCATGCCACCAGCAGACGCGCGGCCAGGCCGGCCCTGCACGTCCTGCCTTGCAGCCTAGGGAGGTCCGGGAGCCAGGCGCTCCCTACTCCTCCTCAGGTAGAGCTGCCGGACAGGTGGCTTCGAGCTAGATCTGTTCTGACACTCGGGCAGCACTTGCCAGCTCCAAGCACCAGGTGGCTGCCCTAGCAGGTGTGCTGCTCCTGCCCCCTGATTGGCCAGTCAGGGTTGTCTCCTCAAGGTCGTCTCTGCTCTGGAAAGTAGGTTTTATCCAGTTAACCCTGGAAACACAATAGCAATATTTACTGTAAACATGGTGACGTCATATTCCTGCTTTACAGCTGGGTGTCAGGAAATGTGACTTGAGCGCCACTTTTTTTTTTCTTGACCTATAACCTGTGCTTCCCTGTGGCTTGGAGGAGGGGGCCCAAAGCTGATAGGAAGGAGGGGGGGCTGTGTATAGGCGCACGTGGGGGATGTGTGGCCCATGGTTTCTGGGAGTCCTGCCTCCCCTGTTCCTCCCTTGCTGCTGTCCCTCCTCCCCGAGCGTCCCACTTCCTCCATCCCCTGTATCTATTTCTTGGCTGGTGATTCAGGTAAAATCCAGCCGCTGTTGGCCTGCGTTTCCTCATCTGGAAACGGGGCTGGGAAGCCCTGCCTTGCAGCACTGCTCCGGGATCCGAGGGCCTGACAGGCGGACAGAGCTCAGCGGAAGGGGCTGGGAATGCCCGAGAAGTCTGCGTCTCCTCGCTGTCCGCTCCCTTTGTTCCTCTCTCCCTCCCGGCTTGCTACCCCCGCCTCGTTGTCTTAGTTTTCAGCAAGTGTCTGAATTCACGCATTCGGAGTGTGCATCGCAGGGACTTAGTAAACTCAGACTTATGCGTCCCATCACCACAGTCCAGGTTTTTCCACCATTTCCATCATCCCTGGGAGATCCTTTGTACCCTCTGTACCTCCCTGTTCCCACCTCTGCCTCAGGCGACCTCGAATCTTCTGTCTTCAATAGATTGGCCTGTTCTGGGGGTTTCCTGTTGATGGTAGTCCTGCCCTGCTCTGGCCTTCTGTATCTGGCCTCCTTCACTCAGGATACCATGTGAAGGCTCTTCCCGACCCTCGTCCTGTCTCGGTACTGCATTCCTTTTCCTGCCCAGTCCTGGTCCGTTGTGTGGCCAGACGACACTTGTGTGTCTGTTCCCTGACGGTCGTGCTGCTGGTTACCTGAGCTCCCGTGCAGGTGCCCCCCCCCCACACACCCCCCACACCCCCACCCCACCCCCCGCCCTTTCCAGGCACTTGAGGGAGGTGGCCCGGCTCTGTGTCCTGGGGGGATGGGCCACTTAAGTCTTTGGAATAGCCATTCCATCACTTGTAAGCAGGGGTGGGAGTTTTCTCCTAATATATCAGGATTGTTAGAAAATCTAATAAACCAAATATCTGAAAAATGTGTCTCATGTCTTTTCTCGCTGACCTCAGGAAGTAACTCTAAATTCTTGTCATGTGGAGAAAAATCCCCAGCTTTATCAAACTGACAGCTAAATGGAGAGCGGCTTCAGGAGGCATATTCTCTATGTAGTTTTTTCTGAAAACGTGTGGTGCGCACATGCCTCGTCTTGCCCTCGTGAAAGCGTGGAATGTGTACTGACCCGAGCGAGGGAAGCCCTGTTGCGGTGGGGACAGGCTTCCGGGCTCTGTGTGCTGGTGCGCCGAGCTCTGCGTTTTGTGGTGCCCCGTTTACTTTGTGGTGTGCATCTGGAATAAGGGGGTCAGATGCTTGCTGCCCTGTGCCCCTGGAGCTCTGGCTCCTTCCTCGTGGGGTCCTGGATACGGCAGGGCCCCTGAGTCCTCCCCAGGCCCGGACTGGGAGGCAGTGCCTTGCATAGGGCTCAGCAGTTGGCCGTCGTAGGCCGCTGCAGGTGGAGAGGGGGGTGTCCCCGTTGGTCGCTGGAAGAGCCAGAGCTGACCCACCGTTTGCACCTGCTTAGAGCAGGGCATGGCGAAAGGGCTGGATTTCATGCAGGGCGGCCTTCCGGCAGGCCCGACAAGAGCAGTGTGTCTTCCTGCCGTCTGCAGGCCTCAGCGGGAGCCTGGGGATCCACGCACCCACAACACAGATCAAGTCTTCACTACTAGGCGTTGAGGTAATTTGCACAGAAGCATCTAGAATGGCAAGCAGTGCCTCATGGTAGATCCTTTGTTTCTTCTCAGACTTACAGTCGGAAGCCCTCTGCGGCTAAGCAGGCCAGAAGGAAATGAGAGGCTTAAGAGAACTTGAAGAGAACCTCCCCTTGATAACCGACTTAATTTGGGAAGCATTTGCATACAGTGGTCAAAGGGCGGGCACTTTGTCCTGAACCAGCCTCTGCTCTGTCGCATGGAGGGCCCAAGTGGTGCCCACTAAGATGTAATGATCAGCCTTCCACGGAAGGAGATCGGACACCCGGCGACGGGGCTGGATGTGTTAAATTGTGGCATCGTTTTCTGGCCTGAAATTTCACCACGTGGCTCTTGCTGTTGATAGACGTCCTGGAGCAGGGCCCAGTATATGCCGAATGTTCTCGGTCCTTTCCTGACTGGTGTACTGGTCCCAGCAACCTCTGTGTGTTCTGTGAGCCAAGAGCTGTTGGGTTTCCATACCGGGTGGTGTGCGGAAGAGGAGGATGGGCTCCACGAGGCACCTGTGCTCTGGGTGTGGCCTATTCGAGTGATTGGTGGCCTTGTCTTGTCACCCACATGTCCTTACCCAGTCTGGGGGGAAACGTTGTTCGTTAGTATGGCGGGTCCTGAAGTTGAAGAGCGGCTTACCCCTCCCCCCAGCCCTCCAGAAAACAAGTGACTTGAGAGCTTTTGAAAACTGTTAACTGAAATTCTTCTTAACAGACTTAAGTGATTTTTTTTTAAGATTTGTTTACTTATTTGAGAGTGATCGTGAACAGGAGAGGGAGGAAGAATCTTAAGCAGACTCAATGCTGACCATGGAACCCAGCTTGGGGCTCGATCTCAGGACCCTGAGATGACCTGAGCCGAAACCAGAGTCGGACACTCAACCCGCTGCACCACCCAGGTGCGCGCTGCCCCCCATGCAGTTCTTAACTGCTTAGAACCAAACCATGAGCCCTTGCACAGTTGTTTGAGGGGGACTTTTTTTTGAGCCTTTAAGGAATAGAGTTGAGTTGAACAGTTCAGTGAGGTTTGGACCTATGTATGTATCTGTGAAACTCCCCACCATCGAGGGAGGGACACCAGCCATCACTCCTGAAGTGTCCTCCTCCTGCTTTGTCACGTCTCCTTCCACCACCTCCCCAGCCACGGCCCCGAACTACTGTCACTGCAGGTCTGTGTGCATGGTCTGGAATCCCCTAGGAATGGAGTCCTGGGGGGGCGGGTGGCAGTGAGCATGTGTGTTTCGCTGGCGTCTCCTGCTCAGAATGAGTGACGTGTTGTCGAATACGCCCGTCACACCCGTCTCCCTGCGTAGAGTTGCGTTGGCAGGTCATGTGTTAGATGCTGGTGGGCTTCTTTCTTTTACTCTCAGAGGCTCATTTTCAGGAAATCAGTGAAAGGAGAGCCCGCAGGAGAACAGACCCTTTCCCTTGTCTGCGAATGTACTTCTCCAGGCTGATGGGTTGGGGGCGGGGACTTGTGCCTTTTCTGACTCCCGTATTTACATCACATGCCACGGAGCTCTAACTTCAACCTTCACTTGACTTTCCCAGTTGAGATCAGACTTTTTTTCTGCCAGATTTGAGGTCCTTGGAGGCCTTGGTTCTATTATCACCAGGAGGACAGGGGAAGGTGGCTGGTGATGACGGGGTATGATGTCACGTTAGAAAGAGAACTCAGCTAGCTCTCCACGAACCCGGCACACCTTAATTTCCACGTATCATTTCTAAGCCCCCTTGCTATGCTAATTTTTAAAATTTGAAGGGATGTATATTAACTTTTATACAGAAAATCGTATCATCTTTTCTACAGAAAATTCTATGAATTGAACTCCCATGTAGCGTTGGTTTCTATCCTGCATTCTTGTGCATAGGTTAGACTACAAGAAGTTGAGTTTAACCTCAGGGTTAAGATCTATTGTTGCTGTTTTCCACAGTCGCTAACTGAAAACAGACTCAGTGTTCTATGAAATTATTCAAGCTGTGAATATTCTACAGCAATTCAAGCTGCTATTTGGGGAGTTTATGAGGGCAAATGCTTATAATTTAAAGTTGCATATACACCATAGAGAAAAAAATTGAATACATCAAGATGTTAAATTTTTTTAGTTAGGGAATGTGGGTGAGTGTTTTCCCACCCCCCCACACATACACTTCTTTATGTTTTTATACAGTGTAAAACTCCTTTGTACTGAGTAATTTTTAAAAAGAAAAACGAATGTTGTATACAACTTTGCAGAACTTGGCTTTTCCAACTAGGATTCTTTGAAGATTTAAAGATTTATTTCTTTTAGAAATTCTTTGTAGCCTCCATTGCAGTGAGTATGGTAAAATAGTACATGTGCAAGGCTTTGTATGAGGCATCAAACAGTGTCTAAGTTATCGTACTGCCTTCTGATGAGACTCCTACCTTGTCCCTCTGGCTTGTGTGAGGACCAGAGAAAGCCCCGTGGGGTTTTCGATTCGGGCCATCTTGAATCCCCAGGAAAAGCAAGAGGGGAGGGGGCAGGAGAGACTATTCCAGAGGCGGGGGTAGGAGAGCAGCAGTGTGTTGCTGTGTGCCAGACTGGAGATGCTGGCTGCGTCGTTCATCACCCGGACGGCTCCGGGTCCCCCTGCCTCCTGTCCTGGGCAGCCGCGAGAATCGAGAATGGAGTCTGCGTCTGTGAGCTCTTTCTTCCCAGCATTGCTGGGCACTCTCCAGAGATCATTCAGAAGGCACTGTGTGCAAACATGATCTGTTTTCTCTACCAGGCCGCAGAATGCGATCTTCACGTTCAGATGTTCTGATGCTGGGTGGGGTGTGGGGTGTGTGTGTCCTTGGGCTTCTGTGATCTGGCGGCATGAGCATTCTGTGTTGTAAATTTCTCTTATTTATGACTTCCTGAGAGTTCTTTCTTTCAGTTCCTCTTAAAGTTATGTAAACTTGGGGAGTTTGGACCGTTTCCCTTTTAACCTATTATACTTAGTAATATAGATTTTTTTATTTAGAGAAATTTCTGAGGGTCCATGTGGGACTCACAGGGATTTCTCTGAAGTATTCTTATTTTTCCTTTGAACCACGGTGGGCACATGCACTGTCCTTAAGTCCTTGTGAAAGAATTCACACCACCCTGGGCATGGTGGCTGGATGACTTTGAACCCTAAGTCATAAACATGGTGCGCTCTTTAGAGTGAATCAGAAGAAAGACCCCTCCCCACCTACTGTCCTTGAGTCTAAAGCGAGCACCTAATCTGATGGCCAGATGCCTGTGGTTCAGGGTTTTCTTAGGGATCTCCTCCACTTCCCCTCCCACCATGTGAAGGCAAGGGGAGCTGACATGTTTCAGGCCTGCCCTTTGGTTAGATGAGCCTGCCTTGCCTCTCTTTTCCTATCCCTTCCCTATTCCCTGTCCTAGGGGTGGATGGGGCTTTTCTTGGGAGGGAGGGAGAGAAATCTTGAGATCTGTCCCCGGTGATTCTATGACCTTTTCTGGCCCTGTCCTGCCTGTCAGTGATGCAGGGTGCCCTCTGTCCGCCTGGCGGGAACCCATAACCCCATGTGCCCTGGAGAACACCCGTGGCCTGTTGTCGCCCCCTTCTCAGGAACACAGGAGCTCCTGGGGTCTCCAGACGGGAGAAGAGTGCTGGTCACTCCTGGGGCTGGTTGCTCATGGCCTGGGCACACACAGTGCACTGTGGCTGCTTTAAATAAAAGTTGTATTTTGGGAAGAGTTTGTGATGTACAGAGACATTTCACCGCTGGCCCAGAGCATTCCCAGATACGGGACACCCAGCTTTTCTGCGGTCAGGATTTTACGTTACGACAGTAAGTTTCCCCGGTCCAGGAGCCAATATTGGTAATGATCAATAAGCTTGTTCTCTGGTCAGATCTCCTTAGTTTCCCCCTGATGTCCTTTTCTGTTGTGGGATTTCCTCCAAGGTGGCACATGATGTCCTGTCCTCGTCTTGCCTTGGGGTCTCCTTGACAGCGACCTGTTCGCAGATGCTCTTGTCTGACAGACCCTGACCATGTGGAGCAGGGTTGGTTGGCTGTCGTCAGCACTGCTCTGCTGACTGGGATTTGTCTGATATTTCTGTCATGGTGAGCCCAAGGTTCTGATTTTCTGGGAGGAAGACCGCAGACGTAAAGCACCATTCTTATTAAGCGTGATGTTTTTTACTTGGATTTTGCCAAGTTTTCTTAATTCTAGAAATTAAGATTTTTAAAAAAAAAAAAGATTTATTTATTTATTTATTTATTTATTTATTTATTTGACAAGGAGAGAGAGATCACAAGTAGGCAGAGAGGCAGGCAGAGAGAGAGGGGGTAGCAGGCTCCCCGCTGAGCAGAGAGCCCGATGCAGGGCTTGATCCCAGGACCCTGAGATCATGGCCTGAGCCGAAGGCAGAGGCTTAACCCACTGAGCCAGCCACCCAGGTGCCCCTAGAAATTAAGATTTTTTACAACCTCCATGCTTTGGAAATTTTGACACTTTTAGGGGAGGAAAATCAATGAATTAACTTCTGAAGCTTTCTGGCAAAGAAACTTTTCTCACTGGAATTGTCCAGCTGGGGTGGTGGTATAGGCTGAATTTTGTCCCCCAGAATTCATATATTGCAACCCTAATCCCCAGTCCCTCAAAATGTGACCATATTTGCAGATAGGGCCTTTAAAGAGGTAGCAAGATTAAATGAGGCTCGAGCCCAACCTGAGTGGTGTCCTCCTGGGGAGAGGGAGAGACACCAGGGATTCTGGCACGGACAGAGGAAAGGCCATGGGAGGACATAGCCAAAAAGTGGCTGTCTTCAAGCCAAGGACAGCGGCTTTGGGAGAAAGCTGTCTTGCTGACCCCTTGATCTTGGACATCCAGCCTCGAACTGTGAAGAAATAAATTCCTGTTGTTTAAGCCACCCTGTGCGCAGAATTTGTTATGGCAGCCCCAGCGGACGCATATTGGGGACTGGGGTTTGCGGGGGAACCAGGGATCAGTGCTGCTGTGCTGTCCTGTGTTTGTAGAGCTGATTGTTTGGGGCAGGAGAGCCTGCTCCACGTGCCCCGTGTTCGTGGTGTTCATCCTGTTCTTCATCCTTCATTTCACACTGAAATATTTCAAGCTCCCAGGTAGTGTTGGGGATCTCGGGAGTGCACATGCTTTCAAGAACCTCTTATCCCCACGTCGGCAGAGGGGCCTCGTCAGGGCAGATCTCATCCTGTGGGGCCGAC